>NC_052064.1:9051006-9364756 GCF_903992535.2 Arvicola amphibius | reverse complement strand
ACTAAAACCCTGACAAAGAGGCAATCTCCTTCTAAACCGCAAAGAATCTATTTACCAGAACTTTAATAATTAAAAGGGGAGGATATAGCCAGGTGGTGGTGGCGGCTCACACCTTTAATCCCAGCACTCAGGAGGCAGAGGCAGGCGGATCTCTGTGAGTTTAAGAGCAGCCTGGTCTACAGAGCTAGTTACAGGACAGCCAAGGCTACACAGAGAAACCCTGTCTTGAAAAACCAAAACTAAAAAGTGTGTGTGTGTGTCGGGGGGACATATATACCATCTGCCTCACAGCCCCATTATAAACACTAGTGAAGAATTTAAGGAAAACATTAGTAAGTTAATGGAAACTCCGAGGAATCTAAAAGGGTGACCCCTAGCTAAGACTCTTAGTAATGGAGGATACGTATGGATCCTGAACCAGCTATCTCCTGTAACTAGGCAAAATTTTCCGTGGAGGGATTGGGACCCCAACCCAGTTATAAAACCTTTGACCTAAAATTTGTCCTGACTACAAGATGTGCAGGGATTTAAATGTGCTGCAGAAATTGTGGACGTGGCCAACCAATGACTTGTCAAGCTTTGGACCCATGCCACTGCCTGAAGGGCCAGGAACCCAGAGACCCAGGATTGAACCAAACACAACCAGCAGAGAGAGAGACAGAGAGGCAGAGAGAGAGAGAGAGAGGAGAGAAGATGAGACGGAAGAGACGAGAGAGAGAAGCGACGAGGGCGGGGAGAGAGAGAGAGTGAGAGGGACGGGATGGGAGGAGGGAGGAGGGAGGGAGGGAGGGAAGGGAGGGAGGGAGGAGGGGAGGAGGGAGGAGGGCAGAGGAGGGAGGAGTGGAGGAGGGAGGGAAGGAGGGGTGTGTGTGAGAAAGACAGAGAGGGAGGGAGTGTGTGTGTGTGTGTGTGTGTGTGTGTGTGTGAGAGAGAGAGAGAGAGAGAGAGAGAGAGAGAATCAATTAATGACCCCTAGTATATTTGGCTATACTTGTAGACAGGAGTCTAGCATAATCGATAATCGTCATCAGAGAGGCTTCATCCAACTGATGGAAACAAATGCAGAGACTCACGAACATTAGGTGGAACTCAGGGCATCCTGCAAAAGAGGAAGAAAAATTGTAGGAGCCAAAGGAGTTAAGGACACAAGAAAACCCACAGAATTAACTAACCTGGGCTCATAGGAACTCACAGAAACTGAACTGACAACCAGGGAGCCTGCATAGGACTGACCTAGGCTCTCTGCATGTGTTATGGTTGTTAGCTTAGTCTTCTTGTGGGACTCCCAACAGTGGGAGCAGAGGCTGTCTGAGTCTTTTGACTGCTATGAGGACCCTTTCCTTCCTACAGGGTTGCCCAGCCTTAATATAAGGGGAGGTGCCTAGTCTTGCTGCAACTTGATATGCCATGTTTGGTTGATATCCAAGGGAGCCCTGGCCTTTCCAGAAATGAAAAAGGGAGGAGGGGCTGGGAGGAGACAAGGGAGGGGATGGGATGTAATATGAGAGAGTAATTTTTAAAAAAAGAACAATAAAACAGAAAGTAAATTTAGAGATTAAAAAAAGCAGAGTTTAAATTTCATTAAAACAGAGGATGATATAAAAAAATCCATTGATGCCATTCACTAAAGGATTGAAAGGGATGGTTTTAAAAGGATTTCTCAAAAGTCATCATTCACCCATTCATCCCTAATTTAAATAAACAAATCCCTGTGAACTAAGAATAAAAGAACATTGCCTCAACTTCAACGTTAGCTGTAATTTTATCTCTTTGTTATTGTTCAAAGATTCGAGCAATGGATATACATTATCAGAGAATAAATTCCTTTCCGCTGTAAATGTTTTTGAATTTATTTTTAAAAGATCATCACACATACAATGTACTTTGATTCTATTCACCACCCACTCCTTCCTCTAACGCCCGGCCTCCTGGATCCACTGTCCACACCCCTCCAACCCTTTTCCCAATTTCATGTCTGTTGTTTTTTTTTAATTAACACATTGAGTCCAACTTGTGATGCTCATTTATACACTGGTATGGAGCCATCCACTGAAACATGGCCTACCTACCAGAAATCACATCCATGCATGCGTGTGTGTGAGAGAGAGAGAGAAACAGAGACAGAGAGAGAGACAGAGACAGACAGAGGGAGAGAGAGAGAGAGAGAGAGAGAGAGAGAGAGAGAGAGAGAGAGAGAGAGAGAGAGAGAGAGCAGCTAACTCTCCCTCTACTGGCAGCCATCAACTGTCAATAACCCGTCAGCTTGGAATGAGGACTTTCGCGCACCGTTTGCCCTCCGAGCTGGAATGCTGCCTGACTTGATCCAGTGCAGGTCTTGTGCAGCCAGAACTGCTGTGTACTCATGGGTGCAATGGCATTTTCATGTCCAGAATATACCGTTTAGCCTGAGCCTGCCCCAACCTCTGGCTCTTAAAATCTTTCAACCACCTCTTCAAAATACTCTGAGTGTGAGGAAAGGTGCATGTTATAGTAATGGCTGAGCACCCCACAGACTAGCTGTGCATTTCCGCATTAACCACCCTGCACTGCACAAAGGAGTTTCTCTGACGAGAGCTGAGATTAATTAGAGCTGGGCACTAATCTATGGGCACAGGTGTATATTTAAGGAGCAGTTTGATATCATCCATCCCCTAGGACCTACGAGTTCCTCAACCATTGGTTCTTGGCTATATCTACAGTACCAGGAAGAACAAGGGCCTGAGTCTGAGTGACTATCTCATGGCTAGAGACAGGTGTGGTAAAGGCCAACACATCTCTGCACTGAGGATCTTCAAGACTGTTCCTGTGTATCCCATGTTGCCTTGGGAACGTGGTGAGACACTGAGCTGTGACAGGACTAATTTTGATCACGGGAGGAAACAATTGCCAAGAGAGTGTCATGAGCAAGTCATTTGTGTCTTTTACTTATCTAATGTGTATATGTGCATCTGCAATGTACTATATCCTCATGCGTCTGGCAACTAAGGTATTAACATCTTTGGGTAGTCATTATTCTACTTTCTAAATTACCCCTGTATAAAAGAAATCAAACATAACCCATAGTTGATTTTGTCATGGGAAAGGGTACTAGGTGTTCAAATGAAAAAAAAAAATGTAAATGATGGAAACTCATATTTTACTATTTTTCCAGGCATTACACTCTGAAATTGAACCCTCATCAGCTATAATGAAATAAAAGAAAATCTTGGAATTGAAAACAATGAGAATAAACAGAACTGATGCATGTAAAAGCATCAATTTCTTTTTCCTGTGTTGGGCATCTGACCACGGTCCTTCCACGGTCTTCCACTCATGGAGAATGCTTTTAACCCACTAAGCTATAGCCCCAAATCTGCTGACTGTTAAAAGCAGAACAGAAACTATGAAAGCAAATACACTGTCCTAATGTAGAATTCAGAACTCCACAGCAGCCTAGCCCACACCATATACAGACTGTGACATCAACTTAAACTAAGAAGTAACTGGAAGGACCATATCTCAGCATACTGACTATGAGTTCTTACGACCTATAAACAAAGTATCCACAGAATCACTATAGACATGTCTGTGGTGAAAATCAAAACTCGTGGACCAGCAAGATGGCTCAGTGGGTAAAGACACTTTGCCTCGAAGCCTGATGACTGAGGCCCAACTCCTAAAACCTGTCCTCAATGTCCACACGCCATGGCGCACACACACACACACACACACACACGTGAGCATTTGCACATGCAGACACACACACCCCCAAAAATATATACACACAAAACACATATACAAATAAATGTATTCTTAGACATTTTGAAAATATTTTAAAAAACAAAACTTTTGCTTTTTGAAATATCACTAGACTGCAAGGTTTCCTGAGACCCCTCCAGCACTGTCCTCTACCCATTTAATCGTCTCAGTTTAGCTTTGTATCTTTTCTGACTCCAGGACAGGAGAGCAATGTTTGATGAACTCAGATCATACCCAGCATGTACCAACTCTTTGATTCGGGTTTTTAAAGTATTTATGCTTGCATCCAAAACCCTAGGGTTTTCGATTATTTGTGAAACGCTGATCTTTTCGTCCACTAGGCAGTCTATTTTATCATTAAACTTTTTCTCTGACAAGAAGATCATGTTGAGATAGCTCAGGACAAACTTCTGTACCTCCTCGTCGGTGCACCCGAGGGAGAGCAGCTTCTCGTGGATATTTGCATAGTTTCTTTTGCTGCAGTCGTTGGAAAGATCTAGGATTCTAGCTCCTGAGCCACACACCAGAAGCAGCAGATCCTCCGTGTTTAAGCTGAAAGTTGACTGCAAAAACTCAATGTTAGCTTTCACCCGTTTCGTGCTCTGAATTAAGATGGAAGGATTTTTAGAAATTATCTTCCTGACAAAATCTGTGGGATCGTTGTGACCTAAGGATACACCGATCTCCTGCAAAAATTCAACCATTTGTTTATTCAAATTCAGGCTATTGGAGAAGGTTCTAGGAGCCCTGGTCAACAGTCGGCAGAGACATTTATTGGTCAGTCCAACAGAGAAGAGGAACTTTATATTATTCTCTAAGTTTAGGTTGTTGTTAGACCGAAAAAAGGATTCAGGAGAACGCTCCAAAATATTTACAATTTCAAGGTCTGATGCCATAATCTTCCTCCACAGCTCCCACCGCTTTGAAAGACCTTCGGGAGTCCGTGTTATGGCTCGTGGGTACCTTGAGATGATGCTACCAATCACTTTGTCACTCGCTCCTTTGGACAGAAGGAATGTCCTCAGGTCCTGCTCATTCGTAACCACCCTGTTGAAAACCCCAGGCTGCCGTCTCCTTGCCATGTCAATATCAACTCCCATGGTGAGTAAGTTGTTCAGCAGGTCCTCATTCTCCGAAGGCTCCCTGTCTTTACTGTCACGCTTCACACTACAGGGCCGAAATGAAACCGACTTGAGAGAAACTTCTGTTGAATACTGGATCATCCAACCGCGTGAACCAAAGAGGAAGCTCCTTCCCATACTCCAGACTTTTCTTGACGCCATCATCAGAGAGCCCAAAGTTTTTCAAATGCTGTGTTAAAATAACATACAGTGTTAGCATGCAATATTATATGAATGCCTATGACAATATTAGGATCCCTTAACCACAGCGGGCCTTTCCAGAAGAAAACACCAAACCTTCAGCTTTCCTGGCTCTGCCTCACTGCGTCTGCTGGGTCCCCAGGGACATAGGGCTCTACCGCTCTCAACAGAAAGAGAAGCAGAACGGCGTTGCTGCCCCAAACTGCTCTGCCCTTCACTGTTCTTTTCAATTCACTGGGCCTGTTCTGTCCATCTGGCATCAGTTCTCCACCCATCTCTTTTTCTGCTTTCTACATCTTGGTTTGTTCCTATTAAATGGCATTTTCACTACCATCTTGCCTTTCAACTCAGCAGATGTCTGACCCGCCCCTATCCACAGACAGTAGATTTCTTTACTTCTGACCAGCTTGATTTCAAACTCTGAATGTAGCCCTGAAAAAACAACACTTCCGATTGTCTAATTTCCATCTTTAGTGTCTTTTTCTGGATTTCTGTGATCCCTTTAAATGGATTACAGTGATCCTTAACCTATTCAAATCTCTGGACAACAGCTGCCAAAGCTACCTCAGTTTACCAAATTGTTTCCTGGACCGCAATGCAATATTTCTAAGTTAATTTCCATCTTCAAAATGGGATGGAGTGTTCAACGGTATAGCACATGCTTAACATGCATGAGGCCTTGAGCTTAATCTCCAAAACAAAAATAGAAAAGAAGGAACTGGTTTTCCAATTTAAGGGTTCTTAGGTCTTAAATCTGGACAAATGGCTGAGGTGCCAAATTAACATGTCAAAGCCAACCTGGCTGCCATGTTCTCCCAGCATGCCCCAGTCCCTACATGTTGCTTACCTTGAATGCTCCATCCAGCCCAGGGGCTGCACTGTCCTCCCACAGTTGTTCTTCCCTATATAATCCAGCTATTTTGGCTCCGCTGGACCTTTTAATCCTTTCTGGGCATTTCTGCCTTCTGGCCTCTTGGCCTCCACACAAGGTTCTCCTCTCTGCCTCTCCCCCATCTCCTCACCTCACAGAGTCCAGCTCAGTCTGCTGGTCATGTCCACCTTGAACTCTTTCAAACGCCTCTGGCTGTTTGGCTGTTCTCTTCCTCATATCTACAATAAACCTTCTTCTCCATCACACCTAGGTACAAACATGTCCTCCTTTTATTTCTGAGTAGCTCTTAGCTCTTAGTAGGTCAAGCATTCCAATGATGGCCATATACCCAAAGGTATATAGGTAAATCCAACTGAGAGGGAGAAGGGGAGAGAGGGGGGGGGGGGGGACACAAAGTTGAACGGTTATGGAATGGGATATGGATGTGGGAGGAGTAGAAGGAGGGGTGAATATAATCAAAATCCTCAAGTAATTAATAAAAAATATACATCAAAAACAAAAAGCAAAAGACTCTAGCTTGTACAGTTCAACCTTTTCCCTTCCAGATCCTCTTGGGTGACCTCTGCTGGAGAACAGACCCGAATGCTATCAGATGACAATCAGACAAGTTTTATAAAGTTTTATAAGAGTGTAAGATCCAGTGAGAGAAAAAACAGCATAATTCTTAAATTGTACTTGTCTCATCCTGTGAAAATTTCTGCTTTTAAGCCGGGCGGTGGTGGCGCACGCCTTTAATCCCAGCACTCGGGAGGCAGAGGCAGGCGAGAGTCTGTGAGTTCAAGACTAGCCTGGTGTACAAGAGCTAGTTCTAGGACAGGCTCCAAAGCAACAGAGAAAGCCTATCTCGAAAAACAAAACAAAAAAAAACTGCTTTTAGTGAATTTTCCTCAGATTATTATACCGTAGTTACCATAGTAAATAGGTAAATGTGCCATAGAATATTCAAGAGAAATTCTAATACAGATAACCAAAAATAAGCAAAAAGGTATGCCAAGACAGCTAAAAAAAAATAGTTAGGGTTTCTGTTAGATCACAATTAGATTTTGTTCCTCTTAACATAGCTTATCCTCAAGCAAATACTGTCTACATCAATCACCATGGCCAAGACTGAACCGGGCATATCTATACGGCCCCCAAACTAGCTCTCCTCTGATTAAGGTCATTTGCGATAAGCACCATGAGGGCTGATCGTCTTTTTCTGTCTTATCCCTACAATCATCAAATCGTGCATTAGCTTCACTCACAAACACTGACAAGGAAATAATCTTGTTCTGAATCCTAGTCCACTCTAATCTCTTTGTCCTCCCATCTTTTCATCATTTTAACTGACATAACAAATAATGGATTTCACCACACATACACACACACACACACACACACACACACACACACAGAGTCCTTTTCCTCCTCCAATGTTCCTCTTTTGCTTCTATGTCACACACATGCACATACATACATAACTTGTATAAATCTAAATTCTACATTAGAAACATGCCCTATTGTTTCCCCCCATAACTCTCCTATTTCCCTGTCCTCTTCTTCTGAGATCCCTTCCTCCCCAGCCAGTACTTTCTACTTTCATAAGACACACACCCTTTGTGAATTTCACTCAGGTTATCAAACTGCCTTTTCCTGCAGATAGGGTCAATTTCTTGAATCCTAGCTGTATGGCAAAGTCTTACATAAACACAATTTCCCTTTTAAGAGTTGTTGAGCTGAGCCGGGCGGTGGTGGTGCACGCCTTTAATCCCAGCACTCGGGAGGCAGAGGCAGGCGGATCTCTGTGAGTTCGAGACCAGCCTGGTCTACAAGAGCTAGTTCCAGGACAGGCTCTAAAGCTGCAGAGAAACCCTGTCTCGAAAAACCAAAAAAAAAAAAAAAAAAAAAAAAAGTTGTTGAGCTGAACTTGTAACCTCTGCAAGGTGACTAAATAGCCTAATGCAGTCTTTTTTAAGAAAGTAAATACCAAAATATTTACTTCTATTTTCCACTCAAACCATTTTTTTAAAAAGTAATGTTAAGTTTAGCAGACATCATGAAAATATTGGTGACTGTAATTAGTGAGGTCTAAGGAGGATTTATGTTCCCTTCTGTCCCACAGATGGACAGCTAACGGGCTTTTAAAGAAAATAGCTAATTCCTAGCACTGGGGTATTACAATCCAGCTAATCCTCTGACACAGCATTTAAGTATAGAAATTTTTTACGGAACTACTTCTTCACATCTTATTTGTCTTACAATAGGAGACTTGGAATATCCCAGAAAAGGTAAGGAGCTGGTATTTCTACCATCGCACCTCCAATCCGGAAAAGAAAAGGCGAGATATCACCAGCGAGGAATTTAGAGAATAAAGAGATTGATTGTGTGAGTCGCAGTACCTCCCGCAAACTAAGTATTTCTCACTCATGAAGAAAAGAAAACGGCAACAAAACGCCCACCTCCGTGCAAGCTGGGGGAAAGGCAGTGGAATCACAACGGGTAACCGGAACTCAGCGTTTCATATACATTTTCTTCTTAATAACCCACATACACAGCAACGTAGAGGGTGGGCACTGTCCCTAAAGTTACAGATTCTGACACAATCCGAGCTCCTTTGCTATCTGAAGTGTGGAGAACTTGATGAATCTACAATCAAAACCACCTTAATTCCTCATCACAGGCTTTCCTTATCCCCAGCGCAATTCTGCAAAGGCCTTTAGCAATTGCACTGTAGAGCACAGACACGCGACCCACTTATAATCACAGCAGCAGCTCCCAGCCTCACCCGGAACCATACATAGGACTCGCGCTGTAACAAAACTCGCGCCAGATGCCTTTTAGCTTTGCTTCTAGAAGACCAGGAGAGATGGGAGGGCGGAAGTAAAGAGTAACTTCCGGCCTCCAGCCAGGCGCGGGTGACGTCATCGGATCTGCGCCCCCAGGCGGCGCAGGCCTACATTCTCGCGAATCTGACCCTTGCTGCCCAGCAGGGGGCGGCAAGAGACCGTTCTGGATGCTAGCAAGCGCCTCTGGAGCAGGTTTTGAAAGCAGGGCGGGCCAAGGCTTCACCTTGCCGGGGTTGGCATTCCCTCTGTACCAAGGAACGGGTTAAGTTTCTTATCTCCTCTTAGATTGTTTTATAGATCATTAATTTCTTTTGCATTTTTCTGTTTGGTTTAGTACTTGTAAGAAAAAAGGTTTCTCTTTGGAAATTTAAATTACCATTACTTCTTTCTGTTTTTAACCCTTTCCTATTCCCTTCTTCCTTTATGTGTGTGTGTGTGTGTGTGTGTGTGTGTGTGTGTGCATGCATGTGTGCATGGGTATGTGTGTGTACGTGCGTGTGTGTGTCTGTGTGTGTGAGAGAGAGAGAGATAAAGAGAGAGAGGGAAAGAGAGAGAGAGAGAGAGAGAGAGAGAGAGAGAGAGAGAGAGAGAGAGAGAGAGGGAGAGAGAGAGAGGGAGAGAGAGAGGACTGTGTCTCTGTACAAGTGCCTTCAGGGGTCAGAAGAGGGCACCCGATCTCTGAAACCTTCCCAAATCTACTTTCACATCTCTGTATACATAGGAATCATCATTCCCATGTCTATAAATCTTAGTCTTCTGCTCAACTATTGTAATTCTAAGTTCATTCTATCTGGGTTGAAATGGCTTTAGTACATACATGTCATTCTTCCAGCGCAACAGCCATTCCTTGCAGACATGGTGTCTGGCTACTCATCCATGTGGAGTCCAAGTATCAGTTGTCCTCTAGTCCTCTGGCTCTGCTGACTGTGCATGCCCCTGTGCACACAGAACCCAGAATAACTGAGCCCCCACTAAAGTACTATGCATATAAAAGCAGCAAAGGAAATGGAGACTGCTACAGAGTTTACATGCACACCAGCCACCTCCTCAGCTCACTCTGTTACACGGACCGGCTCACGGTTTCTTTCTTCTAAATGGTCCCCAGAACTTCAGACTCTTCTACTTTTTGTCCCATTTCAGCTATGCTCTGTCCTATCTCCAACACAAGGATATCTCTAACACAAGGATGAGTCTCAACAAAGTAAGTTTTCATCTAGGTCCCTGCATGGTTGGGGTAGTGGGGAATACCCCATTACGTCAAAATCTATTTTCCCAAAAAGGCAGTTTATTACCCTGTTTTTTAGGGAAGGTAAACATAAAGAGTTCAATAATTAGTCTTCTATCTTACAGGTAAAATGTAAGCAGTAACTGGACCCATGCTATCTGAAACCAGAGTCTCAGCCCAGAACCAAACTCTGCTCATCTCTGCAGCTCGGAATACAATCCCTCCCCTAGTGAGCACGTAGAAATGGTAGTTGGAGTAAAATGGGCCTGCATTTTGGGGGAGTTCAGAATGTTTTTAAACCTGATAATCTCGAGGATAAAAGACTAAATCCACAATTGTCCAAATAAAGCAAGCTGTATTTTGCGGGGGCACCTGGGACTGGCAAGCTGGATGTCTCACCCTAAGTCAGGATTTTAGAGAGCAGGCCCAACCAGCCTCTTAAAGTCTTTTTTATAGGAGAGATAAAAAGTATTGTAGGGTGGAGAAAGTCAGCTGCTACACATTGTTAGAAAGTTACAATGAACCAGGTGGTGGTGGCTCATACCTTCAATCCCAACACACCAGAGGCAGAAGCAGGCAGATCTCCGTAAGTTTGAGTTCGAGGCCAGCCTGGTCTATAGAGCAATGTTCCAGGACGGGCTCCAAAGCTCTACAGAGAACCCCTGTCTCGAAAATAAAGTTACAATGAAAGGGAAGGAACAAGGGTAAAGATATACATCATGGGCATTGAGTAGCAAGTTAGCGTAGGTTGAAGCTATATGTTTTGCAGTTTACATCAGATCCAAAAAACAGGAACTTGTTCTTAATTACAAATGGAAACTTTAGCTTTGAGGATTTTACACAAGACAAACAGGGCTTATTTTTTAACTACAAACAGAAACTTAACCTGTACAAGACAAACCTCTCTCTCTTTCTCTCTCTCTCTCTCTCTCTCTCTCTCTCTCTCTCTCTCTCTCTCTCTCTCTCTCTCTCTCTCTCTCTGTGTGTGTGTGTGTCTGTGTGTCTCTGTGTGTGTGTTGTGTGTTTGTGTATGTTTGTGTGTGTAGTGGTATATTATTCATGTTCTAATAAATAAAGCTTGCCCGAAGATCAAAGGGCAAAATAGCCACACTAGTCAGCTATACAGGCTAGGGAGTGGAGATACACTCCTTTAAACCCAGGACTCAGAGACAGAGGCAGACAGATCCTTGTGAGTTCAAGGCTACTCTGGGCTACACCAGGTCAATCCAGAAACAGATCCAGGTGGTGGTGTTTCACACCTTTAATCCCAGTGTTTGGGAGTCACAAACATTTATACCAGCACTAGGGAGGTGGAGAGAGAAGCGATATGGCTGGGTGGAGAGAAGACTATAAAGGGGAAGAGACAGGAACTCAGTCAAGTGTGGAGTCTGAGGATTTGTGGAAACAGGATCTTGCCCCTTTGGTCTGAATATTTTGTAGAGGTAAAAGGTCTCTGTAGTGGTTGACTGCTTTGCTTTTCTGATCTTCAGGTTGAATACCAATATCTGTCTCGGGGTTTTATTATTCGTGCAACATGTGTTTCTCTCTCTCTCCCTCTCTCTCTCTCTGTCTCTCTCTCTCTGTCTCTCTCTCTGTCTCTCTGTCTCTCTCTCTCTCTCTCTCTCTCTCTCTCTCTCTCTCTCTCTCTCTCTCTCTCTCTCTCTCTCTCTCTCCCTCCCTCCCTCCCGTCCTTTATTTCTTCCACCCACCTCTGTTCCCATCCCTCAATCCACTACTCCTCTGTTTTAAACAGGAGCATCTTAATTACAAATAGAAACCTTAAGTTGCAAGGACTTAGCAGGACAAGCAGGAACTTATTTTTAACTGTCTTTAACTGCAGACAGTACCTTTAATCTGAAGGGTGTATTTTTTTCCCATTTTGATCTCCTATTAATTTGCAAGGTATCTTGTTCCTGTTTTGGTCTTACAATATTCAAGTCTAATGTATATAATTAGCATTTTGTGTCATTTTCATGCCTGTCTGCAGCTTTCTGCATTTTACTTGTATTAAGTAATGTATTGACTATGAAATTGTTTCTTTGGCATTAGTTGGCCATTCAATACTTATGCAACAACTATGGTCACTGGAGAAGCGATGAAACAGTAGAAATACTGCTTGCCTTAGCATGTCTGGTGAGATATGGTTCAAAACACAGGGCTGTAGCAACTCGTATCTAAGGGCACACCCAGTTCTAAAATTCTGAAACTCTATTCTGTGGGATCTTTTCTCTCTCAGCACCCAAGTAGTGTGGCGATTTATCAAGAAGGTGTCTTATTTTTCTTCCTATCCCATGGACTCAAATCAGTGCAAAAAGGGAGATGGGAGGTAAGTAGGCACTGCTTATCAACCACAAACAAGAGGAGTAGATCAGTGCCGAGCCAAACAGCATGGAGGTTTGGCTTACTGCCCAGCGTTCTCACTTTTTATAGTATCTACTGTCACGTATCCTCTGGATCCCAGCGGGCCACTAGCAAGCCAAGTGGGCATAAAGTGTTCCCACCACAGAACCAGGTGCAGAGTTCCCCACCACAGAATCCCTGCAGGATTTCCTTCACCACTTTCACCATGAGTTGGACGCTTGACATTTTCTCCTCTGTGTGGCTCCCATCACTGCAACCCTTGCAGCCTATTAATATCACCAGGGGAGCCTTTTCTAGGGACTGAAGCCCAGCCCTCTATGCCAGGGGATTCTCATTTAATTGGTAGGATCAGATAATGGTATGATTTTGTGGGATATTTTATTTTGTTCCTGGCCAAGGTTCTAATTAACAGCCAGAATTAAAAACCTTTGAAACTAGAGTCCTTTTGTACCCATATTCCTCAACTAAACTCAATATGGAGGCTAATTCTATTCCTAGTCAAGGAGAATTCAAGGAATTTCAGGTGGTGCAGCAACACCACAGTTCAGTACTCGAGTTTAATCCCATAGAAGCCTGGACTCTTGGTTTCGGTAATTACACATGGTTGCTATGGTTAATCATGATCAAACTCTTCTGGCGGGGTCTATCTTTGACAGCTTCATATGTTCCAGGGTAGGAGTGCGTGGATTAGATTTGTTAGGCAGGAAAAACAGAGATAGAAAAGAAATACAGAGACAGGACAGAGTTAGGAAGGCAACCCGGTGAATATTGAATCTGTCTGTGTTCATTCTTATTATCTTTAAATACCCGAATCCAAAAGAGGGGAAGAAAGCAAAAGACTTTTTTTTTTAATCATGATGCAAAGAACAAAGTGTCTACTAGGTCAAGATATTCTGCTAGTAGCCACACCTTAAGTCAAATCTCCTGTCAATAACTGTGAAGGGACAAGACCAGGCCTGAACTCTGACCTTTACTCAAGGTGGGATGGATCCACTTCTGTGGACTCCGGCACTCTTCCCTCAATGATGAGGGGTAGAAAGGGAATCAGCTGCTGGGACAGCAAAGCAGCAGATGCTTGTCCTTCTGCCCCACGTCCTGCTCAAACCGCTTTAACAAAGTTGCCCAACATGAAGTGTCACTTAGTGGCTGGAATCTGAGGGAAATTACACGAGGGAGCTGCCCGTCAGTAACACCTCCAGTCAAGCTGCCAGGCGGTTCTCAGCATTTCTCTCTGTCCGTCTGTGGCAGAGACCCATAATGACCATTCTCAGAGAACTTTTATTTTCTCCATGTTTTGTCTTCTTGATTCCACAATTGTTTCTCTTTGGATGTGTTTACAAACCTCTCCCACACTATGGTTTCTTTCATCAGTCTTAAGTGCAGGCTGGCATCAGTGCTATATCTAAATGAAAGAAAGGGAAGACTGTATGTTTTTGGAAGTGAAATCTTAGCATAAAAATGAAAAAACAACCTTTAGGGTATAAAGTACTAATAAAAATTTCAGAATCTCCTTAAAACCATATTCCCAGTGTAACCCTTTCACCAGAAAGCAACACCCAAAGTTGGTTTGCTGGTACTCACTTGTGTCTCAACACTTGGGAGACTGAGGCAGGAGACAGTGGGTTCAAGACAGCACAGTAGGCCCAAGTTCAATTAAAAAAAAAACAAGATGAAAACAATACAACATTAGACAGGAAAGAAAGCTGAGGAGTGAGGAGAGGGAGAGAGGAGGAGAGGGAACCAGAGAAAGAGATAGAGACAGGAAGACCAAAATAACTTAATTATTTCAGCTAAGAAGTCAAAGGAGATATTCCATAAAGAGAGACAGACATAAGAAGGCTGACTTTTTTGTTCCTGTCCTTAAGGCAGAAACTCACGATGTAGTCTTGACTGCCTAGAATTCACTATGTGGACCAGACTAGTTTTGAAATCTGCCTGTCTCTGCCTCTCTCAAGAAACCTGAATTAAATCTTTGCTGAAGGCAATCGTTAGTGACATGTTTCTGTTAATTAGACTGGTAACATCCCAACTGAAATTACCTGGCACAAGTGGAAAGGAAACATGAATCATGCAACAAAACCCACTTAGGAGTTTATTAGAGGATATGTGTACAGGGCTGGTGAATTTGTGTGCAGAGAGAGAGAGAGAGCTAAAATGTAAATCCAGCTTTTAAAGGCTGCCTAGCGCATACGCACAGGGGATGATGTAACTATGTCATATGCAGATGATGGAGCTCACGCATGTGCACAAGGGGTTACATAGCTGTATCATATGTAGGAGATGCAGCCATGCTGCATGTGGGTTCTTGCAGGGCTTTTTTTATTTTTTTTGGTTTTTTTCGAGACAGGGTTTCTCTGCAGCTTTAGAGCCTGTCCTGGAACTAGCTCTTGTAGACCAGGCTGGTCTCGAAATCACAGAGATCCGCCTGCCTCTGCCTCCCGAGTGCTGGGATTAAAGGCGTGCACTACCACCGCCCGGCTTCTTGCAGGGCTTTTTAAGGTCCCCGGGGCTGCTAGGTATTTTTGCCTGAGGGCTTATCTGCACATACGTGGCCCTGGACCCGGAAGTGCCAGCTGTAATATTCTGTCCCTTTAAGAGACAAGTCATGCCCATACCCTGCAGCCTCTCTCTCTCCCTCACCATCTTGGCTCTCTCTCTGTCCCCCCCCCCCGCCTCTCTCCCATTGTTCCCTTTTTCCTTCCCCTCCATAACTCAACTAATAAATATTCAATTCTATTCTGTACCATGTGCCTGTTTATGTGCCTCCCACCTGCTGCCTGCTCACCATGCTTGCTGGGCTCACCGGGGACCAGCCACCTTGATTTGTGGATCTGCCAACACTGGGACCCCGCAGCGAGCTGCTGGGAACTTGCTGCAAATTCATAACACCAGCCATGCTGGTTGGCTAAATCATAACACCAGCTAGCAATGATGTGGAGTTACTCTCTTTTGTGATCCTGCAGAAACAAAACTATATGATCTCTCAGTACCGATGTGAGTTTTATAAAATAGTACCCTTGAACTTAGTTACTATGACAGTTTTTAAAACAATCCCATTATTATGGCTATAAGAATTCTCATTAGGATGTTTTTATTAAAATTTAAATTCACGTCCCCAGCCCATGGTGTTCTCTTCTAAATCTAAAGATTTCTGTGACACAATCCCTCCATATGATAGTTAAATACACATCGCATATTGAAAAACTGGTACTAAGAATAAATGGAATAGCCCAGCAGTAGCAGTGCACACCTTTAATCCCAGCAGTTGGGAGGCAGAGACAGGCAGATCGCTGTCAGTTTGAGGCCAGCCTGGTCTACAGGGAGAGTTCTAGGACAGCCAGGACTACACAGAGAAACCCTGTCTGGAAAACATAAACAAATTCAAATATTTGTCTAATTAAAAATACATCCCAAATATATTTGATTTCCTTGGTGTTAAATATAAACCTATGCTTGACCTTTTTGTCTATGTTAGTTAGCCAGTGTGATCTTCTGTCAATGCTTACCTCATAAAAAGGTTTTCAGGTGTTTTAAAGTACATAAAACAATTCAGTATTTCTCTATAAGTGAGAATGTGCTCTCTATTGCACTTGAGATTATTACAATCATGATTTATGATCTCTACTATTTTTAGGATGTATTTAAATTAGCCATTGTGTGTCAGGTATCAAAATGTATTTAATTCATGGATTGCATTGTCTAAACCCCTCCTTGAATTTCTTCTCTGGATATATTACTCCTACTGTCTAAATGATTCATCTTACCGAGCTTTCTAAGGTGACAAGGCCTGTTGCTCACTGGGATAGAATGCTAACGTGAAAGCAAGCCTCAGCTCAAAAACTACTTCCTCTCAATAAAGAGAAAGAGAAAGAACCATCATGTCTAGAATTAGATACTTGGAACTTCAGATCTATCAGACCATATATTGTACCAATGCCAAGTTCAGGAAACAAAGGCATCCTTCTTCTTGGGGTATGTATTATTTCAGTCATTCGGGGGGGGGGGGTTACGTACCAGTTCTTTTGTATGATGGTACACTTGCATAAACATCTCCAGAAGAGAAACTGCTATCAAATTTTAAGGGGTGAGAGCAAAGGGAAAGTCTCAATGAACCGGCACTGACTTGATCTGCAAACATTTGCAACTGCGTTGTAAGAAAGCATGTCACAATGTCATTTTTTTGTATCATACTCAAGATGTTTTAAGGGATTTATTTACTGTGATTTTCTTTGAGAATCAATGACTTAGCCACAAAATACAGTATTTGGGAGTCTTCATCTATAGGCAATATAGCATTTTGTGAATGTGTTATGACTTTTGTAGTCCTTTTTTCTTTATTAAAGTTTTAGCTTTTTTCTTCAATAGATTTATACTTCATGGTTTTATAGCTTGAAATGCTTCCAAACTTTGAAATAAGTTTTCAGAAATAGGATTTCTATTAGTTTCTTAAGTGGTTTACAAATATCATTTCAATTTGTGATCTGTAACATATTTTCTATCATAAAAACTCAACACTCTTCAGAAATGTAGTAGAATGTTATGCTAGACAATTACTCTAAGACTGTGTATCTTATATCTTGAAACAATTTGACACAAACTCCAGGGCCAAAGGGAAGTCTTTTCTCTCTTTCCAGCCATCAACTCTGCAGTTCTATTTAGATGGAAGAGATCCAACTCCAGTGGCATATTTACAAGGCAGGAAAGTTTTTAAATGTTATAGTTAAGAGATCCAAGTCTCTAATTACTTGACATTATTTTCAGGCTATTTGTAATGGGAGAAGAGTATATTCTCTTGTCAACTAACAAAATAACTTAGTCCTCTTCAAATGATGAAGTGGGTTAGAGGACATAAAAAGTAGTTATCAAAGGGCATCTTTATCCTGCCTCATGGTATATTTGTTTTACTTTTTTTTTTTTTTTTGGTTTTTTCGAGACAGGGTTTCTCTGCAGCTTTTTTGGAGCCTGTCCTGGAGCTAGCTCTTGTAGACCAGGCTGGTCTCGAACTCACAGAGATCCGCCTGCCTCTGCCTCCCGAGTGCTGGGTTGTTTTACTTTTAAGAGCTATGTCTATACAATTTGGAAGAAAGTTCCAAATACATAAGATAAATGTAAATCTCTATACCATTCCTCAGTGGCCCAATTTCCCTCTATTGATGCACTCTGTCCAATGTCTTGGAGGATCTTCCAATGACAAATCATGATGTACCAACACATACCAGGTAAATGTACCCTGTCCATCCATTTTTATTCCCATCTCCCCTTTCTTTCTCACCCTCTTCCTCTCCATCTCTCTCCTCTCCCTTTCTATTTCTGCCCTTTCCATTCTCTCTCTCCCTCCTTCCATCTAATTTTTTCATATGAAAGCCAGTATGATCATGTTCTTTCTGTTTCTTGAATTTATAGTCTTGAAGTTTGTTCTGAGTCAGTACATAAGAAGGTCATCATTCCAGCTTGTTTCTGCATAGTGATCCACTGTGTAAGGTCATTAAAATCTATGGAGTTCCTTACAAGATGCTTTCCATCTTCTACCATCACAAGAATTGGCAGCACATATTTGTGTGCTGGTGTTGAATAATAAATGTTATCTGCAGAACAAACACCCAAGCCTTGAAATTTAATCAGGGTAGGAACATTTTCACTGTGATAAGTAGGACCAAATTGCCCTTCATAAAAGTTATACCCACTTTCACTTCCAATAATAATGTATGAGAGGGAATGAAAATATGCTTATAATCTACTTATTTCTTTGTAACAGAACAATAATGTTTTTATAGTTTATAAATTAGGGACAAACATATTTGAAAGAAGGAACAAGCTGACAGTGTGTAGCAACTAATTCAGTTTGTTAACAAGTGAGAAAATCATAACACAAGAAGCATTTTATTGTTTTGTTTTGTTCCTTTTTTGTTTTGCTTTTTTATTAGTTCTTTGATAATTTCATACAATGTATTTTAATTTATATTCAACTCCGCTCAGGTCCGTCCTACCCTTACCTGCCCACGCAACCTTATATCCTTTTTTTAATCCATCAAGTCCAACTTGTGCTGCCCATATATATTCTTGGGTGTGTGGCCTTCCACTGAAGTGTGATCAATTTACTAGAGGCAATGCTCTTAAAGAAATTAAAAAATTAAATTAAAAATGTTTTAACTGCCAATACCTCCTCAGCAAGGGGTGGGACTTCATGTCCCGCTCCCCTCTCTGTGCTGGGTTTTGAGCTGGCCTCAGCTTGCACAGGTCTTATGTATACTGCCATATCAACTGTGAGAACATGTACGCAGCTGCCCTGCTGTGCCCCGAGCCTGAAGAGAAGGGGGTGTGATGTAGATCTCCCATTTAGGGCTCATTTCTGTGCGCAGCTTCTGTGAGTTTCTTCATCTACTAGCCTTTTAAAAGACTTTAAATTCATCGATGAATAGGACACTTGGCACCAATATTTGCATAATCAATCAAAAATTATTCATGCAGATTCTAGAGGGACAGCTTAAGGACACAGCACATAATTCACATCTGTGAACCCTTGACATTGATGCTCAGACCCACAGAATCATTCAGATGACTGGATTGTGTTATTAAAATGTTTTGAAAAAGCAGTAAAATATTTTTTCCAGAATATGTTAATTTTTTGAAGCAAACATAAGCAAAGGAAGAAGTTTAATACATCCAGTTAATTAATTCTGGAGATAAATGTCTATAGAATGTCTTTACTTTCATGTAAAATGATTCCTATAGAAAGATCTAGTTTCAACTTATCTAGTTTGAAATTATTATTGCTAGCCAAATCATTATTCATTTTAATAAGATTATAAAAATATTGTTGAGTACAGTGATGTTGTTTAGTATTGCTTAACTTTTTGCCAATTATTCATAAGTTCTCCAACATGACTATAAAACTCATACCATGTGTGACATTATCACATCACAATTATTAATTTGCTACATAAATATAGATAAGTAGTGTTTTATGTTCATTAGCTCTTCATTTTTGTAATAACCCAGGAAATTAAAATTAGGGTCTTTTTAAAAAGTGAGGAAATTTCAGGTCAATTGAGTTAAACATGTCTGGATATATGGTTTGCCTGGCTGGGTAAGAACTGAACTGGAAACTGGATCTTTCCATATGAAGCATTTTAAGTGGAAGTGAAGACATTCTAGAGACATTTATCTCCAGAAAATAAATCCAGAGGAAATTAATTTAAATCCTTACAGGGAAGGCTGATTTCTTTTATTTTTTAGAAAGAATGATATTCTGTTCCCACGAATGGCATATGGGGAAGAATACTCGGTTAAAACAGTTCTGGAAATGTACTTTTCTTAAACTGGGTCCTGGACGCACAGATATTCATTATATTACAATATAGTAGCCTTTACATGTGTGTAACGCTTATTTGTATTTTCTTATTATATAAACTTAAAAATATTCAGATAAATGAATTGCTAAGGTGTTTTATGAAATCTTTGCTTAAAGGTATTTATTTATTTATTTATTAAAAAAGAAAAACTATCTTTTTTATTATACATACCGATCCAAGTTCCCACTCCCTCTGCTCTTCCCATTCCCTTCAATTACTCCCCCCATCCACTCAACAGAGAAGGTAAGACACATTGCTTTGTGGACGGTCCAAGGCCCTCCCTACTATATCTAGATTGAGCAAGGTATCCATCCAAAGAGAATAGGTTGCCAAAAAGCCAGTACATGCAGTAGAGATAAATCCTGGTGCCACTGCAAGTGGCCCCTCAGTCTGCCCCAATCATGCAACTGTCAACCACATTCAGAGGGACTAGTTTGGTTCTAACTTGTTCCTTCCCAGTCTGGCTGGACTTTGTGAGCTCCCATTACCTCGGGTAGACTGTTTCAGTGGGTGAACCCATCATGGTCTTGACCTCTTTGCTCATATTCTCATTTCTTCCACTCTTCAACTGGACCTTGGGAGCTCAGTCCAGTGCTCCAATACGGGTCTCTGCCTCGGTTTCCATCATTCTCCGGACAAAGGTTCTATGGTGATATTTAAGATATTCATCAGTCTGACTACTGGGCAAGGCCAGTTGGGCACTCTCTACTCTATTGCTTAGGGTCTTAGCTGGGATTTAAACAGTTGCATGGACTCTTAACTATCTTCTTGGTATTAAGATACTAGACAAAGTTTTTGGTTTGTTGTTTGTTTGAGACAGAGTTTTTCTGTATAACAGTCCTGACTGTCCTAGAACTCACTTAGTAGAACAAGTTGGCCTCGAACTCACAAAGATCTACCTGCCTCTGCCTCCCTGGTGCTGGAATTAAAGGCATACACCACCAAACCCAGATACTGGACTGAGTTTTTGGAGTGGACTTGTGACATCATGATGTTGACCACTCCTTTTTGTATCTCTATAATTCTGACTGATGTTTATATAATACTATATATTTGTTTTATTTAAATGTATATATTTAAACATTTTTTTAACCAAGATTGCACTTGAATAATAAAAAGTCAAATACTACTGTAAAGCTATAAATGAAGCACAGGTGAAAGGGCCTCCAATGTAAGTCTCTTTCAACGTCTTTCTTTAGCTATTACATTCGTAACTCAAAGTATACTAATGTTGCTGTTTTCATTATTCCACTATAGATAATCCTGTATTTCTACCTTTTAGGAAAAATTGGGTTTTGCTTCTGCACATCACTTCTGCATATTTTTCTAATTGAACTTATTTTTGCTAGCAAATCACTATTCAATAGGATTATAAAAATATTGCTAAGTACATGATGTTATTTAGTATTGTTTAACTTCTCAATTATTCATGAGCTCTCCAACATGACTATAAAAGTCTTCTCATTATGAACAAACGTATCAGGGAATTTATTGGGCCTCTCTCTGTTTCTCTCTCACTCTTTTTATGTGGAGACATTCCTCCTGGACTATGGTCTTCTTGCTCCTGTCTGAACTGTATTTTAGGTATTCTTCAACTCTTCTCTCAACACCATCCTATATTCCCCTATTATCTGTCCTCTGTGCTGAGTTTTTTGTTTGTGTCCTTAACCTTATACTACTGCTTTTGTTGTTGGTTGTTGTTGTTCCACATTTTAATAGATATATCATCTGGTAAATTCCTAAGGAAAAGTTCTTGATAGTAATATTTTTTAAAAAAACTTGTAAATATCATAGCATCTTTAATTTACTCTCTGACTTTATTCAATTTGACTAATATAGAACTCAAGGAGGCTGGTAATCATTTTACTATGACATACATCTGATGACAGTGGAGGGTTCTATAAAATCTCTTTTAATTGATAGGAAAAATGTTCCTCCACAAAAGTAGTTAGATTGCCAGAGAAAGTAAAAGTGATGTGGAATTTCCCTCTGTATGCTGTGAATACCATTGGTTAATAAAGAAGTTGCTTTGGGCCTGTGATAGGGTAGAGCAGAGCCAGGTAGAGAAAGCTAAACTGAATGCTGAAAGAAAGAAGGCAGAGTTAGAGAGAAGCCAAGTAGCCCTGCTGGAGACAGAATCTGGAAATTTACCTGGTAAGCCACAGCCACATGGCAATACACAGATTAATAGAAATGGGTTAAATTAAAATGTAAGAGTTAGCCAGTAAGAAACTACAGCTTATGGGCCAAGCAGTGATTTAATTAATACAGTTTCTGTGTGGTTATTTCGGTTCTGGGCAGCTGGGAACAGAACAAGCAACCTCTTACAACAAATTGGTGCTCCAGTGTGTGCTAGGTAAATCTACACCTGGGAGAGCTTGAAAAAAATCTATACACTAAAAAATAAAGTTTTTGGATTGGCTTTGCTTGCTGGTGGCATGCAGCAGCTCCTTTAAGAAAAGTCTTCCCGATTCAGCGGAAGTAGAAAAAAAACTGCATGGTTTCAAAATGGTGGCTTCGTGGTTCATGCTGCCAGCAACAAACTCTGGCTGTTTTTTTTGGGGGGGGGGGTTGATGCCAGACACCTACTTTGGGTCTGGAAGCTTATGTGCCCACTTGGGGTTGAGAGAAAAGTAGCTGAGACCATGCCCAGGACTCAGCACTCTCTACCTGGGCAGGCAGTGGGATCAGTCTGCTAGGTGTGCATATGTAGAAACCATGGTAGATTCCCATTGCCATACACAGAGATATTTCCAGGCCATGCAGTGAGCTACATAACAGATAAAGCTTTTACTCAGATAAAAAGGGTTTATATGCTGCATGGTGCTACCCAGAGTTGACGTGCTGAGGATGACTCCCACCTGGCAGTCATAGAGCCTGTGGTGGACTACCTCCACCATATTTAAAGCCTGAGAGAGGCAGAGCCAGCACCCAGGGCCACTTAGACCAAGCGCTTAGCATTTTAAAAAGCCATCCTGGTCAGAAAAGGGTTACAGATATGTAATAAGGACAGATTCAGACATAAAAGTCCTCTAAATGAGACATAGTGAGTTTTAAAAATGTACATAGGCTTGGAAGAGAAAAAAAGAATAGACAGCTATAATAATAAAAAAAAAAGTGTTGTAGAGAGGCTGCTTGTTCTTTCCAGCTGTCCAGCTAGCACAGACCCGAAATAATCACACAGAAACTATATTAGCTAAATCACCTCTTGGCCCTTCAGCTCTAGCTCCTTATTGTCTAACTCTTATACCAATTTAACCCATTTTTATTTATCTGTATATCGCCATGTGACAGTGGTTTACCGGCAAAGTTTTGGCATGTCTGACTCTGGTGGCAACTCCATGGAGTCCCTCCAACTCCACCCTTCTTTCGTCCAGCATTCAGTAACTATAATTCTTACTTGATATATTTTGTTATATGTAATTTTACTATGTTAAAGTTAAAATCTTCCTTTTTATTTAGCTAGATAAGGGAAGGTAATGTGGAATTCCCCTCTGTATGCTGTGAATATCATTGTTAATAAAGAAGATGCTTTGGGCCTGTAATAGGGTAGAGCAGAGCTAGGTGGAGAAAACTAAACTGAATGCTGGGAGAAAGAAGGCAGAGTTAGAGAGAAGCCAAGTAGCCCTGCCGGAGACAGAATCTGGAAATTTACCTGGTAAGCCACAGCCACATGACAATACACAGATTAATAGAAATGGGTTAAATTAAGATGTAAGAGTTAGCCAGTAAGAAGCTACAACTTATGGGCCAAGCAGTGATTTAATTAATACAGTTTCTGTGTGGTTATTTTGGTTCTGGGCAGCCAGGAATGGAACAAATGGCGTCCTACAACATCAGAAAGCTACTGAGGGTTGACACTGATGAGAAAGAAGATATAGTGAGGAGGACACCGTGAGAAAGAGTAGGATGAGTAGACTGTTAAGAGTTTCACGGGTCAGCAGGAATTTTCTGCAGTCTTATTCACCTGGTGAAGCTTTGGGTAGAGTGGGTACAAAGACTAAACATATAGTTTAATTTAACCAGAGCAATGATTTTCTTAAGCAAAACTCAAAGACAAAAGAGGGACAAGAAATTAAGTATGGAAAAATCTATCTTCTGAGTCCTGTAATTTCTTAGCAGTCACTTTGATGTAATAAACTTTTCTTCATGATGCTAGACAATCGTGAGGTTTTTTTTTTAAGTTTTATTCATTCAAACACTTTGAATATTTCCCCACATTTATTCTAAACATTAAGGTTCTCACAAGTGAAAAAGTTATTTAGTAGGAACTGTGGATGCTAAAAGATTTTCCACATGGTTTGTTATACATAAAGTCTGTCTCCAGAGTGAATTCTTTTTTTTTTTTTTTTTTTGATTTTTGAGACAGGGTTTTCTTGTAGTTTCTAGAGCCTGTCCTAGAACTAGCTCTTGTAGACCAGGCTGGCCTCGAACTCAGAGATCCGCCTGCCTCTGCCTCCCGAGTGCTGGGATTAAAGGCGTGCGCCGCCGCCGCCGCCGCCGCCGCCGCCGCCGCCGCCGCCGCCGCCGCCGCCGCCGCCGCCGCCGCCACCACCACCCGGCTCAGAGTGAATTCTTTAGAACATCATGGCAACAAGAACTGCTGATGGCTTTGAACAATACTTAAATGAATATATGCATTAAAATTCTTTCCAGTGTAATTCTGTGCATGAGGGTTACAGAAACTGGATGTGCTGAAGACTTTCCCACATTACAGACACTGTGTGACATCTCTCTACTTGTTAAAATGGCAAGAACAAAGAAATGGTTTGTATACAATGTTTACATACAAAAGGTTTCTATCCAATGTGAATGTTTCTACTCTTATACCAAGTGAATCTAGTAAAGACTTTCTGACAATGGTTACATGCATTAGGCTACTGACTAGTATGAAGTGTTTCAGATCTGTTATGATCACAAGGGCAGCTGAAGGCTTTTCCACAATTCTTATGTGTATAAGGCTTTACTTTCAAGTAAACAATTTTATGTTTAAGGTCAATAGAATGAACAGTTTCCACATCTTTTACACACAAAGGGTTTTTCTCCAGTGTGATTTTTTTTTCATGCAAATTAGGACAAGTTGAAGTGTTGAAAGTTTTTCTGTAAAGTTTACATGTAAAAGCCTTCTCTCCAGTTTGAACCCTTTCATGAATGTTCAGCTGACATTGTGGAGTTTTCCACAATGTGTACATGCATAACACTTCTCTTCAGTATAATCTCTTTCATGAACCTTACGAATAGAAATTGGTGAAGTGGTTTTACACAATGCTTACATGAATAAGGCTTCAATAAAGTGTGACTTTATTCATGCCAGTTATGACTACTGAGGTCACTAAAGGCTTTTCCAAGATGCCTACATGCTCAAGACCTTTCTCCCATGTGATTCTTTTCATGAATGTTCAGGTGATTGGAGCAGGTAAAGACTTTTTCACAATGCTTAAATGTACAAGAATTCTCTTTAATATGAACTCTTTTTAATGAGTCTTACAGGAACTGAAATTATTGAAGGCTTTTTTTCAATGCCTACATGAATAAGGTTTCACTGCAGTGTGACTCCTTCCATGTTTGTTACAATTACTGGGGTTGTTGAGTGATTTTCCACAATGCTTACATACATAAGGTTTTTTTCCAGTGTGAATTATTTCATGGATGTTCAGATGATGATGCCAAAGGGTTTTCCACAATGCTTCCATGTATAAATCTTCTGCTTCCCTATAGTGTGGCTCCTTTCATGTTTGTTACACCTACGGGGGTTGTTGAAGGCTTTTCCACAATGCTCATGCATAAGGTTTCTCAGCAGCATGGCTCTTTTCATGTCTGTTACAGTTACTGGGGTACTTGAAGGCTTTTCCACAATGCTTACATGCATAAGGCTTTTTTGCAGTGTGAATTATTTTATGGATATTCAGATGACTGGGACAGAAAAAGGCTTTTCCACAATGCTTGCATGTGTAATGCCTCTCTGCCGTGTGCATTCTTTCATGAATGCTACAAGCACTGGAACTAGTGTATGGTTTTCCACAATGTTTACATGTGTAAGGTTTCTCTCCAGCGTGAATTCTTTCATGAGTGTTTCGATGAGAAGAACGGGTGAAGTTTTTTCCACAGTGCTTACAGGCATAAGGTTTCTCTGCAGTGTGGCTCCTTTCATGTCTGTTACGACTACTGGGATTGTTGAAGGCTTTTCCACAATGCTTACATGCATAAGCTTTCTCTCCAGTGTGAATTCTTTCGTGAATGTTTCGATAAGAAGAACGCGTGAAGTTTTTTCCACAATGTTTGCAGACATAAGGCTTTTGTCCAATGTAACTGCTTTCATGACTGTTATGATGACTGCATTGGGCGACGGCTTTTCCACAATGTATATAAGCATATGGCTTCTCTCCTTTGTGAGTTACTTCTTGTTTCTCAAGACATGTTGCATATTTAAATATTTTGCCACACTGCCTACAAATGTACCATTTCTCTTCAACATGACTTTTTTCATGGTTGGTAATGTCACTGGAATCAATGAAGGATTCTTCAAAGAAACTACATACAAATTGTTTCACTTCTTTATGGGTTCCTTCATCATTCTGGCCATATGTGTATCTCATTAAGACGTTCTCATTGACTTTATATCCAGTGTGAGTTCTCTCCTGAGGCTGATCAAAACAGAGACTCCTACAGGCTTCATTACATTGTTGATGTTTACAGGGTTTCTCTTTAGGAGAAGCTTCAAGTACCTGAAGTGATTCAGAATAACAGTTATTTTTCCAATGTTTCTGATGTGTAAAAGCTTTTACCACAGCTTCCCTATACGGTGGTGGTTTCTCTCTAGTTTTTTCTCTGAGATACCCATGTAAGGATAAATGACCAATACTGTTTCTTATATGCAATGGAGTTTCATGAGTTCTTACTCTGGAAGGCATGTCTTTATTGATCATACTCTCTGGAATAGGTTGCTGGTTTTTATCACACTCAGTATGACATTCATATTCACGGTCTTTCTCAATCGCCTGAATTCCCATATTCCTGCTGAGATCTTTAAAGTCTTCTTCAATATTTTCTTCTAGTGCTTTTTCTATGGAGACAAGGTTCAAAAATGTTTCCTTTATCACATCTCTGTAGAGCTTCTTTTGACTAGAATCTAACACAGCCCACTCTTCTGAGGTGAAATTCACTGCTACATCCTCAAAGTTTACTGGCTCCATATCATACTTTTTGCAAGAGGCCTGCAGTCAGCAGAACACACAGATGCCTAAAACAAGTCCTCACCAATCTGTGAGTTTTTTCAAAGTGGAATTTCATGCTCATTATTTTTGAAAAGTTCTTTTGGTTTATTTATTTCAAAATTTATACCCTATGCTTTATTTCTGATTATGTTACAAAAGTCCTATTAGTTGATCTAAGTTTGACCTCATGTATGCCATCAGTGCCCGATGTTAGTCTCTGAGAAGTTTCATTATGTGTGCTGGAAGTGGGTTTTCTCCTCTCCGTGCTCTGTCTCTGTGCCTTGTGTCTGGGTGCCCCCCCCCTTTTTACTTTGTCTTTGCTTCCATTTGTCATGTTAAATGATTCCTTCACATCTCTAGTGGCTGATAATCTGTTCAAATGAGCTTAATGATATGTGGATTCCTCTAAGGATGATCTGCCAGAGACATGAGTTGTAAGGCTTTCAACACAGACATCTTCTCTTGTTCTGATGCACTTCCCTAGAGGGGATACTTTCCATATCCCATCTGAGAGTATTTGCCAAGTCTCTATTCATGTGGTATTCTGAAAGCCAAGAATAGGGAAAGGAACAGAGAAGTTTACAGTGTTCTCTAATATCACATGACCATTTCTTCCCTGACTCCAATTATGCTTTGTGTCTCCAAGTTCATAACTTACCTGACTTAAAATTCCTAGCAGCCTCCTTATTGCTTTTATCAAAATTTATATTGAACAATTCTACCAATAAATCCTCAGTAATCAGAGGCTGTGGTGAAAACGTGCTAGCTCAGAGAGGTTGAGGAGCAGCTAGTTGGCCTTCCTTCTTAACCAGCTTCTCTGGAGAGTTTTTTCCATCCTTCCAATCCAAAAGAAACAATCAAACTTTCCTTCCCTTTTTTTCCTGTGCATTTTCTGTCTTCCTGACTCCCTCTTTACCCTCTATGACTACTTCCTGTCAACTAGCTGCTGGCTCTGCCTCAGGACCTCAGTCTTTTATTTAATTAACACATTCTCAGTGTTCACAGTGTGACCAAATATCCTGTAATATTTCCTCCTTTTGGGCTCAATAAAATATGATGGTTTTAACCTTAACGCAGTGAACCTATATACAGTAAAAACAATTATCAGATGAGAATTACATTTACAATGTTGAGTCCATTTGCATTTGCTGAATTTGGTAACAAGAAAAACTGTAAAACTCTAACTACTTAGTCTTCACCCAGTCAGAGACCTGAAAATGAGTAAACACAGAGGACAGCACAATCAACTTCAAAAACCATAGAAACAACAGAGACATCTGGCTGCCTGGACAATCACTAAGGTGCCTCTGCAACACTGGAGCATCAATCCTGGGCCTATAGGCCCAGAACAGCCGACAAACCTTTCTGTGTAGCAGGGATTTTGAAGGACTGGCCTACCTTATCTTGGCAGTTGACATCCTCTGTGACCTGCTTGTCCAATTTGGACAGCATACTGTCGGCAGTTGAGACAAGGGCAGTTTCTTGCCCAGTGGATAGCTTTGCCACATTTGAAGAAAGCTCCATATGAAGGTTCTTTGATGCCCATCATTTTTTTTGGAAATAGATTGTTGCTGCCAGGGGCAGGACCTTGGACTTCCCACAAGGCAGGAAACCCTGGCTGCTCTTTGGACTGGAGAGGGAGGGGGAAGGGAAATGAGGGGAGGGGGAGGGAAATGGGAGGAGGGTAGGAGGTGGAAATTTTTAATAAAATAAATAAAAAAGTCAGGGAGAGGAGCAGAGAAAAATGTAGAGCTCAATAAAAATCAATAAAAAAGATGAGAAGTTTTATGTTATTAAAACACTTTAAATGCCATATTCTGCAGATCTCAGGAACTGTTCAAAAACCACCTATCTAAAATACATGAGGCTAAATAAAGCTTATTTCTGTCTACATCTAAACATTTAGTACAAGTTTGATTGTTATCATAGTCATCCTAAACAGTTTGTATTACAAACTTTATATTACAATTTTAAATGAGTTGCATAGGTACAATATCTTAGAGTATGTTGTAAAATAACCTTAAATTTGTATCAATGTACAAAACCCCATACCAATGCAAAATGCTTGAAACAATTAGTTGCATTTAAAAGTAGATTCAATAATCAATCCTTTTATCCTATCGTTTGTTTTTCTGAGAGAGTTTGAGTATAGAGTTTATTCAGTAAGTAATAGAAGGGAAAGGGAAGGGGGAGCAGGGGACACACACACACACACACACACACACACACACACACACACAGAGAGAGAGAGAGAGAGAGAGAGAGAGAGAGAGAGAGAGAGGGAATGGGAGAAGAGAGGCAGCAGCAATCTCTTCTGAAGAGGGACAAGCAGTATCCTATCATTTCCATATCCCCACCGGCACCTTTTTTAAAGATAAAAGAGAAAGAAGGATAAAGGAATTGAAAAGAAAAAAGAGAAAAGACAGAAAGAAAAAAACCTTCCTTAATCTAGTCTCCTTTGTTTAGTTACCTCCTTGATCATGACCAATAACAACTTGCAACCAACCCCCTAAACAATGACAAACATCCATAACCCACCAAATGATCAAAAGTCACCCATCCCACCTCTCATGAATGTGGGCATAGTGTTCTTTTTTCAATATTAAAAGTATCATCTTTAATATCTGATTAGTGAGCATTAAGCTTGAACTCAGTGTTGGATTGAGCATTTAATATTGTTGTTATCCCCATTTGATAGATATGGAATCTGTGATGCAGAATGTCAGGTAACTTGGCAAGGGTCCTGTAGAGACGCGGAGATGGTTGGGAGTGCCATTCGGTCTTCTGCGTGCACAGCCTCAAGAGTGGGCTAGGCCAGGCCAACTGACCTTTTCCAGGGAATTGGTTGCCAAGGGCTTGCCTTGCTCTTCCCTGGCTCAGTGACAATTGGGAGACATGGGTTCTAGTGTGGACACTCCCAATTTGAGATGTGAATCTACACAAGTCCCTTCCTTAGTCAAGTCTTGGTGACTTCACTCTTTAAACAGGAAGCTAAACAAGACTGTGAGCCCAGCATTCCACCCTCTTTAATGTCCTAGGCTTTCCCCTACCTTGGGATGTCTCTGGGATGAGACATGCCCTTATTTTCTTCCATCTTCTGCTAGTCTGTCATCATCACTGATCTTTTTTATTGTTTTTAATTGAGCTCTACATTTTTCTCTGCTCCCCATCCTTCCTCTCCCCTCTCCTTCAACCCTCTCCCATGGTCCCCATGCTTCCAATTTACTCAGGATATCCTGTATTTTTCTACTTCCCTTGTAGATTAGATCCATGTATGTCTCTCCTAGGGTCCTCTTTGTTGTCTAGGTTCTCTGGGATTGTGAATTGTAGGCTGGGTTTTCTTTGCTTTATGTCTAAAAGCCATATGATATTTGTCTTTCAGGGTCTGGGTTACCTCTCTCAGTATGATGTTTTCTAGATCCATTCATTTGCCCACAAATTTCAAGATGTCATTACTTTTTTCTGCTGTGTAGCACTCCATTGTGTAAGTGTACCACATTTTCCTTATCCATTCTTCAGTCAAGGGGCATTTAGGTTGTTTCCAGGTTCTATGACAAACAATGGTGCTATGAACACAGTTGAGCACCTTTGGGTATATACCCAAAAGTGGTATGAAGGCGTAAATCACAAACAATCCCATACCAGTTTGGAATTATGATTAACAGAATAATTATTTATTTAAGGGGTAAAAACTTACAGATCACCATCCCAGACAACAGCCCTCTGCGCAATCAGGAAGGGAGCCTAGTCGCCGGAAGTGGAGCTGGAAGCCAGAGAGGGAGCGGAGGGCAGTTGCTGCTTAAGAAAGAGAGACCATGCCCCAATGGGCTGGTATCTCAGCAGCTATTGGCTGAAGGAGCAGAAGGAGCTCCCACAACAGTGGTATTGCTGGGTTTTGAGGTATGTTGTTTCCTAATTTTCTGAGAAATCACCATACTGATATCCAAAGGAGCTGTATCAGTTTGCACTCCCAACCACAATGGAGTGTTTCCTTTACCCCACATTCTCTTCAGCATAAGTTGTCATCAGTGTTTTTGATCTTGGCCATTCTTACAGGTCTAAAATTGAATCTCAGAGTTGTTCTGATTTGCATTCCTCTGATGACTAAGGAAGTTGAGCATTTCCTTTAGTGTCTTTGAGCCATTTTCGATTCCTCAGTTGAGAGATATCTGTTTATGTCTGTACTCCATTTTTTAAACTGGGTTATTTGTTCTTTTGATGACCAATTTCTTGAGTTCTTTGTGTATTTTGGAGATCAGCCTGTCTGATGTGGGGTTGGTGAAGATCTTTTCCCATTCTGTAGGCTGCCGTTTTGCCTTGCTGACCATGTCCTTTGCTTTAAAGAGGATTCTCAGTTTCAGGAGGCTCCATTTAATGTTTCTTTCAGTGTCTATGCTACTATTTAGGAAGTGGTCTCCTGTGCCAATGCATTCAAGTGTACTTTCCACTTAATCTTCTATGAGGTTCAGTGTGGTTGTTCAAGTCTTGCTGTCTTAGGGCCACTAGTTTTTATTGGTGTCATGTTACTCTTTGTGGTGTTGAGTGTGTTCTTACCTTGTCTATCCATCTTCTCCTCTGACTGATGTAGTTAGGGCCTTGTCTCTGGTGATCAATCTTCTAGGTGCCAGTGGATCCAAGGCTCAGATGGTTGCTCCTTGTGGTACAGGCAGGGCCATGGTTCCAGTCACCCCAGGGGTTACTCGGTGTTCCTGAAGGTAGCTCAGTACTCTCTGGGGTCACTCTGCAATCCCTGAGGATCTTTTTGGGTCTGCTACCACAGAGGTTGCTTGCTTGTGCCTGCTCCCTTGGATGTCACTGATTCACACCCATCCTGCCAAAGTCTCTGTCTGAAGCCTGCTCCCTTAGTGGTGGCTCCCTTGTATCTTTTCCTGTTGCCTTGTGCCTGCTCTGGTGGAGGTCACTGGCTCAAGCCTGCTCCTGTGGAGGTTTGTAGTGAAGAGGCGAGCAGGCCTGCTTTTTGCCCCGCCTGGCTCCTGCACGGCTAGCTTAGTACCAGAATAATTACACAGAAACTGTATTCATTTAAACACTGTCTGACCCATTAATTTCAGCCTCTTATTGGCTAATTCTCACATCTTGCTTTAACACATATTTAGTAATCTGTGTAGCACAATGAGGTGGTGGCTTACCAGGAAAGATCTTAACCTGTGGCTGTCTTAGAGACAGGCATGGCGACTGCCTCACTGCCTTCTTCCTCCCTTCTGTTCTGTCTACTCCACCTACCTATGTTCTGACCTATCAGGCCAAGCAGTTTTCTTTATTAATTAACCAATAAAATCAACAGATAGATAGAAGACCCTCCTCCACCAGAGGTTGCTGCCTTGGGCCTGCTCTGGCTGAAGTCACTGACTCAGGCTTGTTTCCACAGATGTTCCTGTCTTGGGCCTATTCCCATGGAGGTTCCTGGCTTGGGCCAAAATCCCACAGAGGTCTCTGGCTTGGGCCTGCTTCCTTGGAGGTCCCTGACTCACATCTGGTCCCTCAGAGGTCTCTGGCTCAGGCCTTCTCCCTTGGTGGTCACTCCCTTGTACCTGCTCCTAATAAATAAAGGGTAATTTTAACATAGAAATAGGTATGAATGGAGGGCCAACTATGTGAAAAGAGACAAGAAGAGCAAAGGTCAGAGTGATCCATCCCTAAAGCAAAGCAGACCAAAGACTGCCAACCAATCAGCCAAAGACAAATACAGACCAAATTCTCTCTCCTAGTTCTCAGACAGGACAAGCTCTACTGACAACTAGATCCCAGATTTCTGCCTTTCTGATCTGTGACCTAAGTCACACTCCTGGTAGTTCTTTAGTATTTAGCCCTTTAAACACACACACACACACACACACACACACACACACACACACACACACACACACACACACACACATACTGGACTCTGGAAATGCATCAGTTCAATTTTTCTTGTCTTCAGCTTTAGGAAGCTTCTACTTTATTAGGTTTCCACTATCCCTCAAATGGCCTCTAATTTTAGCTGTCTGTCCCCCCAAATAAATGTATCTTAACTATATGCATTAATGACTGTTAGTAGATGTGAGGGTCCTGTCCCAGCCAAATTCAGGTCCAGAGAGGAGGACGGGAAGTGGGCTCAAAGAAAAGTCTGATCAGGCACATCCTTGTCCTTACAAAGCTAAAAGGTGATAAACACGGGCACACATTCTCAAGCACAACGGTATCTTTCAAAACTTATCAAGGCATATTTACAGAAATAGGGATGTTTTCCCATAAGCTGCTTGCATACTGTTGGCTTGTATTTTCTAACTGTTCCCTTGCCCTAGAAAAGGGTAGGGTATGACTAAGTCTCTCTATAAAAGGGCAAACATTAGTAGGACACTCTTTTTCCACCACACCACGTTGTTCTTAATGTTCCCCCCCCCCCCAGAATGTGTTGTTTCATTATAGGTGCCCATTAACTTTTATTGCCTCTGATCCTGCCTGCAACTGAGCCAGAAACTTCCCAGGGTCGGGGGTGATAGCTGGTATTTCCAGATAACAAACCTGAGAAGCATCATTTCCCAAAGAATTTTAGGGGAAAATATTTGAGGAAATAAATGAGTTTTTGGGAATGATTACATCTGTCCCTATGTGACTGATAAAGTGAATCTAAAAACCACCAAGAGAATCACCAACATCACGAGAGAGAAGAGAGCATGCAGGCCACCCAGTCCCAGCAGTATCTGGGCTGCCCCAAGGTCCACTGGTCATTGCTGAGTGAGAAAGCATATCTTCAGGCTTTGCCTCACAGAAACCTACTGGACAAGCATTCATATGCTGATCTGAAACTAAGCCACATGGCTGACAAGTAGAATGTACATATTAACGTAATTGTCAGACAAATCAACAAAAGACCATTTTCCCCCTCTGAAACATATAGAACATCATAGAACGGCACACAGGTCATCGTCACCGAAAGTTCATTCATGATCCTTTACCCTCGGTCCATTCACGCCTCCCAGGAGCACCTGCAGTTCTGATGGGCCGAACCCCCATTTTTAAAAAGGCTAAATCATACAGTATTCTCATTTGTCTGAATTATTTTCTAAACGGTAATTTTGAGATTTTCTCAGGTCATGTGTGTCGCTAAAGTATCTTTTAATTGCTGAGTCGTATAGAATTCTCTAATGAGGTGACTAAAACTTTCCCCAGACTGTCCTAACATGTAGCTGCAACATGGGTCATATCTGATTGCATGGCTGCTCTGCTGGAAGGAAGGCTGGGAAGGTATTTGTCTCTCTAGGTTCTGCGCTGGAGGGCAACCTGGAGTATCTTGCAGAAATTGGCTTCTGCACAGATAACCTACATCGTTCAAAACGAATTCCACACTTTGACATTTTGTGAATGTATGTTTCTTTCTATAAGGAACCAGTTATCTTATTTATATATGTCTATTTGAAATATGCATATGTGCCAGACAGTGGTGGCACACGTCTTTAATCCCAGCACTCAGGAGGCAGAGGCACGTGGATCTCTGCGAGTTCAAGGCCAGCCTGGTCTACAAAGCAAGTTCTAAGACAGCCAGTGGTGTTACACTAAATAACCCTGTCTCAACTCCCGCCCCCCACCAAAATCAGCTATTATTCATAAGAGATCAACACCATTAAGGTACTTCATGGAGAGAATAGGCTCATGTTTCCCTGGGACTCATTTCCACAGCACACAGAAGCTGTGTTCCAAAGAGGCCCAAGCTGAACCTGACAATATGAGTCACTCACATGGTACTGATGTAGAAAGGGATGAAAGCTGCAGGGTTGAAGGGGTCATGGGAAGAAACTGAAGCTTGGTACCATTTGGCCAGATTGGAGAATTGAAGGGAGACAAAGAAAGGACATTGGTGAAGGTGCAGCCTCAGTTTCAAGGGAGACCAGGGGTACTGGAGATGCTAAGACTGTGGGTTACCTACCAAGGACAGTAGCCAGAGTAGAGCGGAGCCAGCCTGAGAATAGGTGACGAGCTGTGGACGGCGGAACTGGAGAGGTGGGGCTGTCCAAGCCCTTTATAACCTAGAAGATCATGATGGAATTCCAGGTGTCGGACGCTAGGCTACAGAATTTTCTTTATGGTCTTGACAAATACCGTAAGATGTAATGATTATTTTGATTTTTCTATTTAGGTTTTTCTTTATGGATAAAATATGGTCTCTATTAGAGAAAAGTCCTTGGTTGCTGAAAAGAATGTGCATTTCATCACTGTTGTTGGAATATTCTCTAGATGTTAAAGTCATTTAAGCTAGTGTTCAGATTAGCTCTCAAATTGTTTATTTGTTTAGTTTGATGACATAGTTGTAGCATGAAGTCTAGTTGGTCTTAATAAATAAAATCTTGGAGTCAGATATTAGGGGGTGAAAGTTGAAGGATCAGAGAAAGAGAGCATCTAGTTCCCAGAGTATTCTTACCTCTACTAATGCTCAGACCTAAAGGGCGACCCTGTCCTCAGACTGCATCTGAGGCCCACCTTATATTCTCTCTGCCCAGCCATATCACTCCCTGTCTCCACCTCCCTGGTGCTGGGATTAAAGGTGAGGGACATCACCACCTGGCTCTGTTTCTCTTTGAGACTGGATCAATCTCATGTAGCCCAGCGTAGCTTTGAACTAACAGAGATCCCTCTGCCTCTGTCTCCTGAGTCCTGGGTTTAAAGGTGTGTCCCACCACTGCTTGGCCTCTAGTGGCTTAGCTCTGCACTCTGATCTTCAGGCAAGCTTTTTTTTTGTGAAACATAAACAAAATATCACTATATCACCACACATATTTACCAATGCAAATGGGATATTGCAGTCACCCACTATTGTATCTGGATATATTCGTCCATCAAAGTCCAATAGTGCTTATTTTGTGAAAATAAATGCACTGATGTTCACAGCATATATAGTTATTAGAGCTTTGTGATGAATTACTTGCACAATTAATTATTCATAGTATATGTAGTAACTGTATATGTGTTTGTGTGTGAGAGAGAGAAAGACAGACAGATAGTGTGTGAGAGAGAAAGAGACAGAGAAAGAGAGAGAGATCTGGGGGAGCAAATCAGGGCCTGTAAAGTTGTGAAAAGCAGGCAAATATGCAAGTGTTTCATCGTTGATCTACATCCGCAGCCTATGCTGTGACTTCTTTCTCGCTTCTGATTAACCTTGGCCTGAAATCTAGTTTTTCGGGTATGAGTAAGGCTACTGCTACTTTTCCTCAGGTTCCATTTGATTGGAACGTTTTCTCTTCTCTCACTCATAGTCTGTTTCTTTGTCAGTGAAACAAGTTTCTTGTAGACCACAGACAGCTGGGGTTCACTCTTTGATCCAAGTGTTAATATGGTTTTCTCTAAAGAACAAACAAATAAAGTTCTCTGAGACAGGGTCTACTATGGCATGAAACTCACTGTGTAACTCAGGCTGGTCTTGACCTGGAACTTAAGGGAAATACCCTTGCTTAAGCCTCCTAAGCAAAAACTATCACCTCGGTTCTCAATAGAGCTCTACTTGATTTTCTTACTTATGTGTTTATTCATTATTATGTGTGTATGCATGGTACAGAGAAGGTATATGCTACAGGGTTCATGTGAAGGTCAGAACACAGCTCTGTGGAGTTAAACTTGGGTCAACAGGTTTGTGTAGCAAGTGCCCTTACCCACTTGAGCCCTTATGACCATCCCTTTAAAACAGCTCTGTATGTAAAGACTACACCTTATAGCGAGGCTTGTTGATGGGAAAATACTCTACTGTCTTGTTATTGTTGTTTTCTGCTTTTTGTATGAATTCTCTATATTTTAATTTTTTTCTCTTTTTTGTCTTTGTGGTTTGATAATTTGATGAGTTAATAGCATTTCATGTTTTTCTTTCTTGTCTTTCATTTGCTTTTCTTAGCGAGATTTTTTTCCTTGATTTCTCATGATTGCATATTTTTCTTCAGCATTTGTGTATAAGATTCCTTTAAGTATATTCTGTAATGCTGGCTTCTTGGTCACAAACTGTTCAATGGTATGTTTATCTTGGATATTTTTTGTTAGTTCTTCGATTTTTAAAGGATGACTTTGTTGGACATAGTCATATTAGTTAGCAGTTAGTTTCTTTCTTGATATTTTAAGTGTGATATAATCATATAAATGAGATGTATTTTCTCATCATGTCTTTGTGGGATTAAAACTCTTGTTTGGGATGTCTGTATCTTTATAATTTTCTGCTACTACTGGGTTTTCTATGTTTTTAGTATGTATTTTTTTTTTTTGGTTTTTTGAGACAGGGTTTCTCTGCAGCTTTTTTTTTTTAGAGCCTGTCCTGGAGCTAGCTCTTGTAGACCAGGCTGGCCTCAAACTCAGAGATCCGCCTGCCTCTGCCTCCCGAGTGCTGGGATTAAAGGCGTGCGCCACCACCGCCCGGCTTTTAGTATGTATTTTATCTGCCTTTTCTAGAGTGTTTGTAAGCCAGTTATGCTGCAAGCGTCTTAGATGTTGTGATTATAATTTTTTACCTTATTGCTACCAGAATGCATCACTTTGCTTCCAGCCCTGATACTCTTTCACTTGATCTAGTTAAGCTATTTTTGTAAAATTAAAATTTTAGTACTAAATTTTGTGTTTCATTAGCATGCAAACCCATTTTCTTCCTATATAATAATGCAACATTAATCAAACAGACATTAGAAATAAGAACAAATTTTGTGAAATTATTAATTATACATATAGTGTACTATTTTGAAAATACATTTATGCAGGTTCCTACTTGTTTTTATTACTATATAGCTTATGCATATCTGCTCAAATCATGTCAATATCAAATATATCAATGTTGGTTTGGTACATGCCCAACTAATGGTTTTTAAACCGTTGAAGAGTGTTTTAATTTTTTTTTTTTTGGATTTTTCAAAACAGGGTTTCTCTAGAGCCTGGCCAGCACTTGGGATCACAAGCCTTTAATCCCAGCACTAGGGATGTGGAGACAGGAGTGATATGGCTGGGGGAGATAGGAATGTAAGGTAGAGGGAGACAGGAGCTCAGAGCAGTCTGAGATTTCCTAGAGAGAGAGTCAGTATAAGGATTCTTAGAGAAAGGATCCCCTCATTGGTCTGAGCATTGGTAGAGGTAAGAACTCTCTAGTGGCTGGCTGCTCTGCTTCTCTGATCTTTCAGTATTAACCCCTATATCCGACTCTGGGTTTTTATTATTAAGACCAGCTAGAATTTGTGCTACATCTGGCGCTCTTTTTGTTCCTGTAACCTTAAAAATGCTTGCATAGGCCAGAGTTACAGGCATCCAGAGTCACCCCCTGCTGGCTGGGTTTTCCTTTCTTATCTCCTGGTGGGCTCTCCCTGGATCCCCTTTTCAGGCTGCTGCCAAACTAGATGGCTGCCTTGAAATCCAGTCAGGCATCTACTGTTCTGTGCAGAAGCACTGAGCCTTACATCTTCATCGTCAGCAGTGGCAAATTTGGTGAGAAAACTGGGAATTCTTAAAGGAAGGGACTAGTTAAAACACAGAGTTTTTCCCGTGTTAAAAATGGGAAACACTATGATGATGGAGAGAGTTAGGTCTCTGTATGATTATGCAATGAATTATTTAAAAATGGAACAATTAAATGAAGTGAAAACCAACTTAACTGGGATTGGCATAATGTCAATGATCATCTTGATAATTCTTGGTTTATCTCTAAATATTTGGTTAATATGAGTGCCAAGATAGTGCTTTAGAAAAGTTTATTAAAACAGATCATAGAGGCATTTAAATTCAGATAGAGGAATTTAAAGGAGAACCAACTTCTGCATTATAAGGAAAGAGGGGAATATCCCAAGTCTTTCAAACAACCTTAATATATTCAGCAACCTTACAGGAATTGCCAAATGACAGATATCCTGAAGGCTCTGTAAGAGCTGAATGAACTCCTAGGCAAATGTTAGATTTAAGGAGATTCATGGAAATGAACTATCATATATCATTCATTCACGATTTATGAAGCAGATGTTAAACTCATGATCAACTTGTAATGAAATTATCTCTCAAGAGTGGAGAGACTTGGTTACAGCAGTTTTGTTGCTTGGTCCACAATTACAGGGGAGGACCTGGTGGAAAGAAGAGACTAAGACAATGGAGTAGGGCTAGAGGTATGGACATCTCCCAAGATCAACTTCTTGGAGAAGGAGATATTAATATAGAAAGGCAATCCCTATATGATGGACAAAACCCGGCTTTATTCCAGGCATCAGCTTTGAATGCTTGGGATAGAACTGAAGAAATAGGAAAGAAGAACGAGATGTTTTAAGGTCATTAACGCTGGAAAGTTAGTGTAGACGGGGTTCGTTCTCAACACAGATTCCGAAATCAAGCTCCTTTAGCAGCAGGGTTTCTAAGGAGAAGCCCCCAGGAGAAGTGTCTCTGCTCTTCTGGAACAAAGAGCTGGGAGAAGCCTGTGGAGGCAGTAACTGTTCTTTCTGCTCGCCTTGAAGGAGACCTTGGGTGGGCGGGAACCCGTGGGGACTAGAAGGAGGGATTGGGGGTGGTGGCAAGGCAGACTAGAGAACCCTCCCGGATCCCCGTTCACCTGGGCTGATAGACGATTGCTAGGCGGGTCCCGCCCTGGCCACCGCACTTCCCACTGCGGCTTCTCCTTGCAAGGCAGCTGCTGCTCTTGAATTGGGAAATGCACTGCGGTGTGTCTGAAGCACCGACTCCCCGAAGGAGCAGGTGGCAGGTCGCTGGGTGCCGACACTCCGACCGGGACGAGCCGCGCGGCCCCGAGCACCTGCCCTGCCGGGCTCGCGGCTGCGCAGACAGCCCGTCCCGCTCCGCCCAGCTCCGCCCACCCCCGTGTGTTTACGTGGAGACGAAGATGGCGGCGGTGATGGAGGGACTAGTGCAACCCGGCACGAGTCGCCGGTGAGCGCTTAGCGTGCCCCGGGCGGCCGGGCGGCCGTGGAGCTCTGTCTGAACAGATCTTTCCTCTCCACCCTTTCCCTGCCTGGCCCGCAGACGACATGGAGGACGAGGACGAGGAGAGACTGAGGAAGATCGCCCAAGGCGGGGCTTTGGTAGGAGCACGGCGGCCTCGGGCCGCTCCGGGAGGCGGTGTCCGTGGGCGGGGGGAGGGGAGGCTGGGGGTGGTGGCTGGGGGTTGAGGGGAGCAGGATTGGGGGTGGAGGGATGGAGGGAGGGCAAGGTTCGAGCTGGGGAGAGCCGCCCCCCTGACTGCTGGTGGAGACCTGCTGACTGCACCTCTCGGCTCCTTTCTCCCAGGAGCCGCAGATAACCGGAGGAGCAGGTGGCAGGCCGCCCTTAGCCCCTTGAAGAACTGCTAACGAATTGCTTTGCCCTTTTCACTTTTTAAAAGGGCGTTTTACAGTCGTTCAGGCTTTGTGCTTTTCTGACTGGATGTTTAGGGTTTTGTTTGGTTTTTTTTTGTTTTTGTTTTTTTATCCTTAGGAACACCCGTGTGCTGATCACCAGCCGTGCTGGCTTTAGGTGTCACGCTGGCACTCTTGGGTGTGTGTGATTGACCTGTGACAGCTGCCTCGGCAGTGACTTGAGTGTGCCACAAGTGCCAGCTGTGAACTTGGCTGCAGGAACATTTTTAGAAGCGTTTTATTTATTTAATTATTTTTTTTTGTATGCTTGTGTTGGAGGTCTTTGTCATGGCACGTGAGCTTTTGTAGCGTGTGGAATGGAACATCTGACCACCGAAAGGGTCTATAAATTAAACAATACCAACAGAATTCCTTTTTAATGTTATGTATTTGGTAGTACGTCGTAAATGTTATGTATTTGGTGAGTTTGATTTTTGTGTGGGCGTGCGTGTATGGAGAGACATATAAACAATCAAGAATTATGCATAGGTATCCTTCAGTGGGCTTAATGAATAATTCGACACAACATGAATGGAATATAATGATTTCTTAATAAAATTGCCTGTTTGGGCTTACCTATTGACCCTGCTCCCTAAAATGAAGACCTCAATTTTAGCAGTTGTACTTGGGGACCATCACATTGTTTTAAACTGCTTTTCTGTATTGTACTTGTCATAAGCGACAATCATCTGAGGTTAGGGTGATTTATCTTTCACATTTTGGTAAAATGTTTTAAATATTGTTCATTTCCTGAAACGTTATATAAAGAGGCTCATTATTATGTTAATACAACTTAAAATTATCTAACATAATAATTATTCAATAAATATTTATAGAATGAACAGAATAAGAAATGAGTCCTCTTTATACATATGACTATCACTTAATTCAGAACTCTTAGAGAAGTTGTCCATTGCTGGCTTGAGAAAAGAACATGTAAAATCTTTTCCCAAAATTGGTTTATAAGCTTGTTTCTCCATATTTCGTAGTTGGTGCTGCTCACAGTCAGGATGAGTCGTTCCTACTTGTTTACCACTCTCAGAAAATACCCTCACAGACACACAGTTCATCTCACTAACACCCTTAAGCCAATGATGTTTACAATTGAAATTAGTCATCACTACTCCATGTGTCCGTTTACACACATAACCTTTGGGAAATAACATTTTAAAACCTAGCACTATTGGTGGGCATTTTCCAAACTCAAAGTCTTTGTAGGATTGTTTTCATTTGTATATACTATAGTTTATTCTCCTGTGCAGGATTTAGGCTGGCATAAAACATTTCATACAATATATTCTATAATGTATACATGACAAGCTATTTTTAAAATGTTCATTTATGTGCTGTATATAAGTGAAAATTGTCATTGGAACAACTTACCAATTTACCAAGAAAAAGATGATTTAAGAATTGTGGCTTATGAAACTACGTTATAAAAGATGATACTTATGTCTAATAAGCAGGTAAGAAATAACAAAAATAACTGACATGGAAGATATCTGAGAGAAAGCACTAAAAGCTTGTGTAAGTATTGCTTTTACTATTCCAAGCCATCTCCCCAGATCTAAAATATTTCTGTTATGATCAGGTAAAAAAAAATTTCAAATACCATTTTTAAAAATAATAAAGCCTTATCAAATAGAGTATGGTCAAGTATGTGCTCTCTGACGTGAGCATCTCACAGAAGATCATGACAGTGTTAGCTAAGGTTCCTACTTTAGTGCGATCCTGAGCCTGTGGTATTATACTCCAGTACTGCTTATATTGTAGAGTTGACGTTCTGTGTTATTCAGCATTTGTGAATGTCCTTTTTTGTTTTCTTAGGAAAAGTGCCATGCATTCCAGACTGGCCTTGAACTCCTGCTCCTCCTGGTCTATGCCTCCTGAGTGCTGGGACCTCTAGATCTGGGCCACCAGGCCCCGCGGATCTCCTTTTCACTTTTGGCTTCCTTCTCCTTTGTTCTTACTGCCAGTTCTCTTTTGTTTGGATGTGGTCCTCCGGCCTTGTCCCTTTCCTTTTCCTTTTCTCCTAATTAGCTGTTTTAAATTTGCATTGATCAAAGAACCCAGAAACAGGTTCTTAGTCTGGTTTGTGAAACTTGCAAGAAGAACAGAGCCCAGGTAATGAGCCAGATGAGCCATTGGATGTAGACTAGCTTGGTAGTAAAAATAGTGGTAACTGTTAAAAGAACGTGCGTTTGTCATATCTGACCTCTGAAAAGGCTCTGTCCTAGTAGCTCATCTATTTTCAAACAGGTGTTTCTCTCATAGCAGTAATACAGTCATTGTTATGTAATGAAAGCATTAAAGCCTTTACACACGCACACACACACACACACACACACACACACACATATACACTCACATTCACACTCACACACAGAGGCTGACCTGGAACTCACTATATAGACCAAAAACTGAAGAGATCTGCCTGCCTCTGCGTCATGAGTGGTGGGATTAAGTATATCGCCACAGCCAGTCCAATTTGTAGAAATCGTACTGAAACCTTTATTTCATTTAATTTTCACAATCTGATGAAATAATAGTCCGGCCTCATTAAAAGGCCCTAATGTTAGGAACACATATTTTGACTCATGAGCTTTGCCAACTCTCAGTGAACATAGCTAAGCAGATTACAAAGTTTTTAAAGTGTTACTATAGAAAATTAGCATATTTTCACATCTCATAGTATGTTCTGAAAATTCTTTTTTTTTTTTTGCTGGGAGTGATCATTTATAACATAATTCTTGAGTTTAGGAATACATGATTGTTTAGTCACTTATTCTTGTTCTAGTTAGAGTAAGACACTTGCTTGGGATATGAAACAGTTTTGCACTACAAATGTATATGGACACAGTATCTTTCCAGTAAATCTTGCGACTATTTCTGTGACTACATATGTTAACATTTTTATAATTGGCTTCCAAATGGCAAACACAGATGGCTGGTGTCTGAATTTCCAGGGTGTTTTAGAATAAATGTTTTCTCAGTGAATTAAAGCGTATCGTTTCAGTGTCAGGTGGTTAACCTAACGGAGTAGCCTTTTACATGTCTGTTAACTTTTCTTTCAGATTTAAAGTAAAAAAGCCAAAAGAAACTGAATATGATATGATCTTTTTTTCTTTCATTTTTAATCGAACAGAATTCTCTCCAGGAAGTTTTTGTACATAGTATTTTTCTGAGAATTTGAATTTTGAATTTTTTTTAAGAAAAAAGGAAGATTATAGTTGAAAGGGTAGTTTTATGATTTTCATTAATTTAATGAGTAATTAAAATATTTTTGTTCATTTCCGAAGCCATGGGACCTGTAGAGTTCGGCATGCTTTGTGCTATGTCTTCTCAGTTATCGAGGTTAAAATTATTGCTTAGATGTGTCATCCCTTAGTGATGGTTTTCCTTTTATTCCACATACACTTACTGAGTCTTGTCTAGGTGTTGAGTATAAAGAATTGAATTAAAATCCTTGCCCTCATAGAGCCTTATGCTTAGTTAACCACCACCCCCGAAGACTGCATATAATCCACTAAAACAGACTGAAAACAGTGTCTTTGTAATTTTATGGCTTTAGAACTGGCCTGTTCCAAATGCAGTTGTAGAACTGATTATTCTGTTACATGGATATTTGTCCATGTATGTCTTTTTGTTGGATTCAGTAATGCATACTGTTACCTCTGCTTTTCAGTCAAACTTTCCATAATTTGGTATTTTTATCTGTGTACTTATATTGTGTACTTACATTTGAATAAACACTAGCTATAAATGATTTGTATGCACTAAAAGAGTTGGAGTTTGAAACAGAATCTTATCCTAAGCTCCTCTGCTGCTGATGTATTTTAATGAGAGCATGGTAGTTTAAGCAGCTTCTGAAATGTGCTGGTAAGAATGCCATTGCATTTTCCCTGAGAGATCTTTGCTTTTTAAATGATAAGCCTGGACTTTCGATTCTATTTACAGATAATATTTCAACAGCAACCCAGGCTCTTGGTTTTTAAGAATGAATCTTCTATCCTACAAAGCCTTCTAAGTGTATTTCAGTGGCTTAATACTGTACAAAGAGGCAGCTGACTCTGCACCTGTTCTTCAAGCAGACAAGAAATAGAACACCTGTGGAGTTGCTAAATAACTTGGGAAAACCGTGGTGTAGTGTATTTTTATATTGTATGGCACTTGTAACTGCTATATGTTATTGCTGAATGAATATCTTTAAACAATGGGCATCCCTATATATATTCTTCTATAGTTGGTAAAGTTTAAAAATACTATATTATTTATTCTTAGTTTTTGTCACATATTTTGATGGTGATATTTGTTGACAGGAGTTTCTTTCCCATCTGATACTGCCTGGTCAGGCAGCCCTTCAGTCACAAGGAAATACACAGAGGTCTGTATTAATTATAAACTGATCGGCCTTTTAGCTCAGGCTTTTTGTTAACTCTTATAACTTATATTAGCCCATAATACCTGTCTGTGTTAACCACGTGGCTTGGTACCTTTTTCAGTGAGGCAGTCACATCTTGCTTGCTCTATGTCTGGCTTCCTCTGTGTCTGGGTCACGAGTGCAGACTGAATATTTCCTCTTCCCAGAATTCTCGTTGCCCCACCTCTACTTCCTACCTGGCCGCCTGCCTATACTTCCTACCTGGCTACTGGCCAATCAGCATTTATTTAAAATATAAGTAAGAGGGTACAGACCATTGTCCCACAGTACTTCCCCCACCCCTGTTTTGTTCTTTTTTAAAACAAGAACTCTGAATTGAATCTCCTTTTTTTTTTTAGCTTTTCTCCTGAGCAGTACAAGTAACAACTTGTAACCAACACTCTAAACAAAGAAAAATATTCATAGTCCATTTTTTTGGGAATGCAGGCATAGTTTTTCAGGCTGCTTCCTGCTGATTGGGGACGCTGATAATCTTACAGGGACCTAAAGAAAATTTAGAATTACAGTCAAGTCCTAACTGGAAAATTCTGTGAGGCTTCTCATTTCCTGTGGAAACAAAAGTAAAACCTCTTCTCCAAAGTAACATACCTTTTGACTTAAATTTTGAAGTCAAGGCATTTTCAAAATACATATGTTGGATTAGTCCAGAAGCATTTATAATCACGTCTTTTAGCAGCTGTTGCTCTTCCTCAGCAGTCATACAATTCAAAGACAACACAGTAATATGCACTATCCAGGCTCTTTGTATTTTCCATGGCTTTATTTTAACCTCTATTTTATTTTTATTTTTAATTTTTGGCTTTTTGAGACAGGGTTTCTCTGTGAATCTCTGGCTGTCCTGGCACTCACTCTGTAGACCAGGTTGTTCTTGAACTCACAGAGATCCGCCTGCCTCTGCCTCCCAAGTGTTGGGATTAAAGGTGTGTGCCACCACACCCAACTACTGTATTTCTTTTTTATTTTAAGGACTTTATCTTTTTCTTTTCTCTCCCAAACCTACATATATTTTTAAATATACTCTAAACCCTTTAGAGGTTTTTTTTGTTTTTTGTTTTTTTTTTTTTTTTTTGTCTTTGAATCTATCTTTACTGTATCTCTCTTTCTGACTACATGAGTCTTTAATTTGCTAAGCAGTATGGCTAGGACTAAAGCCGTGATTTTGATGGCTGGATCCAACCCATTCCTTAGCTTCATGGTGGAAGTACTGGCCAGAGCCATGTTTATTGCCACAACTCTATGGTGTTTCAGAGTCTGTGCCGCCACCAAGAAGCATGCTGTAGGCTATTTATTCATAAACACCATTCAGGTGTTTTGTGGCAGAGCCTCTTAAATAGGCTGCAAAGTTTTTGCAGCTAAAGCTGTGTCAGGAAGCCTCTCTAGCAAACAGCCCACCCGAGAAAGTGCCTCTATCATGCTTAACTCTATTCTTTTCCATCTAGAATTACTTCCCAAGCTCTCGCAGTTTTTCTGTGGCTGAATTGTCCACAAGTTGTGCACCATTTGTTGACTGAGTTTCTGTCCTACTTGGTTCTGCTTGGTCAAGCAGCTGTTCAGTCACAAGGAAATACACAGAGGTCTGTATTAATTATAAACTGATCGGCCTTTTAGCCCAGGCTTTTTATTAACTCTTATAACTTATATTAGCCCATAACACTTGTCTGTGTTAACCACGTGGTTTGGTTCCTTTTTCAGTGAGGCAGTCACATCTTGCTTGCTCTATGTCTGGCTTCCTCTGTGTCTGGGTCACGAGTACAGACTGAATCTTTCCTCTTCCCAGAATTCTCATTGCCCCACCTCTATTTCCTGCCTGGCTACCCGCCTATACTTCCTACCTGGCTACTGGCCAATCAGCATTTATTTAAAATATAAGTGAGAGGGTACAGACCATTGTCCCACAACATCATTGATGATACTGTGTTAATCAATTATATAATTATCAGCTATTTTTGTAATTAGTATAGTTAATAGTTATAGTAATTCTAGTTGTATATTTCTTTCCTTTTTTTTTTTTGAAGGCTCATGTTTTCTTCCATGTGAATCAAGAGCTCATATTTAAGAAGCGGTGGTTTCATATAAAAGAAATTTTATAAAGAAGGAAATTTAGACTAGGGAGATGGCTCAACATGTAAAGTTGCTTGCTTGCACAAGCAATGTTCAGGTCCTCAGCATCCATGTAAAAGCCAGGCTTTGTGGTGTGAGTTTCTAATCTTTTGGGCGGGTGCAGGGTGAGGGGAGACATAGATGGAGGCAGGAGGATGCCTGAAGTGGTAAGTGATTTACTGACCACTGAGGCAGTAGCTTCAGGCCAGGTTCAGGCATCCTGAAGAGTGATACCTACACTCAGGCCAGCACACCTACACATACTACTCACAAGCACACTGGAAGAGAAATTGTTAGGGGAAAACACCTGTAGTTCAAGTCACGAAACACATCAAAGTTGCTCTACAATCATTTTCTCTTTTTATTTTTTTTAAAGAAAACAAACTGTCCCTTTTCATTATACACACCAATCCAAGCTCCCACTCCCTCCCCTCCTCCCATTCCCTCTATCTAGCCCCCCTCAACCCTCCCCCCATCCACTCCACAGAGAGGGTAAGGTATATTGCTTTGGGGAAAGTCAAAGGTCCTCCCTACTATATCCAGGCCGAGCAAGACACCCATCCAAAGAGAATGGGTTCCCAAAAAACCAGTACAAGCAGCAGGGACAAATTCTGGTGCCACTGCCAATGGCCCCCAGTCTGCCCCAGCCGTGCAACTGTCGGCCACATTTAGAGCGACTAGTTTAGTCCTATGCTTGTTCCTTCCCAGTCCTACTGGAGCTGGTGAGCTCCTATTAGCTCAGGTAGACTGTTTCAGTGGGTGAACCCATCATGGGTGACTTCTTTGCTCATGTTCTCACTCATCCCACTCTTCACCTGAACTTTGGGAGCTCAGTCCAGTGCTCCAGTGCAGGTCTCTGTGTTTCAATCAGTTGCTGGATAGAGGTTCTATGGTGACATTTAAGATACTCATCAGTCTGACTACATGGCAAGGCAAGTTTGGGCCCCCTCTCCTCCATTGCTTAGGGTCTTAACTGGGGTCATCCTTATGGATTCCTGGTAATTTCCATAGAGCTAAGTTTCCTGCTAGCCCCATCATGGCTCCCTCAATCAAGATATGTCTTTCCTTGCTCTCATCTCTGTCCTTACTCTGTCTCGACCATCCTGTTCCCTCATGTTCTCCTCGCCCCTCCTCCCTCCCCTCCTTTTACCTCTCCTTCCTCCCTTATCCCCTGGCCCCTATGCTCCCTATTTTGTCAGGTGATCTTGTCTATTTCAACTTTCCAGGTGGATCTATATATGTTTTGCTTAGAGTTCATCTTATTACTTAGCTTCTTTAGGATAATGAATTATAGGCTCAGTATCCTTTGTGTATAGCTGGTACCCACTTATGAGTAAGTACATTCCATGTTTATCTTTCTGGGTCTGGGTTAACTCACTTAGGATGTTTTTTTTTTTTCTAATTCCATTCATTTGCATGCAAAATTCAAGATGTAATTGTTTTTTTACTGCTAAGTAGTACTCTAATGTGTAAATGTGCCACAGTTTGTTTTTCCATTCTTCAGTTGAGGGGCATCTAGGATGCTTCCAGGTTCTGGCTATTACAAATAATACTGCTATGAACATAGTTGAACAGCTGTCCTTGTATTATGAATCACTTAGCATTGAAGTAGTAAGTTCAGGCAAGCTTCAGACATCGTGAAGGATGGTGCCTACACTCAGGCCAGCACACCTGCACACACTACTCACAAGCACACTCGAAGAGAAATTAAATATAGTGGAAACACCTTTAGTTCAAGTCATGAAACACAGCAGAGTTGTTATACAATCTTTTTCATGACTTGATTATGGCTGTGTGTATAGTGTTACTAAAATCCAAGCTAGATATAGTTGTCGATGGTTGAAGCCTGAAGCCTGTTTTGTCTCTATTAAGGAGAGGTGTAGATTTTTTTTCATAATTATTATACTGTGGTACTGTTTTATAATTATAATTTTGTCATAAGGATTGTCATTAGTTGTTTGAATCAGTATTTTTAATAAGGGTTCAGCGTTGTTCAAAATCTAAGTTAGATATAATTGTTGATGGTTGAAGCCTGTTTTGTCTCTATTAAGGATAGGTGCAGATGATTTTCTTTTCATAATAATTATATGTGGTACTGTTTTATAGTCATAACTTTTCATAAGGATTGTCATTAGTCGTTTGAATCAGTATTTTTAATAAGGGTTCAACATTGTTCACCCATCATTGAGTTATATATGGGATGATAATTCTGGCTAGATGTTGGTATTTTATGTGTGTCCTGGCCCAGTGGTAACATGTTGTATAATATTAAAGAAGACTTTTACCTTTTCTATTTTTTTTTCTGCCATGGTAGCTGAAAGTGTTTGCTGCTCTTTTATTCCTAAATGTTTTACTAGTCATACATTTTTCTTTCATCAATGTTCAACATTTTAATGATTGGTGTATCCTTGTTTTAATTTTTGTTGGCTACTTTTTAAAAAAGACATCTTAAGTGTTACTGACTTTTAATTTATAGCAAGAGCTACCCAGGTTTAAACATCTCTTTAAAATAAGAAGGTATTGTGGTGTGGATGGTAAGTAAATTGTATGACTAGGTGGCACTAGGCTATAGGACTCCTGAGGGTGATATGCAAATGACTGAGGACAAGAAAGCATCATTCTCTGAAATTTAAATTATTTCTATTTTTTCCTTTATAGATAAGGCTACAAAACATGGTCAGAACTAAATCTTTTGGTACAAGCTAATTATCTTTAGTGTAAAGTTAAAGTCCCAGAAAACCCATGAAGGATGCACTTGACCTCCGTGTGTGTGTCGTGCTTTCCAATAGATTAAAATCCACAGATAATACTCTGAGTGCCTCACTTTCTATCCACTCTGTTAAGGACAGGACAGTGGCCTGTGTTTTGTCACTTGTTTTCAGTGATAGTGGAATTTAATAAAATGACCCAGAGTTCTAATAATGATAAAGAAAAATCTTAGATGATAATGCTGCTTTCTTTTTTCCCCCCTATAGCTTGCTGAGTATAGAGAAAGACAAGCCCGACGAGAAGGGAAAAAGAAGAAAAGTGTTTCAAAGTGTAAACAAGATGTACACAGCTTAAAAATTAATCAACAAAGTAATGAGACCTTCATAAATAGTTCTCAGTGTGTAGAATCAGCTGGGAATCCTGATTCCACCAAAATGAGAGCTGGACAAATAGAGACGCAAAATGAAGTCTTTGTTAAAGTGAGTGCCTCCAGATTTTCAGCATAGTTCTGAGTGGAACCTTAGTGTAACAAGAGTGGGCATCAGCACACTGTGCAGTTGAATTATGACTTTTGTCCCTTCTTGCAAATTTGAGCAATATTTTAGTAGCTATACCTAAAGTATTTAATGACCTCTGAGTGAGCTTTGTGAGCTTCATTCAGCAATTATTTATTGAGCACTCACAATGCAAAGCTGAGGAAGGCAGATATAAAGAACGTCAGTGTAAACTATCAGACCCGTGCCAGAACAGTGCACCTGCTTTCTAGAGTACAGGGGACCCAGAGTCAGCCATGTGTGTGTAACTTGGGTAGCTTTGGAAGGGGTAATATAGAAAGTATGAATGGGAGTGAGGTAAAGGTTAAAAAAAGTAAAGGAAGCAAGTTCTTCACCGAAAGAAAGGCATTTACAAAGATAAAAGACAGTGAAGCAGTGTGTTGTGAGATCTGGAAACAGGAGCTTCAATTTCATATGAATCCCAAAGTGATGGGGTAGGGTGGTGGTAGTTTCTGAGTTTGGAAATTCTCATAGAAAGTGCCCAATGAATCCTACTTTCCTAAGCCCCACCCCCTGTTTAATGGGCAGCTTTCTGACATGGGAATGTGAATGGATCAAGATGGTTGGTAAGTGGTTGACTCACTACTCAGAACCAGAGAGAGAGGGGTGGGTTTCTCATGAGAGTATTGGGAGGATGGATAGTACTTGAATTTTGTGGTACAGCCTGTTTATGTAGAAATAAAGTGAGAATAGATGAGGATTGTATAGGGTTTCTGTTGCTGTGACAAAATACCATGACCAAAATGTAAGTTGGGGAGGAAAGGTTTTATTGACTTACATTTTCATATTTTTGTTCATCACTGAAGGATTTCAGGACAGAAACTCAAATAGGACAGGAGCTGATGCAGAGGCCATGGAGGAGTGCTGCTTGCTGGCTTACTTCTCCATGACTGCTCAGCAAACTTTTCTTATAGAACCCAGGATCAGCAGCCCAGGGATGGCACCACCCACCATGGACTGGGCCCTCCCCATTGATCACTAAATGAGAAAATGCCTACCAGCTGGACCTCATGGAGGCCTTTTCTCTGATGACACTAGCTTGTGTCAGATTGACACACAACCGGCCAGTCCAGGGATTTAAAGCTTTGGTCACTACCCAGGTGTGCAATGGAGACATGTTATATTCCCCATAAAATCTACTATGTATGTCTCTTGGAAGTATGGGAATATGGCTTCAAAAGGAGAGAGAGGAGATGAGATTGGTAGCACATATCAGAAACTTGAGCAGGTGGGGCCTTGTTTTATTTCTGTTGTAATAAATAACCAATAAGAGCAACTTGTAGTGGGGAAAATTCATTTGACTTATTCCAGGTTCTAGTCCACCGTTGCAGGGAAGTCAAACTCAAGGTAGCTAGCTAATCCTATTGCATCTAACAACCCAGAGAGAAAAAACGTACGCATGCCTAGTTTCAGCTCCCTTTCTCTACTCCTAAACAGTCTGGGATGAAAGCCCAAGGAATAGCAGGAATTCTAATTGTTCTTAATAATAAAAACTCGGAGTCAGCTATGGGGTGAAAACTGAAGGATCAGAGAAACAGAGCAGCTAACCACTAGAGTTCTTACCTCTACCAATGCTCAGACCAAAAGGGTGATCAAACTTCTCCTCAGACTGCAATGAGCTCCTGATGACACACAAGCAGCCAGTCCAGGCAGGGCAGTCTCCTGCCACCATATATCCCTCTCTGCTCCGAGCCATATCACTCCTGTAGTTCTACTGGGATTAAAGGCGTGGGATCACCTTTCTGTGAGCTCTGTTTCTCTTTTAGACTGGATCAATTTTGTGTACCCAGGGTGGCCTTGAACTAACAGATCTGTCTGCCTGAGATTAAAGTAGGATTGTGTGCCAACACTGCCTGGCTTCTAGTGGCTTAGTTTGGCACTCTGATCTTCAGGTAAACTTTATTTGTTAAAACACAAACAAAATATTACCACACTTGTTACATAGACTTTTTACGTGTATTTATGATTCAAGACTCCTAATTTATTATATATTGTTGAATCATTGTTGAATTGTGGTTAATATGTGTGTTGAATAAGAGCTTGAAACAGGAACATACACGCATACACACTAGAGCTCATGCCTGAGCAAAACTGAACTAACACACCTCTCCTCCATAAGCCACAACATTGCTGTTCTGAGAAACACTGGACAGCACTTAAACGTTATGCTTGAGGTCATTTTTAAGCAGTAAAATCAGTAATTAAAAAGTGCCAAAATGTGCCACTCTGAGCCCTGGAAGGGTACCGACTTTACATTGTGAAAACAGGAAAGCAACTGTTGCCCTGTTCTGTGCCATCCAGTGTTGTCTACCTTGGGTTTTCCCTGTTCTGCTCATGTCCTCAAATCACCTAATAGATGGTATGAGTATTGATTTGGGGGCTAGCAAATAAATTTTATTAAGGAGGTGACTTCATGAAAGCAAGAGTCTGAAAAAATGAAAATCAACTGTATTCTTAGATAATCTCCAAATATTATCTCATTTTTAAAAATCTTAATAGTATTCTTTTATTAAAAATAGTATTTTTAATTTTTGAAAAGAAATGGTGAGGGTTCATTGAGATGGTTCAGTGAATAGAGTTACTTGCTGGCTGGACATAATGGTGCACTCCTCTAATCCCAGCATTAGAGAGGCAGAAGCAAGAGGATCTCTGATTTCTAGGCCAACCTAGAATAGGACAGTCAGAGCTACATAGTAAGATCCTGTCTTGGGAAAAAGAAGCAAACAAAAACTAAGGAATCAATAAATGAAAACAACTTGCTGCCAGACCTTATGACCTGCATTCCATTCCCAGGACCCACATGGTGAAAGGAGAGAACCAGCTCCTGAAAGTTGTCATATGCCTCCCATGCCTGTGCTGCACACACACATCAAATCACTTGATGTAATACAGGTTTGTTTTTTTGTTTGTTTGTTTTTATTTTGCTTTTTTTAGTAAAATTTTTTTATATTAAAAATTTCCACTTCCTCCCACTTCCTTCCCCTCCCCTTTCCCCCTCACTCTCCAATCCAAAGAGCAGTCAGGGTTCCCTACCCTATGGGAAATCCAAGGTCCTCCTTGCTCCCCCCAGGTCCAGGAAGATGAGCATCCAAATATACTAGGCTCCCACAAAGCCCGTCCATGGAGTGGAATCAAAACCCATAGCCATTGTCCTTGGCTTCTCAGTCAGCCTCCACCATCAGCCACATTCAGAGAGTCCGGTTTGATCACATGCTCCATCAGTCCCACTCCAACTGGCCTTGGTGATCTCTCATTAGATCAGCCCCACCGTCTCAGTGGGTGGACGCACCCCTCATGGTCCTGACTTCCTTGCTCATGTTCTCCCTCCTTCTTTCCTCATTTGGACCTTGGGAGCTCAGTCCAGTGTTCCACTGTGTGTCTCTGTCTCTATCTCCATCCATCACCAGATGAAGGTTCTATGGTGATATGCAAGATATTCATCAGTGTGGCTATAGGATAAGGCTAGTTCAGGCACCCTCTCCTTTGCTGCCCAAGGAACAAGCTGAAGACATCTCCTTGGACACCTGGGAACCCCTCTAGAGTCAAGTCTCTTGCCAACTGTAAAATGGCTCCCTGAATTAAGATATCTACTTCCCTGCTCCCACATCCACCCCTCCTCCATCTCAACCATCCCATTCCCTCAAGCTCTCCCCATCCTCCCCTTCTCTCTTCTCTCTCCCCATCTCACCTTATCCCCACCCCATCCCCACCCCCGTGCTTCCAATCCCTGCCCAGCAATCTTGTCCAATTCCAATATCCAGGAGGATAACTATATATTTTTCTTTGGATTCACCTTCTTATTTAGCTTCTCTAGGATCACGAATTATAGGCTCAGTGTCCTTTATTTATGGCTAGACTCCACTTATGAGTGAGTACATACCATATTCATCTTTTTGGGTTTGGGTTATCTCACTCAGGATAGTGTTTTCTATTTCCATCCATTTGCATGCAAAATTCAAGATGTCATTGTTTTTTACCATTGAGTAAAACTCAAAAGTGTATATGTGCCACACCTTCTTTATCTATTCTTCTATTGAGGGGCACCTAGGTTGTTTCCAGGTTCTAGCTATTATAAATAGTGCTGCTGTGAAGATAGTTGAACAAATTCTTTTGTAGTATGATTGGGCATCTCTTGGGTATATTCTCAAGAGTGGAATTGCTGGGTCCTGAGGTAGGTTGACTCCCAGTTTCCTGAGAAACCGCCACACTGATTTCCAAAGTGGTTGCACAAGTTTGCATTCCCACCAACAATGGATGAGTGTTCCCCTTACTCCACATCCTCTCCAGTATAGGCTATCATTGGTGTTTTTGATTTTAGCTATTCTGACAGGTGTAAGATGGTATCTCAGAGTTGTTTTGATTTGCATTTCCCTGATCGCTAAGGAGGTTGAGCATGACCTTAAGTGTCTATTGGCCATTTGAACATCTTCTGTTGAGAATTCTCTGTTTTGAGAACACATCACTGTATTGTTTAGCGGGAACATTCAGCCCCCAGTCCCTTGAGTATTTATTTAACTTGTGTAGCAAGTTGTATATTTAGGGCTTTCTGGAGATATACTTTATCATTTAGAGGAGGTTCCTTTCTACTCTTAATTCATTGCGTGTGTTTATGTAATTATTCGTGAGTGCTCAGCAGACACTCTACTGTGGAGGTCATCCCCAGCCCTTGTGAGTGCTCAGCAGACTCTACTGTGGAGGTCCCTTTTGAGTGCTCAGCAGACACTCTACTGTGGAGGTCATCCCCAGCCCTTGTGAGTGCTCAGCAGACACTCTGCCATGGAGGTCCATCCCCAGCTCTTATGAGTGCTCAGCAGACACTCTGCCGTGGAGGTCATCCCCAACCTCTGTGAGTGCTCAGCAGACTCTACCGTGGAGGTCCATCCCCAGCCCAAAGTTAATATTTTGTCTTGAAGGGCTGCTAAATGTTGCGGTTTGTCCTCTATCTCTTGAGATGACATTAATTAAAAGGGCTGTTAGATATGGGTGAACTCTGGTAGGAAAGGCAAGCTCAGGCCCTTTGGTCACCTAACGTTTCACTCAGTGGCCTCCATAGCCTTGCTGGCTTTCAGGATGGGTGGGAATGGTGTAGCTTGAGTTTCCTGGTTCTTCCGTGTTCTGTGGTTGCCCCCCCCCACCATGATGTTTACTCAGAGGTTTTGTTGCTGTTAGATTACTTCAGCATTATTTCTGTTGGTTATTTGAGACACAGCATTTCATAATACCCAATTTTAAATTTGTGATGGTTAAATCCATAATTTGTGATCTTTAAAATGTTTCTCCATTGACCAGTATTTTTCTTGTGAACAATCCATACTCTCCCTTTCCTTTGTGTGCCTTGTTATTTCTTTTAACTAAACATTTTAAATAATGAGGCAACTTTGGTATAGGTTTTGGTTTCAAGATGCAGTTTTTTTTTAACATTATAGCATATTGATATTTGGATTCCTTACTATAGTTTATCTTTTTGAATGCAATAACTTTTGTTAATCTCTTTTTTGATACAAGATCTCTTTATGTAGTACTAGACAGTCTCCCTAGTGCTGGGATTAAAGGTGTATACTACCTCCCCAGGCTAATCATTCTGTTTATTGTTTTTTGGGGGAAGGGGTTGGTTATTTTTGAGACAAAGTTTCTCTATGTGGCCATGGCTCCCTCTGTAGACCATGCTGGCCTTGAGCTTGCAGAGATCCACCTGTCTCTCTCTTCCAAGTGCTAGGATTAAAGGTCTGTGCCGCTACCACCCAACTAGTCTGTTTATTCTTGATACCGGTTTTTAGTATGCAGTGTGTACTTAATTATCATATGGAGGGATTGCATCATGGAAATCTTTAGATTTAGAAGAGAACATCATGGCTGGGATGAGCTCAGTCCCTGGAACTCCCATTAAAATGCTGAAAATGGTAGCTTACACTTGTAATCCCAGTATTAGGGAGACATGGAAGGATTCCTGGGGCTCAGTGGTTACCTAGCTTCTCCTAATTAGTGAGTTCAGGTTAGTGAGAAACCTTGTCTCAAAGCACATCTGCTGCCATCCCAAGGATGACACCAAAAGTGGCCCGTAGCCCTCTGACCTCTACATGTGTGCACAAATGCACACACATATGCATAAATAAATAAATGAGCAGAACCTCATGAATTAGGACTCATTGTTACAGGATTTTAGACTAGAGACAAGCTTATTTCTTTTCCTGCCAGCAGTTGCTACTTCTTGGGAAGGCCATTGCAGAACTTGACCTTAAATGTCAAATAATATTTCTGTAGGAGTAGATGAGGAATTAGTGATAGTTAATATTTATAAACTCTCTGAATTTCATGTTAGAGATGTGTGTGTGTGTGTGTGTGTGTGTGTGTGTGTGTGTGTGTGTGTTGGACAGTAAAACAACACTTTGGGAATTAGAAAAATTAAGATTTATTTCTTTATTCCCTACTTCACACTTGAGAGAAGCTTTGAATGCCACTGAACTCAAATTCTGGGTTAAAGCAAAAATGTTTCATTTTTATTTTATTATTTTACATGTATGGATATTTTGGCTATAGGGTTTATGCTTGCTTCCCATACAGTGCAGTGTCCATGGAGGCCAGAAGAGAGCACTAGATCCCTTGGAACTGGAGTTAGAGCTAGCTGCTTGTGGACCCATTGGCAAGAGCAGCAAATGCTCCTACTTGCTGAGCCATTTCTGTAGCCTCCTGCAAATAGTTTTAAGCGAATGCTTTTTAAGCTGTAAAAGCATTATATCAACAAAGGGTGTTATTTCTCTTTAAATAATTTAGCATGAAGATCTGGTAATACTTTTGAAGAAATGACACTCCTGATAATATCATTTAGGACTCTTTTATTTAGGAGTTATAAAGTTTAGAGAAATTATACTTTGGTACTTTTAGCTTACAAAGGGTAGGTATTGTGTATAAGAGCATGTCCTCTTTTTTTTTAATACAGAGAAAAAATTTACTGCTTAGACAGTAATTCATAGGTGAGATTGTAAAGATCTGAATATTTTGTACTAGGTTTGGAAGCATATTACCTGGGTTGTGAGCATTTTATGTAGTAGCTTCATTATGCTACCAACAGCAGTTGCTTAGTGGAAGTAAAATATGGGGAGAAGGCATCATTGTAAATTGTTTTACTTTTCTTTTAGCCTGAAGGTGAAATTTCTTCCTTAGCCGACAACCATAGTTCTTTAGAGGTAAGATTACCATGTCATAACATTATATGAGTAATGTTATAAGTAAAGATAGTCATTTTATTCGCTAAAATTATTGGTTGTTGATGCTTTATTTCTTGAACCTTTTACATGGTTTTGTTGCATTTCTATAAATACAATAAAATAACAGCATACGTGGTTAGGAAGTCACAGACACGTTCTACTGCTGTCATTTTTCACAATGTTCACTGACATATTAACTATTCCATAGTTTTATCTTTAAATACATAGAAATTCTGGTCAGTGTCTGGGAGAGGCTCCAGTCCTGGGTCTCCAGATGGAAGACCACTGGGGACTGACCAGTGTTTGGGAGAGGTCTAGTCCTGGCTTTCTAGATGGAAGACCACTGGGGACTGGTCTTATTTAGCACAGCTCTCTCTCTCTCTCTCTCTCTCTCTCTATATATATATATATATATATATATATATATATTTGGTTTTGAGTAAAGCTTTTCACAAATGTGTGGATTTGCATTAACCTTAGGAATGTTTTGTGATGTTAGGTGAGAAACTCTCAAGTGGATGAGATCTCTTTATGTGATGGTGATAAGTGTGTGTTATTTGTCTTAATCTTTTAAATATGATAACCATTTCTTTGGTCCAGAGTCAGAGAACATAAAAACATTTCTCTTTCTCCAAATGTTTTAGCAATTAGTGTATTTCATAAGTTTCGATGTGTTGCAGATTGCAAATAGAAAAGAGAAGCAGTTATGCTTAAATTAGCATAGCATAATTTTATATAAATAATATGGGTAGAACCTTTGATACTTAACAAATTTAATGTGTTTCGGAGCTAAGAATATACTTACTAGTACACTGACCAGGAAAATAACCAACAACAAATAAATAAATGGGTGTCTGATTCACAGTATGTAAAATTTCCTCTGTGGTCACTATGAATTTAAAATCACAACCTCTAAAAACTATCATTCAAGAATACTATGCCAAAACAATTATCTTTTAGAATAGAAGAAATTGAAACTTTTAAAGATGAGTACAAACTAAAGCCATTTGTGTCAACCAAACTAGCAGTGTGAAAGATACTCACACAAGTCACACACACAGATACAACAGATACAGTCTCAGTCACAAAAGCACAGTGAAGAGTAAGCATAGAAAGAGTAGATGGACCGAGAAAAAAATAGGAAAAAGCCATTTATGTCTCACTCTGCAAATCAGCAAACGCCTAATATATGGGGGGGCAGGGCACAGAAAACCAGACCAAAACAAGAAAACTTGAAGCAACCAGAAAACAGTCAACAGAGTTCTAGGAAACAGCAAAGTATTCTCAATAATAGCACTAATTGTAATTAGTCTCTACTTTCCAATTAAAAGACACAAATTAATTGTCTGAAAAAAAATAAACAGGATACAATTATTTGCTGTCTGTGAGAAATACATCTTTCTGGCACAGACACACTAGACTGAAAATGATTGCATCAGAGTCCATATGCCAGGCAAGAGGAAGCTTAAAAAAACAACACAGGAGTAGGTGCACTCATGCCTTATAAAGTGCACTTTATACCGAAGTTACCAGAAAGAGTAAAGAAGGTTGCTGCACGTTAATAATACAAGGGCCATCCTTTCTAGTTCTTGCAACGCATTCAGTATGCCGGAGAAAGTGAAGAAGATGGAGACCTTTAAGTATTTGCCCATTTTACGTGTTTGATCATCATTACTGTCTTATCCCAACAGGGAACTTTCCTTCACTAGTTCCTCTCTAATACTCGTGGTGCCTTGGTCTAGGTTGGCTATCAGATCCTGGCAGGTTCTTCCAATATGAACTACAAGTACTGACTCATTCCCAGCCTTCAGTACTCCGTCTTGGTGGAGATGGGCGTTGCTGTGACTAAGGTTAACATCCTAAATAATTTGGGAACCATGGCCAAGTGTGATGCTGAAGCATTTAGGGAAGTTCTTTAGGTTGGTGCAAACATTTCTATGATTACACAGTTGGGTTTCAGCTATTAGCATGCCTGTCTGGTGGCTGAGAAAGCAATTATGATCATAAAAGATGATGATGAACAGTGTACTTAAGAGCCTTCTTCTGGGGGCTCCTTCACTGTGCCTGTCAACTATCGTAGCCTGTTGTCTAGGCTACCAAAGTGATCTTTCATTTTAGAGAAAACCAGACAGATGAAGAAAAGAAGTAAGTCAGAGAAGTGTTGAAGGGCCTTTTTAGGGGCTGGGGAGGTGGCTTAGTCAGTAAAGTACTTGTTGTACAAGCATGAAGTCCTGGGTTTGGTAAGTACAGGTATGGTTGTTAGTTTCTGTAATTACAGCACCGGGGAGGCCAAGACAGGAGGATCCCTGGGACTTTGGGGTCAGTCAGTCTTCCTGAATCAGTGAGTTCCAGGTTCAATGAGAATCTTTACCTCAAAGAATAAGTTGAACTCTGACCTCACATACACACACTCGAAAGTCATAGCAGACCATAGTCTCTCCAATTACCGTCTCTATGGAGAAGCAATATTAGGGGAATTAGTGGTGATTGGAAGAGAAGCAGGTGCATTGTAAGCACTCAGGTGTTGGAGGAATGATTAACATTTGAACTTGTTATATGTGTTTTTGATGCTTGAACTGAGCAAAGTGCTTGTGAGACAAGCATGAGCTAGGGTGCTTCGCACCCACATGGAAAGTATGAAAATGTGTGTCTGTAGTCACCACACTAGGGAGCCAGAGATGGAGGATCCCTGGGGCTAGCTGCCCAGTAAGTGTAGCTGAATTTGCGGTCCCCATGCTTAGTGAAATACTGTTGTCAGGTAAATTCCATTCAGTTTAAGATCATAATATATCAGAAATTTTTTTTTTTTACAGATAAATGGCTGCTGTTTTGTGACAAAAACAGGAAAGCCTGCCAATTGTATTTATAGTATAGTAATTATAGCACTCATGATACTAATGTTTTATACTGTGTAAAGACCCCAGCTTACTAACAAAGCTTTTCCTGCATATACTTCTATTTGTTTTAAATATTTTAAAAAGCCAGTTATCTCCTTTTTATAGTGCAGAACTCCTGTTTGTGCTGTTGAGGTATGTATCTCATTAATAAGAGAGCAGGTTTGCCCACTAATGAACTCACAGGATATTGGAGTGTTTTAAAATGGACTTTGCTGTGGAATTTTAAATTTCATCCCTCTCCCTGAGGCATGTTGCTAGTACTGAATTATTAAAACCTTGGCTTGATTTAGGAAGAAGAATTTGATAATTGTTCTCAACAAGGAGCTCAGTCCAGTCAGACCTGTCTGGAGATGATGGAAAATGAGCTGGCTGGAAAACAGCTTACGATTGAAGAACTAACTGGAGAACTGGAAGAAAGGAGGGCCACCTGCGGGCCTGAAGTAATGCAGAGGGTGAGCTCGCCTCCTGTGGCTTTAGTTTGTTGTGCATGTGGATGGTAGTGCATGTGTGTGCCTTTTACACATGGGGCTTTGCAGTGGCCACATAGGTCATCTTGTAATTTTGTTCCTGTACATAGCATAAACAGGCCTGTTTAAAATGAGGATTGTAGAAACACAGCTGAAATAGTCACACTTAAAATTTAACTGCGTAATCTAGAGTGAAATCACTCCTATGAAGACACTTTTTTTTTTGTGATCAGTCTGAGAGAAAATTGGTATAAACCACTAAGAATGCGAGTCTCTTGTAAGGGTTACACTGACATCTGCTGTGCAGGAAGTCAGGATGACATCAGTAGGGTAGGACACTGGTGAAAACGGCAGCACACTTCCATTCCATCCTCTTCAGAGAAAAGCTGGGGTTAAATGTGCATGTTGGTGTCACCTAGGAATACACTGGGGCACAACAAAGTATAAAGAGACTTCTGTAAGAAAATATGGAAAAGTCAACCCAAATATATTCTCTTCCTTAATGCAGAGACATATTTTGTTGTTGTTGTTGTTTGTTTGTTTTTGTTTTTTTGAGACAGGGTTTTCCAGTAGCTATGGAGCCAGTAGTCCTGAAACTCACTCTGTAGACTAGGCTGGTCTCGAACTCACAGAGATCCGCCTGCCTTTGCCTCCCAAGTGCTGGGATTAAAGACGTGCCACCACCACCCAGCTAGATAACAAGTTTTCAAAGTCAGTTTTGAAATAAAACTAATTTGCATAGTCCAGTAGCTTTCATGGAAGAATACTTATTTTGATAAAAGAATAAAAACCTAAAAGCTAGTATTTACGGTTTTCACTGGTTTCGTGTAGCTCTACGAATTTGAAGCTGCCGTCAAGCAAAGAGACGGCATCATCACTCAGCTGATTGCTAACCTGCAGCAGGCTCACAAGGAAAAGGATGAGACAATGAGAGAGTTTTCCAAGTTAACCGAACAAAGTCAAAAATTACAGATTCAGTTCCAGCATGTAAGTATTATGAGTACAACTAGTTTATTGATGTTTTTAGCAATGGATTATATACTTTTCCATTTTCCAGAACAAATCAAAGAATCCATTTGCTTCTTTTAGTGTACTACCTTAGTGACCTGAAAAAAAAAAACTGGTAAATTTGTGTTGTTATATAGTAGCCAATAATTGTTGTTTGTTTGTTTTCGAGACAGGGCTTCTCTCTGTAGCTTCAGAGCCCTTCCTGGAACTCGCTCTTTAGACCAGACTAGCCTCCTAACAGAGATCCGCTTGCCTCTGCCTTCCAAGTGCTGGGATTAAAGGCGTGCGCCGCCACCACCACACAGCGTAACCACGGTTTTTAATTCATATCTCGTGAGTCCTTCCCTGCTATTATTTAAACTAAACTCCCTATTTCTGCTTTGAAAGTCTACAAAATCTTACCGTGGTGGACGGGTGACTTTGCAGACATTGCTCTGCAGTTGCGCTGCACATCTGCAGTCCTGGCATGGTTTATTAGGTTTGCCTTTGGAGTCCATCCTGGCTAGTCTATGTCAACTTGAAACAAGCTTAGAGTTATCTGAAAGAAGGAAACCTCAATTGAGAAAATGGCTCCAAAAGATCGGGCTGTGAGACATTTTCTTAATTAGTGATTGGTGGAGGAGGGCTCAGTCCCCTCTGAGTGTTACTATCCCTGAGGTGACCTTGGGTTCTATAAGAAAGCAGGCTGAACAAGCCATGAGGAACAAGCCAGCAATCAGCATCCTCCAGGGCCTCTGTATCAGCTCCTGCTCCAGGTTCCTGCCCTGTTTGAGTTCCTGTCCTGACTTCCTTTGATGATGCTATAATGTGGAAGCAATAAGGCAAATAAATCCTCTCCTCCCCAGCTTGCTTTTGGTCATGGTGTTTCATCATTCAGTAATAGTAACCCTGACTAACGCAGAATCTGATTGCATTGATCAGAGTTTGATAGCAAGTAAAACAAAACAACTTGAAATAATATTAAGCCAGAGAGTTTAATGTAAGTATACAGACATCTGATAGGATTTAGGAGCAGAAATATAATCAAGACTCTGAAAGAGATTGAAGCTAGAGTTTGAAAAGTCACCAGAATGCAGACGTCCCTTCCTGCCACACTTACTCCTGGCATTGTGACCTCAGTCCTGTGTCCCTCACTAGACCTGCTTTCTCTGAATTATCATGTGAAAGATAATTTAATGGCTCAGTCAGTCCAGTCCTAGCAACAGCAGATCTCAAACCCCTGAAGTGAACAGAGGTCACAGAGCTAGTGTCAGCAGGCGACCCCAGGAGTCTGCTGAAGGTTCTTTCTTTGTTCAAGTTGCAGGCTGGTGAAACGTTGCGTAGCAACACTCATAGCAGCACTGCTACAGAGCTACTTCATGTCAAGCAACAAGTCATGGCTCAGCAGCAGCAGCTGGAAGAACAAGACAGACTATTAAAAGATCATCAGAAAAAGGAGGAGGAGTTCAAAATACAGATAACTGTTCTGCAAGAGAAAATTAAAGTATGTGAAATGGTAAGGATGTCAGCTAGCTTTGGAATTTTCTTTTTCATGTGTCTTAAGCATATGAATTAGAAAATTTTATAATTCAGACTCTTTGAATATGGAAAATAATAGCAATTGAGAATCTCACACAGCTGTGTATCTCACACTAAGAGTTGCTAAGGTAATACTACCCTCTATTGTATTCCATATTTGTGTATATTAACTGGAGTCTCAGTAGAGCCTAAATTTATAACTCAAATATCTATCTTGTTGCATCTGAAGTATTCCCATCTATTTTAGCTATGATACAGAAATTCTGAAAGTATTTTTGTCACAAGGTAAAATTTTATAGATTTAGTTACAAGAAATAAGTGTTGTTTATTCTCTTTCTGCAAATTATGTTCTACTTCTTGGAAACATTTAGAAATTAAGACTCTTTGGGGCAGGGGATAGCATTATGTACCACATAGATTATAATCTTAAATTCTAAGAACAACTCATCCTAAAAGGTTTGCTTTCATTGATTTTCAAATGAGAAATGGAAATTTTAAAGTGATTGTTACTGCCTGTCCTACTCCCACATCTACTCCCTGCCTGGGGCAGGGCAGAGCTCCTGAACCACACTTCCTTTTCCTGTGTAAGAAAATGTCTTATAAAACATAGCAAATCAGAAACACAATCTGGTTTTGATTTGTATGCTTGGGAAACTCATTTAAGGTATTATCTGAGTCCTGTGCTGGAGCAGAGGTTCCAGGTTCAAGGGGCTGTTGAAAATTTCAAGTATGTGTCTGTTAGTTTGCAGTGATTAATAATCATGACGAACTGTGTATTTTGGGTCCTTTGGATTTTGTTTTCTTTCCATGGACAAATGAATTTTTAAAAAAAAACGAATACTAGTTAGAAGGTTCTTTAGTGAGCAGAAGGGAGGATGTTAGCACTCAGATATTGTGGCATTAGGCTGAGATAAACTGATCTATGCATCTCATTGTAGTGAAGCTGATGCCTGTGGACTCGAATTCTTCAGTCCTGTTTACTACAATTTCCCAACATCATTTTTTGTTTGTTTTTGTTTTTGATTGTTTATATTGAGTATAGTTTAATGATCCTTCTGGCTCTTGAGTGCTGTCAATATGTATAAACATGTCTGACTCAGGGTATGGTTTTTCTAGAGGGACCATAATTCTCAAAGGCTGAAGGCACTTTGGTGTTTTACATGAATTGTACTTAGAGGGTACTCCCAGCACTTCCTTCAGAGGGCTTTCTTCTGTCTGAGTGTCAACATTTTTTTCTTTAGACGTGTTATACATTCACTCAGAATTCCTATGAATTCTGTTTCCAAGGACTTTTGTGATATAATTTACCTGCTTATAATAGCTCTGACCAGTTCTGTAGATTTTATTTCATGCTTATTATTTGGGTCTGAAGCCTTTATTCACAGAGAAAACTAGATAGCAGATCCAAAACTCTACTCAACTTGGTGCTTTAATGCGATTGTGATGTGACTATGTTTGATGTGTTCTTCTGGGCTCAGCTGTTATCAACAGTCCGTATAATTGACCTCTCTGATGGGAACTTTCTTTTCTGTTTTCAAGTTTCTGTTTGAAGTGAAACTGTAGTTCCAGCTCAGTGTGTCAGGAATATTATAGTTGTTGCAGATGTCACGGAAATGCCCGGCAGTGAAGTTAGGAAAGACTCTTGGGAAATCTCTTCTTATGGCAGAGCTTTTGGTGTTGGAACACCTTTACATCACTAGAGTTCATGGGGTCACCTGGACTTACTTTTAAGTTTTTTTCTGAGAGTATTCAGAGAGTGCATAGTGATATAATTAGCTGTCAGAATATTAAAAAATTGGAATATTGATCAGTTAATTTTAAAAAGTGAAGATATAATGGGTTAGTAAAGATTTAGTGTTTTTTAAATTATTTCAATTATTTATTTGTCTGGAGAGTGAACTCAGGTCATCAGAGCCCTCTTATCAGCCTAGCAGTATTTTCTTTTCCTTCTTTCTTTCTATCATTCCTTTATGGCAGTGCTGGGAGTAGAACCCAGGATGTCATACATGCCAAGCAAATTTTCAATTTAAAAATCTGTTACATTTTTTATTTTAAATTTTTTCATCATGTTCTTTCCTATCTTCCCAAATTCTCCCCACTTCCCTTAATTAAACTTTTTAATCACACAAATGCAGTTCAATATTTCTTCCTAAGAAGATGTGAACTGTTGTAGAGCTGTCGTTTGCTCCCAGTGTCTAGGTATGCAAGTCTTATCATGGAAGCAATAGACGGGTGGGCACAGCCATTAACTTTTTATAGAAGATTTAAAAATGTGACTCTATCTGTTTTTTGTTAATAAAGTTAAGCAATAAAGTTACCAGAAGTTGTTACACTTTCTTTTTTTTTTTCTGAAGGAACAAGATAAAAAAGTAGAAAGCGCTAATAACAAAATAGAGGAGAAACAGGCAATTATTGAAGCACTGAATACAAGACTAGTAGAAGAAGAGAAAAAAACTGCTATGCTAACTAATCAAGTAACAACTGCCGATCAATTAGTAGGAGACTTAAAAGGACAGCTTGAGGAGAAAGACCAAGAGACCAAAAGCTTAAAGCTTGAACTAGCTGATTCTAAGCAAAAAGTGGAGCAATCTTCCATAGAGATGAAACAGTATATGGAGACAGTCGAGGAGCTACAAAAGAAAAATCACGAAGTAAACTTTTCAGAAACCGGCATAATGCAAAAAATGGAAAAAGAAACAGAACAGAAACTAGCACAGCTCCAAGCAGAGCTAGATGAGGAGTATGGAAAACAGATTGTTCAAATGAAGCAAGAATTAATAAAGCAACACATGAACCAGATAGAGGATCTTAAATCCCAGCATAAGGGAGAAATGGAGAACACTTTAAAATTACGCGGAAATCCAGCAGTTAATGAAGAGCAAGTAAAGTTACTGAGCGCAACAATGAATGAACTGAATATGAAAGTACAGCATACTCTGTATCAAAAGGAGAAATTCAGGGAAGAGCTGCGGGTAGTAAAGCTGGAGAAGTGTGCTCTCCAGAGTCAATCGAATGCTCTTCTAGAAGAATTAAATGCTTTAAGAGACCAAATCCAGAGAGCCAAGCAGACAATATCTGAACAAGAAAATAAACTGAATGAAGCCGGCAAGTCCCTCAGCATGGTTGAGGACTTAAAAGCTGAGGTTACTGCTGCATTTGAGTCCAGGAAGGAACTCGAATTAAAACACGAAGCAGAAATTACAAATTACAAGATAAAACTTGAAATGTTAGAAAAAGAAAAGAATGCAGTCTTAGATAAAATGGCAGAGTCCCAGGAAGCTGAATTGGACCGGTTGAGAACGCAGCTCCTCTTCAGTCATGAAGAAGAGCTTTCTAAACTAAAAGAAGATCTAGAAGTTGAACATCGATTAAATATTGAAAGACTTAAAGATAATTTGGGGCTTCAGTATAAGATGCAGATAGCTGACTTACAAAAGGAAATGAGTAAGAAGATGGAAGCCATGCAGTGCGAGAAAGACAGCTTGTTGAGTAAGCAGAGCCAACTAATTTTGGAGATTACTGACTTAAAAGACTTGCAGGAATCACGGAATTTTCAGATGAATGAAATTAAAAAAGAAATTGAGACCCTCAGACAAGAAGAAAAGGAAAAGGGTACCCTTGAACAGGAAATTCAGGAGTTACAACTTAAAACTGAACAATTAGAAAAAATACTAAAAGCAAAAGAGGAGGACCTACAAGAAAAATGTGTAGAACTTGAAGCAGAGAATAGCATTCTTAAAGATGAGAAGAAAGTTCTCGAAGACATGGTGAAAGTTTATGCTCCTGTGGAAGAAGAAGAAAAATTAATTGCTTTAACTTCTGATACATACACATCAAAAGACTGTAGCTGGCAAAAAGAGATTGATATGCTTAGAAAGGAAAAGGAAGACCTAAAACAACAATGTATTCACCTAAGTAAGGAGATCGAGATGCAGAGGAATACATTTTCCTTTGCTGAAAAGAACTTTGAAGTTAATTATCAAGAGTTACAGGAAGAATATGCATGCCTTCTCAGGGCAAGAGACATCCAGACTAAGCAGGCATTAGAGTATGAACACAAAGTCAAAGCGCTGACTGAAGAGCTGCAATTGCAGAGAGGAGGCCCGGTGATGCAGGAAGGGCGGCGGTCTCAATTAACTGATGCTGCAACTTTTATAGCCGAGCCGTTGGAAGTCAGAGAACTAGTTGAAAAGGATAACATTGAATTTATGGAGAAGCTGAAAGTAACCGAGCAAGAAAAACTAGAGCTCTCGGAGAAACTTTCTGCTCTCTCAGAACAGCTAAGGCAGACACGTGATGAGGTGAACTGTCTAAGTGCGGAGGTTAAATTACTAAGTCAAGACAAGGAAGAGCTCTTGTTACGATGCAAAGAGTTAGAGGTTCCCACCAACCCCAAGGGGATAGAAGATGCTGCGGTGTGCCCTGCGCAGTTGAGCTCTTGGAAAACTGAGCTTACGACAGGAACGGACGCCCATTCTGGAGGATGTGATTCTAAAATCAGTAAAGATTTGCCAGAAGAATCAAAGATAATGGTAGAAGATAAAATTCCCTCTAAAGGAAGTGGAGAAGACTTGATACTGCCAACAAGAACAACTGAACCATCTCATGGTTTAGTCGAGCCATTCGAGAAGGAAAAACTTGAGCAAGAGCTTTGTGCTCTTAAATCCACACAGGTATGTCCACATGCGCATGGAAAACCATAGTGAAAACACACATTTCACACCAAGATAGTTGTCACTTTCATGAAGCAGTACTCCATATCCTTACCAGAAAGTGCTGAACCCTTTCATGTAAGTCTCATTTTTGAAAATCAGTTGTCATTTTTACTTAAATATTGTTGCCTTTCAGTTAATCTCATATATATGCTGCTTAGAAAATAAGCTAAGTTAATTATTTTTCCATGATTTTTTTAAGGAGAAGAGTTAAGAGACTTCTTTTTATTAGCTACATTTTTATTTCTACTTTATTATACTTATATTTATTAACTACATTATAATCATGTTTTAGTATCAAAGATTATATTTTAGAGTTTTTAATACTGATGTTTTCTGATATAAAATTTTAAGTTTCAGTTAAAATTCCACAGTTATTTTTTTTAAAAAAAAACTTTTTAAAGTTTTCTACTGCTCTATAAATCATTCAGTGGTTATGGAATTATATTTCTGGAGGTGCAGCTTAAGGCCTAGAGGTTTCTGATTCTTTGATCTGAATGAGAAAAGCATAATATTAACTCTGAATATAAGTGAAGAATTTTAAAAAATGCATATAATACATGCTCTAGTTTTCTGCTGTATGCATTAAGCCTGTCCAGAAGCAGACTAGTTGCAGAAAGTATCACTTGGCTTGTAAGTATTGTTTGGCCATAGTTCATCATTAAGGAAGTGAGAGCAGGTACAAAATCAGGATAAAGTAGAGAAGCATAGCGGAGTGCCTCTCACTCACGGCTCATGCTCAGCTAGCTTTCCTGTGTAGCTTGGGACCACCTGCCCACACAACGGTGCTATTCACAGCGGGCTCCTACATGAGTTGAGAGTCAAGATGCTCATCACAGATATGCCACAGGCCAATCTGATCTGAGAAACGTTTCACTTAAGGCCTTCTCATCTCTTCTCCCTTGACTCTAGGTTGTTGTCAAGTTGATAAGTAATGCTATCTAAGACAATGACTAAAAATCATTACAAACAACTTAGTAATTATTTGTTAAATACAAATACTAGAAAAATCAGGAAAGTTCTTGTAGGTTATCTACAGTATAAAATGCTAATTAAGTTTTATGTGTTTCTATATTTGTGGAACATTTAGTTATTGACTCTATTCCAGATACGCATGTAGTGGCAGACAAGAGATAAGAGCCCTAATCTCAGGGAGCATGGATTCTAGTGGGGAGGGCGAGTGATAATGGGAAATGGATAGGAGAGTTAGTGCTAGTGGGTGAAGAAAGGCTGTTAGCGGGGGAAGCATGATGAGCAGGAAAGGTGTCTTGGAGGAGTTAGCCTTTGAACTGACCTCTGTATGACAGGGAGGGACTTGCAGTGGGGAAATTACACTTGAAAAGATGTAGGTGAGCTTGATGGCTGGGGTATAGGCCTGTGCGCTTGGCCTTGAGAGGAGACAGAGAAGGGAAAGCAGACTTTGAAAAGGAAGAAAGTGTGGGAAGCTAGGATTTCATGCCAAGTAAGAAGCCATGGGAAGTTTTGTCTTTCTTTCTGACGACTTCTAACCACATTCATGATCTTTTTTTTGGTTTTTCTAGACAGGGTTACCCTGTAGTTTCTAGAGCCTGTCCTGGAACTAGCTCTTGTAGACCAGGCTGGCCTCGAACTCAGAGATCCGCCTTCCTCTGCCTCCCAAGTGCTGGGATTAAAGGCGTGCACCACCACCGCCCGGCACACATTCATGATCTTATATCGAATATAGAGATGCTTTCCTTATACAATGAGTAGAATCAAGAAATCCAATTACTGATTAATAAACATATGGAATTGTTTTGAAAAGTATAATGTGTGATAGTTACCACAAAGGTATTAAATACCGTTTTAATTTTTTAAACAGGAGAGGACCTGATTTCCAACTTTAGTTGCCCTGATCTTGATACTATCTCTAACTAACATTCAAATAAATATGGCCATTATAGACTTTCTTTTAAACTGAAAAGAAATACCTTTGAGGTATAATTTCTTGTTTTTTTTTTTTTGTTTTTTTTTTTTTTTCTCCTAAAAATTATTTCTTTGTTTGTTTTTAGTGCACTTGGCTAGTTTGGCTAGAAGTAGAAAGAAAGACATTATAGAAAGTCTCTCCAGTATTGGCATGTGAGGTAGCCAGGAGAGTGGCAGGAATTGATCATTTCTCACACTGAGAGAAGTGTGTTTGAATTTGAAGAGATACTGAAGCATTGTAACCACAGGCGGAACTGCCGCTCTGCTTTCCTTAATGCCTTGTGCTGAGGCTGCAGTACCTGGAAGAAATCGATACAAAGCAGTGCAGTTTTTAGAAGGAAGTGAAGTCCCTTTTCAGGTGTGAAGAGTGAAACAAAGGAGACTTAGCAAGAGGAGAAAGAGAAGACTAACTTCGTCATTTATTGTCTGGCATTTTCTACAAGTCCTAAGCATAGTAAAGAAAAAATGATACACGATATTAATGGAGAGAAAGACAGTTAACTGTCATAATTCCCAGGTATAATTTAATAAGAAACAAAGGGAAAGACTTAAAATCTTTAAAGTCAGTAATGTGAAAACATGCTTCATGCAGAAATGTCTAACAGCCTGGGTGTGGGGGCATGTGCCATCCTCTCAGCGCTCGGGAGCACAGGGAGCAGATGGCGAGCTCAAGGCCAGACTGAGCAAGTAGAAGACCCCTTCTTAACATGGAACATTGAGCAGCCCTGCTGACCATGAATGAAGGACAGTGGGTCTGAATAAATGAAAACTCCCATTTCTGAATGGGAAATGTTTAATATGAAATATTAGTTTGCTGTATATATTTCCAATCTAGTTCATGGTTAAGTGATTCAGTTGATCTTTAAGGACAGATGTACAAGAGACAAGAATATTTTTAAGCACACTACATGTTGCATGATATATAGAAGACAATTTTAGCCTTAAGTGCACCAATTATTTTTACTTGCATGTATGCCCTGGTGAGCATACGTGACACGTGAATAACCTCAGAAGCCAGAAGAGGACATTAACCCAAGGTGAGGCACTCAACGTGGGGACTGGAAAATTAACTTGGGTTTCCTGGAAGACAGTCCATACTCTAAACCACTGAGTTATCCCTCTAGAACCTAAGTATGCCAATTTAATAAATACTGAAAATGAGGTAAGCTATTGAAAAAGATAAAATAGCATCCAAGTCTCCACATTTCAAGAAAGTAGGCAGAAAATATTTGCAAATTTAGAACAGAAATAAACGAATTTTAAATAACCAAAAAGGAAAGCTTTTAAGAACTTTGATCATTTGAAAAAATCAGTAGGTTGCAATTTTAGATCTCCAGGAATATCAAGGGAGAAACCACAAACAAAAGGAAGAATGAAATCAAAACCCAAGTACAGATACCGCAAGGATTTTAAAAATAGGAAATGAGTACTATAAATAAACTCTACTGACGAAATAGAAATTGCTGAAACTAACCAAAATAGAAGTACAAAGTCTGAGTTAGCCAGTAACCATCACAGGATCTGGAACTATAACCAGGCTTCCTTCTCACCTCTCCAGCTAACACTGCTGCACCGTGACCATTGTACAAGTGGATTCCACAAATTCTCAATGGCCGTATAGGTACTAAATAGGATTTAAAAGGGAATCTGCGGAACAAGGAAGGAAGACAGAAAGAGCTCCTGTGAGGCTGGTTTGTATTGAGATACAGACCAGGCAAGAATAGTTCATGAAAAGAAAATTACAGACTAATCACACTTAGGAATGAGGCTGAATGGATTCTTAATAAAATATTACCAGGCTATCCAAAGAATGTAAGAATTGTTCAGCACCTGAAAATTGTGTTTACTTAATTTCTACATCCATACATACCAGGATCATTTTAAATTCTGTTAGGAAAGAATCTCTCATTTGTAGTTTTAAATTTAGAAAAGAACAAAAAACAAAACAGAACAGAAGAGTAGGAAAGCAAAGAAAACTATAGGAAGTCCGAGATAGAAGGGACATTGGCTAACGGTGGCAACGGTTTCTGCGGTGTTTAGAAGCAGTTCCAGTGAAAACAAGTTGCCAGCTTTGCTCTCCAACAGTGTTTTTATAGTTCCTAGCTAGTCAATATAATATGACTAAGAAGTGAGCAAGGTTATGAGCAACTGACATAAAATGTTAATCATAGATAAGATGTTTGAAACTTATACAAGACACTAAAGATCTAGTATACCCTGGTATACATTGCCCTGCTCTGGTCGTTCTGTTTGTTTGTTTTTTGTTTGTTTGTTTATTTATTTATTTATTTATTTATGAGACAGGGTTTCTCTGTAGCTTTGGAGCCTGTCCTGGAACTAGCTCTTGTAGACCAAGCTGGCCTCTGCCTCCACCGCCCACCCCTGCTCTGGTCTTTACATTCTTTAATGTAAAGGAACATCCCGATATCCCAAAGATGAGGTTTTTTGTTGTTATTGTTGTTGTTTTTGTTTTTTTGTACAAAGTATAGGGGAGGCTATTCTGGTGAGGTAATATTTGAGAAGAGACTTAAGACAAGATAGCAGGGAAAGCTCATAAAATTCAATAATTGCTTTCTGACAACTGATTTTTACATTAAAGGTGAGAAGTTGGAGAATTAGGTCCTTCCTCTTTAGGAAAAATTAACTCTATGTTAGCTAAAGACATACACATAAGAAGGTTAAGACAGAGGAAAACTTTAATTAGAAACAACAAACACAAAGGAAAGCATTAAGGAATTTATCATGTCTCTTTTATGAGCAGTACCTAAAACAGGCTTCATTATTAGGATCAGATAGTTCCCACATTATAAACAATGAACGATAAAGATGGTATAAATACAAGAGGAAATACAAAGAATTTAATGAACAAAAAATATGAACAGATACGTGTCTTAGATAAGAAGCCAAAATGACAGCTAACAAGTATCTTAACCTAACAAAGTCATAAGCGTGAAATAGTATTTGTCCTCAGCACACTGGCAAAGTAACTCTGACTTACTGATATGGATACAAGGATGTGAGCATTCACATTTTTTATTATAATTAAAATTAGTTCAATTATATTTGTAAAAAAATCAGTTGGCAAGATCTACTAAAGTTACTCCCGTGTATTATCTATGAGCAGCAGTTACATTCCTGAGTGGATGAGTGGGGTCACTGGACAGCAGCAGTGATTGGAAACAGGCTTGAACCAGTATTTTGTAGACTTCCTGAATCAAAGTTCAGAGGACAGATACCATAAACTTGTGTCAGCAAACATTCCAGATGAGTCTGATACATGCCGGGCAGTTCTCCATTGAAACATTTCCTCGTTTGTCTTAGGTGGATCTATGTAATAACTTAATGCCTTTTGATTGAAAATACTCCATGCTTACCAGTGATCCAGAAAGGAAAATGGACCAGTGTGGTTCATTTATACTACATTACAGTTAAATTAACCTGTCATCTATGTAGATTGATATCAGAAGGATATTGATATGGAATGCAGAGAAACTTGCAACATAAATGCCACTTATATAAATATACAGCAGATAGTATAATATGCTGTTTACATGTACACTGAGAAATGAGAGTAGACACATTCCAAATTTTCAGTAACAGTTACTTGTGGTCAAGGAATAATCAAACATCATGAATTAAATTTTGTCTCTAATGTTTTCTTTCTAAACCTAAAGAGATCTAAAGAAAATTGAATGCACAGAAATATATTACTATTTATTAATTTGAGTTTTGAGTATATTGGTGTTTATTACATTATTATCATTTTAGCATGTAAATATTATTTAAAAAATAAAAATCCTGTTATACTAAGTATTCCAATTCATTATTACATTGCGATAATGTGAGAGACACAGGTAGGCCAGTGAATCTGGAGGATGGCTGAAGCAGACCAGTTTCTTCATGAGGAAATGTAAAACTCGGAAGTGTTTTCTCCTTTGGAGTTCAATGCATGTGAAGAAATAGAAACTGTAATTTTAACTTTTCCTGATACTATATCTGTTCACTTTAAGGATGATTTAAGGCTGCAGATGGAAGCCCAACGGATTTGCCTTTCCCTTGTTTATTCAGCTCATGCAGAACAGGTGCGTGAATATATGGAAAAGCAAAGAGATGAAGCTCTTTGTAGCCTCAGAGACGAGCTTGTTTCTGCTCAAGAGAAAAAGATGGATGAGCTTCAAAAAATGCACCAGTGCCAGCTGCAGGCTCTTCAGACACAAGAAACAGGTAAACAGCTTCTGACCATGTCCATGACACAAGTAAGCAGTCTATAACTCTGTCCTTGTCTCAGGTCCATGGGATAAGGTGGCTTTCCATCCCATACTTGGACTTCCTAGCATTGAGGCACCCAAGAAAGGAAAAATCACTGCATCGTTTTCACATGGAAGTATAATCCAGTCAGGAAGTGCCTGGAATGTCAAGTGACAAGACTGACAGTTTGTAGCCCTGCTGTACCATACATGCTGGTCACCACTATAGAAACGTTAGCACAGCTGTCTAGGGCATATTCTAATGATTGGCTGCACTGTAATTTGAAGTATACCAGACTAAATCCAGTTGATCTGGGATGAACGCAAAGACTGGGAGAGAAAGGCCAGAAGTTTAGTGTTTCCTGTGACAGTGAGGTAGGAGCAATTGGGTCAGCGTTTGGGGATCCATTTTGAAGAACTGAAAGTTCAAAGTTGCATAAGAAAGTAGTGGGAGATACGCTGAAGAGTAGGAAGTGCTGGTTAGAACCCTGTGCTGAAGAGTAGGAAGTGCTGGTTAGAACCCTGTGCTGCAGAGTGGGAAGTGCTGGTTAGAACCCTGTGCTGCAGAGTAGGAAGTGCTGGTTAGAACCCTGTGCTGCAGAGTGGGAAGTGCTGGTTAGAACCCTGTGCTGCAGAGTGGGAAGTGCTGGTTAGAACCATGCTACTTCACATCTTGAGTGAAGCATGCTTAAGCTCCCTCCTACTGATCAGACAGACCTACGGCAGGAAGAGGAAGCAACGGTGATATTTTTATTTAAGATGACACCAGTGTGATTAACTGGGAAAAATGAAATAATTGATGGAAAGATCAGTTAAACAACCTTAGCCATAGTCCCAGTAAAATGTTGAGCTAAATATCCTTGAGTGCACAGGAAATGCGAGTGGAGTTTAACAGTGAAAACTGCATGCCATTCTGGCAGTCTGTAGCAGTGGTAAGGGTGAGAGGGGTGAGACTGACCTTCAAGTTTCTTACCTATGTAACGGCATTAGGATGATTTCACTTAAAAAGGGGAGCAGACCATAGACAAATAAGAAAGTCAGTTTAGAACATACTAAGTTAAGTATATATGTGCTAACTAGGAAAAGAAATAGTACTAATGAGTTGGAAGGGGAAGTTTAAAACCCAGGGCAGACTTTTAGGCTGGAAACAAGAAATAGAATCACCAGGAAAGAAGACCAGAGGCCCCCAGGCCAAGAGCGGAGTGACATCTGAAGATGGAGGTGAGCAGGAAAGCTTGAAGGCACTCTGGAAAGTCCATTGTAGAAGTCACAGTGGACGGTGGAGCCTGTCGTGGGGTAGCTGCAGTTGAGGACTTCCTGTCATTTAGCTGCCTTTGGCTCTCATATTTACCATAAGGAATGAGATACTTCTTAAGGCTCTAGTTGAATTGCTCTGTTGAAAAAAGTAAGATTTCAAGAGTCATTTAAAGAATGATGCCAGGTTTTTATCTCAAGAGTTCTTTGGGTTTTTTGTTGTTTTTGTTGTTGTTTTGTTTTAATTCAGTAAGATTTTATTTGTATTTGCATACGTTGTTTGTATTGATACTGTCTTCAGAAAACCTACCCAGTGTTTTCTGTTGATGGTTGGTTGTTCTCTTAAGAGGTGATAAAACAGTTCAGTGAGTAGTTAAAAGTGTTTCTGAACAGGAGAAGAGAATGGTAACATTTAAAAAATTTTTATTTTAATAATTAATTTTGTGGCTCTAGGGCTGAAACCCAGGGCCTGCACATGCTGGTCACAGTACCCAACCACTGAACTGTGTCCCTGTGCAAAAAAGTAAAGGCTCAATTGTGGAAGTTTTATTTGAGTTTTGCAATGATGTACTTAATGGATAAGTATATAGATGTATTTCTTGTGTTACGGTATAGGTCACTGCTCTATACCCTTTTATAGAACAGAAATTGGAAATCTTAGAAATTTATTGAGGCAGTTAAATTACATAATGGAAAATAAATTTGGAAGAAATGAAAATGTGTCTTATTTTGGGGAAGCTTCTAGTTGAAACAGTTAAATAGGGCAGTATTGCTTCCACATGTACAGTGAATGGCTCACCCGTGGCATGTTTCCTGCTAGGCGGTCATAAAGAGCCTTTGCCTGCGCTCATTGGACGACTTGAGAAGGCAGTGTCTGAGGAGTGCTGTTCTATTTCAGAGGTAAAATGGTCCTTTAAAAGGGGTTTTAGCTGGGCCGTGTTGGCGCAGGCCTTTAATCCCAGCACTTGAGAGGCAGAGACATGTGGGTGGATCTCTTTGAGGTTCGAGACCAGCTTAGTCTACAAGACCTAGTTCCAGGACAGGCTCCAAAGCAACAGAAAAACCCTGTCTCATAAAACCAGAAAAGAAAAAGAAAAAAAAGAAAATAATGGAGAAGGAGGGTTTGGACAAGAACTGTCAAAGTCTAAATTTCTCCTGATCTAATAAGCAAAATCATCTACCCATGTTTTCTTGAATCTTATATATAGAACTTTACTTAGAAAGTATTCCTGAGTACTAAATTTTAAATGAACATTTGGCTTTTTACTGATAGCCAATTTGGAACAAAAGGAATTAGTGCTAAGGATGTGATCAGTGACTCAGAGCTTGTCTGTTACATTTAAGATCTTGGATTCAATCTCTGTCAGCACAGAAAAATAACAAAGAAATTTATATACCTCCAGCCTAGCAGATAGCATTGCTCTTCTTAGAGAGGCGCCAGTTAACCTTTCTGGGACCCAGTTGGTTCATGAAGGGTGCCATGGGATCAGTGCTACCATGTGACTGGGCTGGAAATATGCTCAACCACTGACAGTGTGGTTTAACTTTTGAACTTGCAAGAAATAGCAGCAATAAACTATTAGGTTTTTAAATCTTTTAAATCATTGGTGCTTATTTCCAGTTGTGTGAAGGACAAAGGGAAAACTAGCTTGGATGGCTTATCAAGTCACAAAACATGAAATCATATTTTAAATCCTAGTGTATTATCAGTTGTTCTGGAGAACATTGTGCTGGATATTTTAAACTTTGTGCATGCGCAGACCACCAAGCACACTCTTTCATATCATAGAAAGAACACTAGCACAATCTCTTCCTTGATATATACTAATTTTGCTGGGTTTGGCAGACCTCTGTAATTGTCATTTTGATCTTCTTACTTTGTGATGGTTGTTCAAGGATACTTGACATAATATGAGATATTTTCAAGGTAGAGAGTAGGAGCCATGGTAGGGAGTAAACACTTACACTTCATGATATATTACAATGTTAAAAGGAAGCAGAAAAAAAAGACATTATTTTGTGTAATTAAGATTATCAGTCTCTTCCTGATAAAAGAATAATTTCATGTCAAAGAGAAACGTGGTTTTTCTACAGATTGATTTCACATGTGGAGGAAGAGGGAATTAAGATTCCATTCATACTATTTTGACCTTTCACCTTTAGGTTAATAATGTTGTAATATTTAGAAGAAATCAAAGTTTTAATTTAAAATATTCAATTTTCTTAACAGAGTCTGAACAGTTTTCTTGATGAACACTATACTCCTTTAAAATGTGAAATGAATGTAGAAGAGAAAGAGAATTCTAATGTTTACAATCAAAATCGAAATCTAAAATTACAAGAGTATAGATACCAAGTTCAAGGTAAAAAGATTATCATGCTATTAAACAGTATTTAATTTGCTCAGGTAAATTGCTTATAAACATAGCTTTAATCCTAAATTAATTATAGATGTGTTTTCTATCTTAGTGTCTTATCTTTAGGCATGAAATTTATATTTATTATATACTTTTAGGCTTTGTAGTATAACAATTGTACTCTGGATGATTTAAACATTCTACTTTTTTTGTTTCTTTCTCCTTTATTTCTCTATTCCCACCTATTTCTGTATTCTAATTCTTTGTGTTAATGATTCTAACTGTAGATGCTTTTAAAATCTTTAAAAAATTACTGAGTTTACTAAGTTTAAATTTATATTTTATAACTTTAAAAATGAATAACAAAACAATTGAGAAGTGATATAGATTAAGAAATATCCTTTGCCAGGTGTCATGGTGCAAACCTTATTCTCAATACTCATGCTGAAGAGACAGAGGCAGGTGGATCTCTGGGATTTCTCAGCCATTTGGGTTTGCTTAGCAATTCCAGACCAACCAGGGCTAAAGAAAGAAAGAGATAACTTTCTTCATATTACATCTTGAATTTCTTGGTGTTCCTTTACAGATGTATGTTCCCAGTATATTTGTTTAGGTAATAAGCAACCCACTAATAAATAGCTACAGAAACTAATGTATCTTGGGATGAAGTTTTCAAGTTAATGTTATACCACTTATTTTACAGTAATGATTTTTAAAATTTTTTTATTACTTGATATATGGGTTTTATTGCTACCAGATTTTTTTCATTAAACTTGTAAGTAGGTAAACCATACTTTTTAAAAAAGGCAAACTTGTATTGTGAAGTAAAATTATAATTGTTTTTCCCCAGATTTTCAAGGTCACGTGCAAACCCTTCTCAGTAAATTATCAGATGAATACAGCAAGCTCGTGGTACTGCAGACGCGGTTAAGCAAGGTCTGTGGGATAGAACATAAGGAGTTTGCATTTGTTTTATTTCCCACTGTTCTGTCAGTCAAGAAGGTCTAAAATAAGTAGACATGGGAAAGGATACTAGACATACTAACCATTTATATGTTTGTGTTAGAGCATTTATATCAGGGAGCCAAAGAAATTTCCAGAAATTGAATGTTATGTAACTCTCTGAGATGGTTTTTTAAGTCATGATGAAATGTATATGAATGTTAAACGTTAAAGTAAATGAAACAATTGTATTTCATTGTTTAAATGCCTTTCCTTTTATTGTTTACTGGAGTTTATCACACATCATATGTATCAGTTTTCTTCAGTTTTAGTTATTTTATAATGTGTTCTTAAAAATGAGATAAGATGATATATACAATATAACATAACTTAATAGCCATATCACAAAAATACAGCACATATTGTCAGTGATTAATGTTCTTATTTTCAAGTTGTAGGAAAAAAATGGCAAAAGAGACTATTTGAGATAGTTTTGTCATTCAGTGCTGCTAAAATGCTTAGGTAAATTTTCAAGATTTTTAGTTGTATATAGGGCTAGGACCCATCACAGCAAAAGGACACATGGCCAAGTTTGGTTTGGAAGGGCTTGAAAGGATGCATGGCCAAAGTCCCAAGGAAAGGAGGTGCATGTGTCCTCTCAGTAGAATCTCTTTACACACTGTAATTCTTCAGTGTGAGTGTACATATCCAAATTGTGTCCCAACAGTGCTCACCTGAGCCTAGGAGTTCAAAGTTTTCTCTCAAGTGGTAGATAATCAACCAAAAGTTTTTACACAGACCAGACCATAAAACTTCTCTGTGTAGCAATGGTAACTCACAATTACCATTCAGGCAGGTCTGTGGTAGCACAGAAAGCTCTTTGATAAGTGTTTTAATTACTGCCAAGAGAAAAGCTTATCAGCCGGTCTTTCTCAAAACTGCTTTCCCAACTCTTCTTTGCACATTGGGTAATGAATGGTTTAACCCAGCAAGTTAGCTGTGACTGCAGAAACATCCCAAGTCCCTCGGTCAGGACTGCAGAGCATCATTGTCCCAGCCAGATGAACCCAAACTCTCACTCCTGGGCTTTGTTGCAATGCTATTCCTTTTGCCCAGTGGTACCCATCCTTCTCCATTCTTTTTGACGTGTACCTGTTTCTTGTTACAGTTGGTTTGAGTGTTCCCTTTTTTTGTCATTTTTTCCTGCCTTCCTAGTAATAGACATCTTTCCCTCTGTTCCTCTGAACTTCCCTTAGCCTGGATGCCTGGCTACCCTTTTTTTCTTTCATGTTTTAATGTTCTCTGCTAAGCATCTATTTGTATCACACGACTTTTTATTTTATTATACTTTTTTACTAATCTACCTCTGCCACAAAATTCCAAACTTTGAAATCAGAGAATCCTGTGTTTAGTCCTTCTTGTCAGCACAGCATTTGGATTGCACATGGTCAAGACTCAGTCAATGTTTGTGAATGAATTGAGTAGAGATAGTAAAATATTAGTCTGTAAAGTTATGATATTATCTGATGGTTTTTTATTTTTCCCCCTAGGAAGCACTAGGTAAGCATTCCCTTTTAGATATACCCAGTAAAGAACTGGCAGTGCAAGCAGAGGACCTGAGGTTAACCCTCCACGCCCTGTAGGGGGTGGCATGTCCTGAAATGCCAGTCCGCGGGTAGAGACAGGAGTATTCCCTGGGGCTAGTCAGCTCCCAACCAGTCTAGCCTAAACGACAAGTTCCAAATATGTTGAGAAACTGTCTAGAAAACAGAGACTGAAAGAGGAAAACATCTGCTATTGACCTCTGACTTCCATGCCAATGCACCCTCATATAACATGTATATGCGCAAACATGCATGTACATACACATAATCACACACATAGACGTACAAGAAAGGAAATAAGAAATATATTCAGGAGGTAGGCATGTAGTAGAGGACACCTAATAGAATAGTGACCAATTGAAATAGCCTTTGGAGCATAGTTTGTATCCTGTAACTCACTAGTTTTCATAGCATCCTATATTCATCTTGTCTGGCTTTATTTAATAATGAGCTTAAAAAAAAAAAAAACAAAACTCAGGTAACCTGTGGGTCTAACATCATGCCCAAATGTTTCTGTTTCATCTCGTACCAATAGAAGTAGGACTTGTTGTTTCTAAGATGACAGGTTTTCTCTTTGTCTTGTCCTCTCTGCCATTACACCAATTTACACAGGATGAAGATGACACACAAAACGTTGACGAACGTACACCAGAAGAAACAACATTGATGAGAAAAGCTGAAGATGCAGCAGTTGATGTAAACCTCTGCAATGAAAGGTATAGAGTTGTACTTGATCAGAACAGAGTCAGATGCCGCTGTCAGTTCAGTAAATACATTTTATCTTGTATTTGTCTTGAATTTGTATTTTGTATTTTGTCTTAAAAGTTGTACGGTGTATGAAATTTGTCCGTATAAGTATACTGTAGGAAGGGTTGATAATTTTTATCATTAATTAGACTAACTTTTAAAAATCTTTTGCCTGCTCTCCAATTTTTATTAGATGTTGATCTTGATTCCATCTAGGTGTTATTTGAATATTGAACTTGTCTTGGTTAACTTTATTTTTCATAATGCTATTTTCTATACTAAAATTCATTGCTAGTTGTGAGTTTTATGTCTTGTGTTTGTGGGGGGGGCATAGGAACTGCGAGCAAAAATTGTCGCTGGGGAAGGTGAAGGATGGGCAAAAGAACACATTGTGATTTGAAAGCAGAAAGGAAATTTGGAGGAGAAAGGGCCTCAGGGAAGGTGAGGCCACTGGGCAATCAGTGAGGTGACTCTGCTACAGTGCATTTGCTAGGAGGTGCCTAACGATATTGAATGCCTTTAGTATACTTTTAAATTGATTTGTTAAAAATGAATGAGATGTATATAAGTGTATATAGAAAAGGCATTTCAATGTAATTGTGAAGTGAGCATTATTTATAAATTATTCATGAGTAATGATTAAGAGATAGTAGTGACTGGGGCTATAAACTATTGGAATTTAAGCCCATGTCTGTATAACATTTTCACTGCACATTTCTCTAATATTGCCTACTAGAATACCAGGAAAACATAATAAAGGGTGACTATTGATACATGTGATGGACAAATTATTAGGAACATCTAGAAAAATGCTGTGATCTTGTGTTCCGTAGAGAATGTGGAACTTGACTGCATTTATATAAGGGGTGAGATCACATAGGAAGTGACCAGTGGACACATCAGGTCTAGAGGGCAGCAGTGAATTCAGTGCTACCAAACTGGCGTTTTTTTCGATTTGGGATAAATACCAATAAAGATTAGACACAGAATGAAGTCATTGCCAATGAAGTGTCAGGATTTTAGGTATTACACTTAACGGCTATGAGATTTTTTTTTTATCATAAATAAAGATGGAAGCATCAACTGTAATATTGGGTATTGTAACGTTGTTTATATTTCTGAAGAGTTGGAAAGGGTGAAATGCCACTGGAAGTTAACTTATAAAGCTCGACAGTGACTTGATTTGTATATGGTCAGTTTTAGACAGAAAAACGATGAGAGATAATAGGAGAAAGAAAAGTAGAACAGAACAGGAAAAAAAAAGAAATTGGAAAAGAAAAATAAGAGAATGGAATAAAGAAGGTAGTATGGTCACAAATGAATTGGGAATGAGTAATTTGCTGAAAATAAAAATTATGATTTTCTCCATTTACCTTCTCCTGTGTTCCTAAATGTTCATGTTGCTTTATTTTTATTATGCACACTAAGCACTTTAGAAAAATATGGTAAATTAATGAATGCTTGTAGAACAATGTAAAATCAAGACATATACTAAAGAATACACAAGAATAGATTAAAAACAACAAATTGGAAAAAAAAAACTATGATAGCTAGAAACGTTCTGTTCCGGCCACTGTACCTCAGTCCCACTGTAAGTGATCATTCTGACTGTTGGTGTGTGCCTCCTAGCAGGCTTGTGTGTGTTAAATATGTTTTAATAATTGAGATTTTATTTTTTTACTAGATAAATTATCTTCAGTAAATTTGTAAAACTAATGCCTGCAGACATACCTTAATATACACCATAAAACTGTACAGTTTATTTGTTGATCTACAAAACTGCTCTTTTAGTTACGCTGCTTTAAGTCTACAGTTAGACAGAAATGAGGCTTAGTTCCCGCATCTGTGAGCCGTGGTGCATCACTTTTTGTCCCCCCTTCCCAGTATACATATGTATGAATAAATTTTGGAAATGACTGAAAACCCTTAATGCCATCAGAAACCGTTTTTTATTTATATTTAGGGCCTGCATGGATTCAGTGGTGTTTAGAGAATCTGATACACAGGAAGCGGTGCTCCATGGAAATTGTCTAAATGAACAAATCACCAGCACCACAGAGGTATTGTATTTATTCTCCTCATTATTAACGCTGCAATAACCTGATTTTCTAACTCTCATTTTATGAATGTTATAATAACTATCTACTAAAGACAAAATATTTAAAATATTTAAAGAAACTTGCCTTATTTTCATAGCATGAGTAAAACACTGAGAAAGAGGAAGTTAATGTAAGGTCTACTTTGTGGTGGTTGTAGTTGCTTATATGTTAACAATTTAAATTTGTTTTAAATTTTTCATTGATTATACTATAGTGATAATTGACTACATCATCTGTCCTGTTCCTTTTCATCATTGGGTCTCCCTCGTGTGCCCTCCCTTCCTACTCTCAAATTGATGTTTTTTTTTTCTTTCTTATTGTAACATTACACACACACACACACACACATATGAAATCAGTTCCAGTGCCCTGATCTTACTGCTGTAGGAAGCAGGACAGGCCATCTTTTGTCCAGTGTTCAGGAATTCCTGAAATCCCAGGTCATGGTGCTGCTGGATGGGTCCTCATCTGGCAGGTGTCATACCTTCTATAAAAGCTTTTTGCATAGTGCATGATTTCCCAATCTGCAGCAGAGCTCTGTTCTTCATCTGCATTCTGAGACGATAACGATCATTGCTCTCTCATTCTGTGCATCAAGGACAGAATCATAACTACCTTCTGCATCCTCTTGCACTCCACATGAATTATTTGTTTGAAAGAAATTTACATAAGTGGGCATGGATTGTTGTCCTGTGAGTGAGATGGAGGCTGCCCCCAGGCATAGCAGGGTTTCTCTTGCAAGAAAGACAAATGGCAGGCCAAGAGGAAGAATTGAGGTGGTATGGGAAAGTGGAGACCTTTGTGCCTGCTGCCAGTGCCTCTCAAGTCCATCTCTGAAGGGGAGGACAAGGACCCTAGCCAGCACCTAGAGACCAAGGAGCACTGACAGTTCCATAAGCCCCAGGTTCCAAAGAAGCTAGAGCAAACCTGTGTGGGACCCAGAACCCATTTCCAGACCACCCTCCACCCCTGTGGACGTGGCCTAGAAGTTCTTTCATGGTGATAGACCTAAAAAGCCCCCATGTTTGAAGTCTAAAACTCAAAGCAAATGTGAGGTGCCTGAGTCTCAGAAGGAAAAGGTGAATGTTGGTCTATGCTGCCCAAAGATGCTGTAGACTGAACATCGCGGGAACTGGGGACATTGCAGATGCTGACAAACACCTTGACTTGAGTGTGTGGCTGTTTGGACCCTCCTCACTGAATACTTGGTGTTAGGAGAACATCTTGATCATGTTGCTGTCCTGGATTGAGTGACAGAGTAGCTCATATGTGAGATGAGCATCATGGGAACACTGCTGATTATGGCCCAGATCCACTGACTTTACTTCTGCGTCAGACAACCAGGGCATTGTGTCCCACTGTGATCATGCAACACCACTTAAGTTCTTCCACTTCCTTCTGGCTCCAGCTTTAGAGAGCTGGTTTGATACCTATGTGAATGAGTCAATAGGGAAGATCATAACAGCTCTAAAGTCTTGGGCAGAACAGCAGCAGAGGCAAGAAAAGGCCAAGCCCACCTGACATGAACTTCTGCGCTCCATAGACTAGTATCCTGAGCCAGAGACAGCAATGCCTGAGATGACCCATAAGGACTAGTAGATGGCTCAGCAGGCTAAGGCACCTGCCAAAGACCCGAGTTTGATCTCCAGAAAACACATAGAAGAAGAAAACATAATCCCACCTGGTGAACTTTTGACTTTAACATGCCTACAGTGATATACATGTTCACACACATAGTCACAAAATGAATAAATATAAAACAGCACATCAAAACAAAACTGACCCATTAAAAATGAAATTTACATACTTATGAAATACTTCGATGCTATGAATGTCTCTACATTTCAGGAAATGCCTATGTTTGGTGTGCTGACAAACTTTCCTTGTATTTGTAGAAAATTGGATCGTATAACTAACCACAAAGAAGAAAAAATATTAACCAAGAATAGTGATCCCAACTTGACCTTTAACTTAAAGGAAGCGTAATCTTTTTTTAAGTACCCTTAAGTTGTTTTAGAATTGCTTATTTTTTTAATATTTATTTATTTATTATGTATATAATATTCTGTCTGTGTATATGCCTGCAGGCCAGAAGAGGGCACCAGACCCCATTACAGATGGTTGTGAGCCACCATGTGGTTGCTGGGAATTGAACTCAGGACCTTTGGAAGAGCAGGCAATGCTCTTAACCTCTGAGCCATCTCTCCAGCCCCATAAAATTGTTTATTATAAGTGTAAATGTCTTTTTCCCTTTTCACAGTAGCAAGTATATTTTATTAGAATTATTAGAATTGATGTTTTTAATTAAGAACAACTGAAATTTGATTTTTATTAAAAAGTATGCAGAAGTTTGGTAAGATGATATTTTAGAAACATTTTGAGATTAAGAGCATAAACGTAGGTGGTAATACTATTTGTATAAATGAATATGTCATGTTTTCTTTTTTTGTTTAGTGTTCTGATGGATTTGAAGGGAGGCAAGAAAGAGATATAACCGTGATGATGGAGAAACAATATCAAGAAAGATTGGAAGAAGAAATCGCTAAGGTAGGTTTTATCGTTGATGTGGAACGTGGTCTCTGTTCCCTCTGAGCCTTCAGCAGGCAGACTTTATTAGTGGTATGTAATACATTTTGAGTCATATTTTTTTCTACATAATTTACTCATACATTGTCATATAATCGTATCAATTAAAAGTATTTAAGATTTTGCCTTTTCTGTCTCTCTCTCTGTCTCTCTCTCTCTGTCTCACTGTCTCTATCTGTCTCTCTCCCTGTCTCTCTCTCTCTCTCTGTCTCTCTCCCTCTCTCTCTCTCCAAGGTCTTACTATTTAACCCAAGCCAGCCTAAAACTCATCCTCCTCCCACCCTCCTCCCCAAATCCTGTAATTACAGGTGTGCACCATCACACTTGGCACAAAAATTGGTTTTAAGTTGGTGATATTACTGGTCTTCTCCATCCTGTGAAGGAGTCTGGCCTTCTTTAAAAGTGGTTAAAGCCGGACTGTGATGGTGACCATCCACAGCTCTGTAGACTGTTCCAGTTCTCTTAATTCTCTCACCTTTTCTTGCGTTTTTAACTTTCATTTCATTTTTGGATCATTGTTCTGCTTTTTGAAAGATAATGTTTTGAAGTTATTTTTCTGATCCCCTATTGGGAATACGCTTAAACTTTAAAATTTGATTTTCCTTTTTCCATGAAGATGGCTCTTGACTATTGAAGTTGACGGTTGTTTAATGTCAGACCTCTGGCATTAGCATTCTGATCTTCCGTGTCTCTTCTTGGCTCTGCTAAGGTCTTGGGGACCTTTCCGTCCATTGTGCTTGTTGAATCTTTGCTGTGCTGTCTCCTGTAAATGTTCACAGTCATTATATGAAACATTTCCATCATTGTCTAGGAGCAGTGGTGAGAAAGACAGTCAGCTTTTCACCTGCCATCCGTAGCTCCCTGTTTCTTTGCTTTTGTCTTGGGACTCTTTTTTGTTGTTTTTTTAGTAGGCCCGTGTGTTAAATCACAACTCAACAGAGATGACTGCATTTCTGATCCTCTTGTCTCTACCTCCTGATTACTGAAATGAGAGGCATGTATGTGGCATATGCTCTGTTCATGTGATCTTATGAAATGTCAGTCGTGTGACACGTCCAGTTCATGAGATCTTATGAAAGGACAGGCATGTGACACATGCTCAGTTCATGTGATCTTATGAAATGAGAGGCATGTGACACATGCTCATTTCATGTGATCTCATGAAATGTCAGGCTAGTGTCATATGCTCATTTCATGTGATCTTATGAAATGATAGGCGTGTGTCATATGTTCAGTTCATGTGATCTTATAAAATGACAGGCATGTGACATGTTCAGTTCATGTGATCTTATGAAATGACAGGCGTGTGACATGAGCACACTTCTTTATTGATCTTATGAAATGAATTCAGGGTTCTGTTTCTGCTATGTAATCACTTGCCAGCCCATATTATTGCTTCTTCTTCCCCTTTTTAGAAAATCTATTTTCAAATCAATAATTAATAATTGGTCAATCCATTTGGTTTTTTTTTGAGACAGGATTTCTCCCTGTTGCCTTCACTCTCTTGGAAATTGCTCAATAGACTGTAACATGAGGGCCGGGCTTGTTGGGATTTCTGTCCCGCCCGATATCCCACAGCCAGCAAGCCCAAAGAAAATCACAGAGGTCTCCATAAGTTTATCAAACTGATTGGCCCATTAGCTCAGGCTTCCTGTACCTTAACTCTTGTAGCTTATATTAACTCATTGTTCTTATCTACGTTAGCCACATGGCTGGGTACCTTTCTCAGCTGGGCAGATTACATCTTGCTTCTTCCATTATCTGAACAGGACTGGGGGAAGAGTTTCCTTCTTCCCAGAATAGTTCTGTTCTCATCACCCTGCCTCTACTTCCTGTCTGGTTGACCCACCTGTACTTCCTGCCTGGCCAATCAGCATTTATTCAAAACATGATTGGCAGAATACAGACAATTCTCGCACACCAATAGACCAGGCTGACTTAGCACTCACAGACATCTGACTGCCTCAAGTTCCCCATTGCTGGGATTAATGGTTGCACAAACATCCCCCAGCCTCTTTGCTGCTTTTTGCATTTACCTATAAACATTGATTACAATAATGTATAACAAATCTGTTCTTAATATTTCTTAATAATTCTCAAAATCATATTTCTTAGAAATATGTTTTCTATAGGTAGGCTATGATCAAGTTATAGAGTATGGTTGCATTTTTATAGGCAATTTCTCACCTGTATCTGTCCATATCTCTATGCAAAGAGGAAGAAAAAGGCTGGGAAAAATATTACTAAAAGTTATAACAAACTTTCTTGGAAGAAAGAAATATTAAAACTTTATTATCTAGTTTTGTGGGTTTTTTCTTTTTTGAGAACAACTAAACATTTATTGATTCCTTGTGTTTCTCAGTCATTTTGTTGAGTATGCGCTATACAATTATTGATAATTTATATTTTATTTATCATTTAAATATTAAAATAAATGCTTACAGGCTAAATACCATCACCAGTTTATAGGTCAAATCACTTAATAGTACCACGTATTGATAGATCTAGTTTTACTCAACTACAATTTTAATAACTGATTTCTACATAAAGTGATCATATATCAAATTTTACCTGCACTCGTTTGATCTTTAAGCAATCCTGTGTGGGAGCTACAGAGATTTTTTCCATTTTATTTTATTTATTTTTTATAGCTTTATAAATAATACCATTCAAAATTTGCACTTCCTCCTCTCCTCCCATTTCCCTCCTGCTCCCCAATTCACCCTCCCTCTTCCCCCTCCCGTCCTAAGAGAGGGCAGGTTACCCTGCCCTGTGGGAAGTCCAGGGCCCTTCCCTTTCCATCCAGGCTTAGGAAGGTGTGCATCCAAATAGTCTAGGGTCCCAAACAGCTAGTAAATGTAGTAGAGACAAATCCAAGTGCTATTATCATTTGCTTCTCAGTTGACCCAAATTGTCAGCCACATTCAGAGGGTCCAGTTTGATCACATGCTCCATCAGTCCCAGTCCAGCTGGCTTTGGTGAGCTCCCATTAGATCAGACACACTGTCAAAGTGGATGGACCAACCCCTCGTGGTCCTGACTTCCTTGCTCATCTTCTCCCTCCTTCTGCACTTCAACTGGACCTTGGGAGCTCAGTCCAGTGCTCAAATGTGGGTCTCTGTCTCTATCTCCATCCATTGCCAGATGAAGGTTCTATGGTGATATGCAAGATATTCATCAGTGTGGCTATAGGATAAGGCCAGTTCAGGCACCCTTTCCTTTGCTGCCCAAGGAACAAGCTGTGGACATCTCCTTGGACACCTGGGAACCCCTCTAGAGTCAAGCCTCTTGCCAACCCTAAAATGGCTCACTTAATTAAGACATATTCTTCCCTGCTCCCATATCTGCTTTTCTTCCATCTCAACCATCCCACTGATGTGGGAAGGTCTTCTGTTTTAATAAAGAAACTGCCTTGGCCAGCCCTTAGGTGGGTGGAATAGACAGAACAGGAAAAAGGAAGTGAGGTAGATGGCTCAGACAGTTGCCCCGCCTCTCCTCTCTGGGGCAGACTGCTATGCCTCTCCTCAGGGAGAGAGATGCGATGAAGCCAGCCACCAGGTCAGATGTGCTGAATCTTTCCCGGTAAGACACCATTTGTGGTGTTATACAGATTATTCAATATGGGTTAGTCAAGATGTAAGTAAGAGGCTGAAAATAATGGGCCAGGCAGTATTTAAAAGAATACAATTTGTGTTTTGTTATTTTGGGTTTAAAGCTAGCCGGTGGCCGAGAGCAGGGCGGCGGGAAGCCGCCCGCAGCTCATCACTACAGATCCCACTCTCCCAAGCTCTCCCCAATCCTCCCCTTCTCCCTTCTCTCTCTTCCTCTTCCCTTCCCCCCATCCAACCCTGCACCCATGCTCCCAACTTTTGCCTGGTGATCTTGTCTGCTTCCAGTTTCCAGGAAGATCTATATATGTTTTTCTTTGGGTTCACCTTATTATTTAGCTTCTCTAGGATTGCAAACTGTAGTCTTAATGTCTTTTGTTTATGACTAAAATCGACTAATGAGTGAGTGCATAGCATATTCATCTTTTTGGATCTGGGTTATCTCACTCAGGATAGTGTTTTCTATTTCCATCCATTTGCATGCAAAATTCAAAATGTCATTGTTTTTTACCTCTGACTAGTACTCTAATGTGTAGATGTGCCACACTTTCTTTATCCATTCTTCCATTGAGCAGCATCTAGGTTGTTTCCAGGTTCTCACTATTACAAATAATGCTTCTATGAACATAGTTGAACATATGCTTTTGTAGTATAATTGGGCATCTCTTGGGTAAATTCCCAAGAGTAGTATTGCTGGATCCTGATGTAGGTTGACTCCCAATTTTCTGAGACACCGCCACACTTATTTCCAAAGTGGTTGCACAAGATTGCATTCCCACTAGCAATTGATGAGTGTTTCTTTTACTCCACATCCTCTCCAGCATAGGTTATCATTGGTGTTTTTGATTTTAGTTATTCTGACAGGAGTAAGAGTGTATATCAAAGTTGTTTTGATTTGTATTTCCTTGATCATTAAGGAAGTTGAACATGTCCTTATGTATCTTGGCCATTGAACTTCTTCTGTTGAGAATTCTCTGTTCAGTCCATTATTAATTTTGTTATATAGAATTTTAATGTCTAGTTTCTTGAGTTCTTTATATATTTTGGAGATTAGACGTTTGTTTGGTGTGGGGTTGGTGAAGATCTTTTCCCATTTAGTAAGTTGCCTTTTTGTCTTAATGACTGAGTCCTTTGCTTTACAGAAGCTTCTCAGTTTCGGGCAGTCCCATTTATTAATTGTTGCTCTTATTGTCTGTGCTACTGGGGTTATACGTAGGAAGTGGTCTCCTGTGCCCATGTATTGCAGGCTACTTCCCACTTTCTCTTCTGTCAGGTTCAGTGTGTTCAGATTGATATTGAGATCTTTAATCCATCTGGACTTGAGTTTTGTGCATGGTGATAGATATGGATCCATTTTCATTCTTCTACAGGTTGACATCCAATTATGCCAGCACCATTTGTTAAAGATGCTTTCTTTCTTCCATTGTATAGTTTTAGCTCCTTTGTCAAAAATCTGGTTTCCATAGGTTTGTGGAATAATATCCAGGTCTTTGGTTCAATTCCATTGGTCAACGTCTTTGTTTTTATGCCAATACCAAGCTGTTTTCATTATTGTAGCTCTGTAATAGAGTTTGACGTCAGGGATGGCAATGCCTCTGGAAGTTCCTTGATTGTATAGGATTGTTTTGGCTATCCTGGGTTTTTTGTTTTTCCATATAAAGTTGATTATTGTTCTCTCAAGGTCTGTGAAGAATTTTGGTGGGATTTTGATGGGGATTGCATTGAATCTATAGATTGCCTTTGGTAGAATTGTCAATTTTACTATGTTGATCCTACCAATCCAAGAGCATGGGAGATCCTTCCATTTTCTGGTATCCTCTTCAATTTCTTTCTTCAGAGCCTCAAAATTCTTGACAAATAAATCCTTCACTTCCTTGGTTAGTGTTACCCCAAGATACTTAATGCTATTTGTGGCTATCGTGAAAGGTGATGTTTCTCTGATTTCCCTCTCCACTTCTTTATCCTTTGTGTATAGGAGGGCTACTGATTTTTTTTTTTTTAGTTGATCTTGTATCCTGCCACATCACTGAAGGTGTTTATCAGCTGTAGGAATTCTTTGGTAGAGTTTTTGGGGTCGCTTATGTACACTATCATATCATCTGCAAATAACGAAAGTTTGACTTCTTCCTTTCCAATTCGAATCCCCTTGATCTCCTTATGTTGTCTTATTGTTATTGCTAGAACTTCAAGCACTATATTGAAGAGATATGAAGAGAGTGGATAAACTTTTCTTATTCCTGATTTTAGTGGAATGGCTTTGACTTTCTCTCCATTTAATTTGATGTTAGTTGTCAGCTTGATGTATATTGCTTTTATGATCCTTGTATCCCTAATCTCTCCAAGGCCTTTATTATAAAGGGGTGTTAAATTTTGTGAGATGCTTTTTCAGCATCTAATGAAATGATCATATGGTTTTTTCTTTCAGTTTATTTATATGATGGATTACATTGATAGATTTTTGTATGTTGAACCAGCCCTGCATCTCTGCAATGAAGCCCACTTGATCATAATGGATGATTTTTTTTTTTTGACGTGTTCTTGGATTCGATTTGCCAGTATTTTATTGAGAATTTTTGCATCGATGTTCATGAGTGAGATTGGTCTGTAATTCTCTTTCTTGGTTGAGTCTTTGTGTGGTTCTGGTATCAGGGTAACTGTAGCTTCATAAAAAGAGTTTGGTAATGACTATTCTGTGTCTATTATGTGAAACACATTAAGGAGTATAGGTATTAGCTCTTCTTGGAAGTTCTGGTAGAATTCTGCATTAAAACCATCTGGTCGTGGGGTTTTTTTGTTTTGGAGGTTTTTGATGACAGCTTCTATTTCCTCGCAATTTGTAGGTCTATTTAAATTGTTGACCAGGTCTTGATTTAATTTTGGTATATGGTACTTATCTAAAAAAGTGTCTATTTCTTTTACATTTTCCAATTTTGTCTCATACAGGCTTTTGTAGTAAGACCTAATGATTCTCTGAATTTCCTGTGTCTATTGTTAGGTTCCCCTTTTCATTTCTGATCTTGTTAATTTGCATGTTCTTTCTCTGCCTTTTGATTAATATAGATAAAGGTTTGTCAGTCTTGATTTTCTCATATAACCAGCTCTTTGTTTTATTGATTCTTTGGATTGTTTTCTGTGTTTCTATTTTGTTGATTTCAGCCCTCAGTATGATCATTTACAATCTTCTAATCCTCCTGGGTGAGTCTGCTTCTTTTTTTTTCTATAGCTTTCAGGTGTTCTGTTAAGTCTCTAATGTGTGCTTTCTCTGTTTTCTTTATGTGGGCACTTAGTGCTATGAACTTTCCTCTTAGCATTGCTTTCATAGTGTCCCATAGGTTTGGGTATGTTGTGTCTTCATTTTGGTTGATTTCAAGAAAGACTTTAATTTCTTTTATTTCTTCCTTGACCCAGGTGTGGTTCAGTAGTTGACTGTTCAGTTTCCATGAGTTTGTAGGCTTTCTGGGGGTGGTATTGTTCTTAAATTCTAACTTTACTCCATGGTTATCTGATAAGACACAGGTGGTTACTCCAATTTTTTTTTTTTGTATCTGTGAATGTTTGCTTTGTCACCAAGTATGTGATCAGTTTTCGAGAAGGTTCCATGAGGTGCTGAGAAGAAGGTATATTCTTTCCTGTTTGGGTGGAATTTTCTATAGATGTCTGTTAAGTCCATTTGATTCATTACATCTGTTAGTTCTCTTATTTCTCTGTTAAGTTTCTGTCTGTTTGACCTGTGAATTGGTTAGAGAGGAGTGTTGAAATCTCCTAATATTTGTATGTGGGGTTTGAGTTCTAGTAATGTTTCTTTTACATATGTGGGTACTTTTATATTAGGAGCATAGATATTCAGGATTGAGACTTCATCATAATGAATTGTTCCTGTTATGAGTATAAAGTGTCCTTCTCTATCTCTTCTGATTGATTTTAGTTTGAAATCAATTTTTTTAGATATTAGTATATCCACACCTGCTTGTTTCTTAGTTCCCTTTGATTGGAAAACCTTATCGCAACCCTTTACTCTGAGGTAGGGTCTGTCTTTGAGCTTGAGGTGTGTTTCTTGTAAACAGCACAATATTGGATCCTGTTTTCGTATCCATTCTCTTAACATGTGCCTTTTTATAGGGGAATTGAGTCCATTGATATTAAGTGATATTAATGACCAGTGGTTGTCATCTCTGGGTTTGTTTTTTTGTTGTTGTGTTTTTTTTTTTTTTTGGTGGTAGTGTTTGTGTATTTCCCTTCTTTGAGTTGTGCTGGTGGAGGGTTATCAGTTGTCTTTGCTATTGACGGTGTTTTCGGCTTCCTTGGGTTAAGGTTTTCCTTCCAGTATTTTCTGTTAAGTCTGGGTTTGTGGATACATATTGATTAAATCTGTTTTTGTGATGGAATATCTTGTTTTCTCCATTGATTGTGGAAGAAAGCTTTGCTGGGTTTCGTAGTCTGGGCTTTCATCCATGGTCTCTTAGTGTCTGTAGCACATCTATCCAAGACGTTCTGGCTTTCATGGTTTCCACAGAGATGTCAGGTGTAATTCTGATAGGTTTAACTTTATATGTTACTTGACCTTTTTCCTTTGCAGCTCTTAATATTCTTTCTTTATTCTGTATATTTTTTGTTTTGAGTATTATATGGTGAGGATAGCTGGTATCCCAGATTTCCTGGATGTTTTGTGTTAAGAATTTGTTGATATGCTGTTTTCTTTGATCAATGCATCTATTTCTTCTATAGTATCTTCAGCGCCTGAGATTCTTTCTTCTATCTCTTGTATTCTCTTGGTTATACTTGTCTCTGTAGTTCATGTTCTTTTACCCAGATTTTCCATATCCAGCTATCCCTCAGTTTGTGGTTTTTTTTATTAACTTCATTTAGGTCTTCAAGTCTTGAACTGTTTCCTTTACCTGTTTGATTGCTTTTTCTTGGCTTTCTTGGGTATCTTTGAGGGATTTATTAATTTCTTCTGACTTTTTATTTGTCTTCTCTTCCATTTCTTTAAGGGAGTTTTTCACTTCCTGTTTAAGGGCTTCCATCATTTTCATAAGGTTATGTTTAAAGTCGATTTCTTCTACTTCTTCTGCGTTAGGGTGTTCAAGTCCTCCTGTTACATGTTCACTGGATTCTAGTGTTATCATGTTACTTTTGAGGTTGTTGGAGGAATTCTTGCATTGGCGCCTGCCCATCTCTTCCTTCAAATGTTTCCAGGAGAGTCTTGGCATCTTGGTCCAATCTTTGCAGTGAATGACTGTGTACTTGGGAGTTTTTCTATGTCTGCCTTCTCTTAGGTCCCCATCGCCTTTAAGCAGGCTGTGCTGGGGGATCTAAGGACCCCAGAGATGAAAAGGAGTGCTTGGGGGCAAGGGAGAAGGGGGTAAAAAAAAGCTAGAAGCTGGGAGCATGCCCTGCTGGATAGCCAGAAAAGTTTAGGGAATTGGTGGGGGCCTGGATTTTGTTCCCCGGGACCATCTGGCTGGACTGCCACTCACTCACCATGCTGGATCTAGTTTTGTGTTTTTTAACAGAACACTTCTTGCTTTTGTTTGTTAGAATCCTTTTTTATTTATTTTTAAATTTTGGAGTTCCTGTACATTAATCATGTGGACATTCAGTTCATTGTATAATCTATCCATGACTTTATTCTAGGATTTCTTGTCACTCAGAAGCACAAGACCAGGCTTTTTCTTTTTATTGCAAATAGATTTTTTTTTCTTACATAATTTATCTTGATTATGGTTTGCTCTCCCTCTACTCCTCCCAGCTGCTCACCACCTCCCCTTCCATCAAAACCACTCCCGTTCTGTCTCTCCTTAGAATAGAACAGGCTTCTAAGAGATAACAACCAAACATAATAAAATATAGTAAGATAAGATATAACCTAATACATGAAATTGGACAGAACAATCAAACAAGAAAACGAACCAAGAGAGGCACAATAATCAGAAAGGTGCTCTCACTCACACACTCAGGAGTCCTGTAAAGTACACTAAACTAGAAGCCATAGTATAGAGAGGCAAAGGACCTGCTTCAGGCTCTGTAGGTTCATGTGAGCTTTGTTCATGTTGATTGAGAAGGGCTTTTTCTTTTATTTCTTGTGGCCTCCTCAGTACCCTCTGGCTCTTCCATCTTTTCTTCCTCCTCTTTATCATAGTTCCCTGAGTTCTGAGGGGAGGGATTTGAGAGACATCTCATTAGAGCTGAGTGTTTCAGTTGTCTGGCTGTGGGTCTCTATATCTGTTCCCATCTGCTTGTGGAGGGAGCTTCTCTGAAGACCACTGAGAAGGCACTGATACATGAGTACAGCAGAGTTTCTAGGCGTCGTTTTGTTGCTTTCACAGTTGTTTGTTTGTTTGGTGTTTTTTTTTATTTTGTAGTTGTTGTTTTGGTTTTAGAAGAGCAGTGTTTTGTTTTACCCTGGGTCCCTGGGCTTTCTAGTCTCAGGCTCTTGGCTACCCAAGCAGTACTGATTTGGGTTGAGGATGGGCTTTTTAAAATCTATATACTCTTAAGTAATAATGAGCTTTTTCACTTCCACCTGCTGTTTAAGAATTGAGTTGAATTGATCTTTTTGTTGTCTCCTTCATTCCTTTAGGTCATCGTGTCGATGAGCATAGCATTTGCTCAGCAGACAGAGCTCACTAGACTATCCCAGGGTAAAGCACACTCTCCACAGTCAGAGCAAGCATGCACTCCGTGTTCGCAAGAACACCCTTTCAGTGACATCACTTCACAGGCTCAGCTTGATCCACAGAGTCCTCTGGGGATCGACAGGAATTTGAAAGGACAATTTAAACCACTTAGCAATGAATTAGAAGAACATAAGAAAGAAGTTCCTCTGTGTAATCATGAGAATCTTGAAGATGAATCCCTAAAGTTAAAGGACCAGGGGCTGACTATTTCACAGAATCTACTTTCCAAAGATGAAACAATCACTGTTCTACAAAGTGTAAGTATGGCTTCTAGGATATGTTTTAAAATGCACAAAGTTCATAAAAGCATATGTGGTTTCTTCACTATTAATCCATTATCAGTAGTGTTGTTTTGGGACAAAGAGTGTGGAGTCCAGGTTGAGTAGTCCTCACATTGTTGTAGTTTAGTAATGATAAAGCATATAGTTAAATGACGTTAGTCCTATGAAATGAGCAAGTCTATTCGCCCCACAGACATTGCACATAGCAGTGAGGTGGCTCAGTCCCCAAACCTAATACACTGAGTTTAATCCCCGAGACTCACCTGGTGTATGGACAGGACAGTTGTCCTGTGCTATGTGCTCATGTGCATGCGTGTTTCTCTCTCTCTCTCTCTCTCTCTCTCTCTCTCTCTCTCTCTCTCTCTCTCTTTCTCTCTCTCTCTCTGTCTGTCTCTCGCTCTCTCTCTCGCTCTTCCTCCCTCTCTCCCTCTCTCTATCAAACACACTCACAGAGTCATGTAATAAAAGCACTGTACTGAATTTTTAAACAATACAAACCATAAGTTACAACTGTCTTAACTTTGTTTCAGTTAAAGATTGTCCTGTAATGGGACAATATCTATGACTGAAATATTTGCTCCGTTACATATAAGAACATGTAAGGAAATAGTCACCAGTGTAAGAAAATAATTTAAAACATTTTGCTGTCTAGGTCCTAATTGTCTTTTACTTTGTGTACTCACAAATAGACCTGTTTCCTCAACAGTTTGCTGTCTTAATGGACAGAAATAAATCCTACTTCCCCTAAAATTATTTGAAGTCAAATTTATTATTAAGGTCCAAGATCGTTTCTTTACTGAGGAGAAGATCAATAAAGCTGCCATCTCATTAGTTGCTGTTTCTTCAAGGATGCTCATGGATCCACTAGCAAGCGGACGTGTTCTGAGTCAGAGGGCCAATATATGATAGCGTCTTAGGAAGACATTCTCGGAAATGCTCTATAGCCGCTGTGTAATGTAGATTTAATAAATGAATCTCCTGTTTCATAAGTACAGCTTTAAGATTAAAAAGAATCTTCATTTCCCCGCACAACATGTCAAGAAGAATAATGGAGTCCTGGCTTCATTAAAAGTAGAGGAAATACTGAATATCTTTTTTTTTTTTTTTTTTTTTTTTTTTTTTGGTTTTTCGAGACAGGGTTTCTCTGTAGCTTTAGAGCCTGTCATATATCTTATATCTCTTATTTTTCTCCTTTACAATTATAGTTTAGGTAAACTAACTGATAGGTATTTCCCTCCTCCTGGAAAATAACAGGTTATGGTAGTTAACTTAATATCATTGTTGAATTCTCGTTAAAAGGAATACGAATACATTTTTAAGAACAATTTAGGCTTTATTTTATAATAAGATAAAAATTCAGGTGTCCTATGTATTCAGTAGAAATGCTTTCAGATTGATAGAAAATGTCAGTAGTGGCAAATTTTCACAGTTCGTGTGTGGCTGAACTATTTGTTTCTACTGATAAAGATTCATGATGAAGTATCAGATATGGAGACTTCTAGACAGTTGGAAGATATGCGTCAAGAACTTGTACGCCAGTATGAAGAACACCAGCAGGCAACAGAACTGATGAGACAGGCTCACGTGCAACAGATGGAGAGACAACGAGAAGACCAGGAGCAGCTACGAGAGGAGATTAAGAGGCTCAATGAGCAGTTAGCCGAGGTTGGCTCTGAGAATCCCTTTTCTCCCCAACTAAAATAACTGTCTTTATGTAACCGTTTTTAAAACTTCAAAGTTGTTTTGCCAGATCTGAAAATAATTAGGAGTGTTTAGCAGCAGAGTTACCCCGTAGCCAACAGTCCACAGCCTACAGGCATGTCTGACTCTGTCTGTAGAGTTCATTGTCATGCCATCGGACATATAAAGGACGTGCAGCAGATGCCTCGTCAGCTTGGGCAGTCTGCGCTTAGGTGCGTGCTAATGCAGCTCTCACCCATAGTCAGGTTACCTCTGAGAATCCGGCAGTTAGCAGTCACAGGCGCACATCTGTCTGTCTGTAATCCACCTCGCTAATCAACGTAAATCTGGGTAGCATGCTTCTGGAACTTTGTCTAGGGAAACATTTCTTGGTGATTTATAAAAATGCAGCACTCTTAACCCTTTTTCGACTAAACTTAAAAATTCTTTGGTGTTCGGAAGCTATATTCTTACATTTACATACCATTATTTTTCTTGTTGTCATTTTTTCAATGTCTTTGGTAACTATTTACTAAGACAAAATATTTAAAATATTTAAAGAAATTTGCCTTATTTTCACAGCATAGAAACGCTGAGAAAGAGAATATAAATGTAAGTATTTTTTTTATCCAATTTTGTTATCAATTTAAATTTTGTCTTGAATTTTTCATTTGATTTTAGTATAGTGATAATTGATTGCATCATCTGTTCTGTTCCTTTCTCTCCTTGGGTGTACCCCGTGTGCCCTCCCTTCCCACTCTCAAATTGATGGCCTTTTTCTTTCTTATTGTAACATTACACACAAACACACACACACACACACACACATATGAAATCAGTTCCAGTGCCCTGATCTTACTGCTGTAGGAAGCAGGACAGGCTATCTTTTGTCCAGTGTTCAGGAATTCCTGAAATCCCAGGTCATGGTGCTGCTGGATGGGTCCTCATCTGGCAGGTGTCATACCTTCTATAAAAGCTTTTTGCATAGTGCATGATTTCCCAATCTGCAGCAGAGCTCTGTTCTTCATCTGCATTCTGAGACGATAACGATCATTGCTCTCTCATTCTGTGCATCAAGGACAGAATCATAACTACCTTCTGCATCCTCTTGCACTCCACATGAATTATTTGTTTGAAAGAAATTTACATAAGTGGGCATGGATTGTTGTCCTGTGAGTGAGATGGAGGCTGCCCCCAGGCATAGCAGGGTTTCTCTTGCAAGAAAGACAAATGGCAGGCCAAGAGGAAGAATTGAGGTGGTATGGGAAAGTGGAGACCTTTGTGCCTGCTGCCAGTGCCTCTCAAGTCCATCTCTGAAGGGGAGGACAAGGACCCTAGCCAGCACCTAGAGACCAAGGAGCACTGACAGTTCCATAAGCCCCAGGTTCCAAAGAAGCTAGAGCAAACCTGTGTGGGACCCAGAACCCATTTCCAGACCACCCTCCACCCCTGTGGACGTGGCCTAGAAGTTCTTTCATGGTGATAGACCTAAAAGCCCCCATGTTTGAAGTCTAAAACTCAAAGCAAATGTGAGGTGCCTGAGTCTCAGGAGGAAAAGGTGAATGTTGGTCTATGCTGCCCAAAGATGCTGTAGACTGAACATCGCGGGAACTGGGGACATTGCAGATGCTGACAAACACCTTGACTTGAGTGTGTGGCTGTTTGGACCCTCCTCACTGAATACTTGGTGTTAGGAGAACATCTTGATCATGTTGCTGTCCTGGATTGAGTGACAGAGTAGCTCATATGTGAGATGAGCATCATGGGAACACTGCTGATTATGGCCCAGATCCACTGACTTTACTTCTGCGTCAGACAACCAGGGCATTGTGTCCCACTGTGATCATGCAACACCACTTAAGTTCTTCCACTTCCTTCTGGCTCCAGCTTTAGAGAGCTGGTTTGATACCTATGTGAATGAGTCAATAGGGAAGATCATAACAGCTCTAAAGTCTTGGGCAGAACAGCAGCAGAGGCAAGAAAAGGCCAAGCCCACCTGACATGAACTTCTGCGCTCCATAGACTAGTATCCTGAGCCAGAGACAGCAATGCCTGAGATGACCCATAAGGACTAGTAGATGGCTCAGCAGGCTGAGGCACCTGCCAAAGACCCGAGTTTGATCTCCAGAAAACACATAGTAGAAGAAGAAAATATAACCCCACCTGTTGAACTTTTGACTTTAACGTGCCTACAGTGACATACATGTGTACACACATAGTCACAAAATGAATAAATGTAAAACAGCACATTAAAACAAAACTGACCCATTAAAAAAGAAATTCACATATGAAATACTTCGATGCTATGAATGTCTCTACATTTCAGGAAATGCCTATGTTTGGTGTGCTGACAAACTTTCCTTGTATTTGTGGAAAATTGGATCATATAACTAACTACAAAGAAGAAGAAAAAATATTAACCAAGAATAGTGATCCCAACTTGACCTTTAACTTAAAGGAAGCGTAATCTTATTTTAAGTACCCTTAATTTGTCTTAGAATAGCTTATTATAAGTATAAATGTCTTTTTTCCTATTCACAGTAGCAAGTATATTTTATTAGAATTATTAGAATTGATGTTTTTAATTAAAAACAGCTGAAATTTGATTTTTGTTTAAAAGTATGCAGAAGTTTGGTAAGATGATATTTTAGAAACATTTTGAGATTAAGAGCATATAAGTAGGTGGTAATACAATTTGTACAAATGAATATGTCATGTTTTCCTTTTTCGTTTAGTGTTCTGATGGATTTGAAGGGAGGCAAGAAAGAGATATATCCATGGTGATGGAGAAACAATATCAAGAACGATTGGAAGAAGAAATTGGTAAGGTAGGTTTTATCGTTGATGTGGAACGTGGTCTCTGTTCCCTCTGAGCCTTCATCAGGCAGACTTTATTAGTGGTATGTAATACATTTTGAGCAATAAGATTCCTATATAATTTATTCGTACATTGTCAGATCATCGTATCAATTAAAAATATTTAAGATTTTGCCTTTATCTCTCTCCCTCTATCTCCTTCTCTCTTTCTCTTTCCCTCTCTTTCTGTTCTCTCTCTAGCTCTCTAACAGTTTCTCCCTCCCTCTCTCTCTCTCTCTCTCTCTCTCTCTCTCTCTCTCTCTCTCTCTCTCTCTCTCTCTCTCTCTCTCTCTCCCTTGACAAGTTCTTACTATTTAACCCAGGCCAGCCTAAAACTCATCCTCCCAGCAATTACAGGTGTGCACTATCACACCTGGGACAAGAATAGGTTTTAAGTGGTACATTCTGTGGCTATTACTGGTCTTACCCATCCTTATAAAGGAACTTGGCCTTCTTTAAAAATGCTTCAAGCTGGGTGGTAGCGCTCACCTTTAATTCTAGATCTGGGGATTCAGAGTCAGGCCTATCTCTGTGAATTAGAGGCCAGCCTGGTCTACAAGAGACAATTATAGGCCAGTCTTCAAAGCTATAGAGAAAAGCTGTCTCTAAAACCAAAAGAAACAAATGAATGAATGGATGGATAAATAAATAGATTTAAAAATTGGTTAAAGTCAGGAAAGAAGGTTGTTGATTCTTTTTATATATCTCCACTCAAAGCAGTTACAACTTGAGATGCTGAGAGAAGATTGCCTCTGAACTTGTCTCCTGGAAGGAGTTAGATCAATGTTATGTTTGCTTGTCTTTGAATCTTAAGTTATTGTGCTCAGAGCCCATCATTTAGACTCAAATATTCACCACACTAGACTACATTATAGTCCCATTCTTTTTTTTCTTTTTTTTTCTTTCTCATGGTTTATTTTTTTTTTATATTTAAAAATTTCCATCTCCTTCCCTCCTCCTCCCCCTCCCTCCGCTCCTCCTCCCCCTTCCCGCCCCTCCTTCTCCCCCTTCCCTCCCCTTCCCTCCACCCATACCTCCCCTCCCTCCCTCTCAAGGCCAAGGAGCCATCAGGGTTCCCCACTCTATGCTAAGTCCAAGGTCCTCCCAACTCCCCCCAGGTCCAGGAAGGTGATCGACCAAGCTGAGAAGGCTCCCACAGAGCCCGTCCATGCAGAAGAATCAGAGCCCAGCGCCAATGTCCTTTGCTTCTCAGTCAGCCCCCGCTGTTGGCCACATTCAGAGAGACGGGTTTGGTCGCATGATCCATCAGTCCCATTCCAACTGAAGTTGGTGATCTCCCTTTATCCCATGGATAAAGATGTCCCACCGTCTCCATGAGTGAACGCACCCCTCACATTCCTGACTTTCTCCCTCATGTTCTCGCTCCTTCTGCTCCTCATCAGGACCTTGGGAGCTCAGTCCAGTGCTCCAATGTGGGGCTCAGTCACCTTCCCCATCTGTCGCCAGCTGGAGGTTCCCTCACGGTCCTGACTTTCTTTCTCATGTTCTCCCTCCTTCTGCTCCTCATCAGGACCTTGGGAGCTCAGTCCGGTGCTCCAATGTGGGGCTCTGTCATTTTCTTCATCTATCGTCAGGTGGAGGTTCTATGGTGATATGCAAGAAATTCATCAGTATGGCTATAGGAACTGGCCTTTTCAGGCTCCCTCTCCTCAGCTGCCCAAGGAACTAACTGGGGGCGTCTCCCTGGAAACCTGGGAACCCCTCTAGGGTCAAGTCTCTTGACAAATTTGGGATCCTTGAGAAGATATAAGAAGGTGAACTCCCAAAAAAAGATATAGTAATCCTCCTGGATATTGGAAGTAGACACGATCGCCAGGCAAAATTGGGAACTTGAGGGGTGGGCGAGACTGGGCCAAGGGAAGATGGGGAGAGAAAAATGTGAAGGGGAGAATGGGGGGAGCTCGGAGGAATGGGATGCTCGGTATATAGGAAGGGTGGATATGGGAGCAGGGAAGCATATATCTTAATTTAAGGAGTCCCATTCTTTTATCTTAGTATTTTCTTTCAAAATCCATATATTCATTTGCATTTTAGAATTGGAATCATTGAATTACAAGTTATTTACTCCTTTTTAAAAATAACTTCCTATTCCAAAATAACAATCTAAGTGGTAAATATGTATTTGTAAAAGAAAGACAATTGATAAAATGTAAAGAAAATACATTAGATGCTAGTGTTAGATGAAGAATCAGGGATATAGTTACACTCTAAATGAAGACTCTTATTTATTGTGTGAGTGGAATAAATGGTTCTTGGAGATCCTGGTGAAAAGTTACTCAAGGTTTATGAGTGTCAAGCAAGCATTGTGTGATTCTTATGGTAATGCAAGTCTTCTCTTGCTTTTAGTACTTACAAAGATTCTCAATTAGAATATTATATAAGGGTGTCAAAGTTAACATGAGATTTGCTATTGGATATGTTATACTTCAAATCTGTGAGCTTGGAAAAGTTACTTAAATTACTGTTGTCAGTTTTCTCAGTGTAAAGGGAAGATCACAGAAATTCTTGTGGGGATCAAATGAGCAACTGCATAAAACGCTCCTGCAGACCAGTTGGCACATAAAGTTCTCAGCTGTAATCAGCTGGAAAGAGAGGATGCAGCGAACTTAGTGGATGTTGCCTAGAAGGAATCCCAAGTCTGTGCCTACTGTTTCTTGTTCACAGTGTAAAATCCATGATTACTTTCTTATATCAGCATTTATATTTATCTTCATTGTCAGATTGTTTAGATTTAGAATCACCCAGTAGGTTGGTGTGTCTGAGGATGTCACCAGATATGAGTGACTGCAGAGACTCTGGATATAGTCTTATAGGAAGCCTGGACAGAGTAAGAAGTGAAAAGGAGAAAGCCAACCCAGTGTGTGCATTGCCTGTCTCTGCTTCCATACGTTCCATGATGTACACAACTTTTGTCACAGACTTGGCCACTGTGGTGGTTTACTCAACCAGTTAGAGTCAAGCAGTACTGAACTTAACTCTGGAATTAAGCGTTCAAAGACTTGGTTCCTTCTTCGTTTTGTCTCTGTCGGGTCTGTTAGTCACAGATCTCCTATTAGGCCAGGAAGAGCAGTCTAATACACATGGACAGTTTCTTCTGAAGTATATTGTATTTTGTTTGTTTTTAAACTTGCTGTGTATGTTGAATGTGGTGGAGGTGAAGCATGCTGAGTGACTACCGACTACACTCCAGCTCTGTAAATTGTTCTAGTTCTCTTAATTCTCTCACCTTTTCTTGCGTTTTTAGCTTTCATTTCATTTTTGGATCATTGTCCTGCTTTTTGAAAGATAATGTTTTGAAGTTATTTTTCTGATCCCCTATTGGGAATACGCTTAAACTTTAAAATTTGATTTTCCTTTTTCCATGAAGATGGCTCTTGACTATTGAAGTTGACGGTTGTTTAATGTCAGACCTTTGGCATTAGCATTCTGATCTTCCGTGTCTCTTCTTGGCTCTGCTAAGGTCTTGGGGACCTTTCCGTCCATTGTGCTTGTTGAATCTTTGCTGTGCTGTCTCCTGTAAATGTTCACAGTCATTATATGAAACATTTCCATCATTGTCTAGGAGCAGTGGTGAGAAAGACAGTCAGCTTTTCACCTGCCATGCATAGCTCCTTGTTTCTTTGCTTTTGTCTTGGGACTCTTTTTTGTTGTTTTTTTAGTAGGCCCGTGTGTTAAATCACAACTCAACAGAGATGACTGCATTTCTGATCCTCTTGTCTCTACCTCCTGATTACTGAAATGAGAGGCATGTATGTGGCATATGCTCTGTTCATGTGATCTTATGAAACGAAAGGCTGTGACACATTTTCAGTTCATGTGATCTTATGAAATGAGAGGCATGTGACACATGCTCAGTTCATGTGATCTTATGAAATGAAATGAGCGCAGGGTTTCGATCCCACTGGGTAAGCACTTGCCAGCCCATATCATTGCTTCTTTTTTCTCTTTTTAGAAATGTATTTTTAAATTACTAATTAATAATTGATAAATCAATTTTTTGAGACATCGTTTCTCCATGTAGCCCTGCCTGTTCTGGAATTTGCTCTGTAGACCTGGCTGGCCTCATACTCAGAGATCTGGCAGCCTTTCCCTTCTGAGTGGTGGGATTAAAGGTGTGTAAACCATCACCCAGCCTCTTGACTTCTTTTTTACATTTATAAACCTTATTTCAGTGTTCTCTTCTTAATGTGGAGAAAGACTGTGGCCAGATTCAATTCAGAGGATTAAAGCAAAAGCTACTTTGAAAGTCTTGACCATTAGTTAGAAAATGCTGCCAATGTTTTGCTGCATTGTATTATTCTTATTTTTATTTATTTCTTTTGATTTTACATTTCGATAGAACCATGGTTTCCTCTCCCTCCTCCCAGTCCTCTGCCTCCCCCCAACCCTGCACCCATCCTCTCCTTCTCTATTTCTCTTCAGAATAGGGTAGGTCCCCATAGATGTCTACCAGCCATGGCATATTAAATTGCAGTGAGACTAGGCCCCTCCTCTCCCATTAAGGCTGGAGGAGGCAATCCAGTAGGAGGAAACGGTCTCAAAAGCAGGCAACAGAGTCAGAGAAAGGTCTTACTTCCACTGTTAGGAGTCTCACAAGATGACAAAGCTAAACAACTGTAGACATATATGCAGCGAGCCTATGTCAGTCTCATGCAGGCACCCTGGTTCTTGATTCAGTCTCTGTGAGTGCCTTTGAGCCCACGTAGTTGATTCTGTGGGTTGTCTTGGCAGTGTCCTGACCCCTCTCACTCCTACAATCCTATATCCCCATCTTTCACAGTATTCCCCTAGTGATTGACTGTGTGTCTCTGCATCTGCTTCCATTGTAGCTAGGTGAAGTCTCTGTGATGACCATTGGGCTAGGCACACATTATGAGTATAGTGGGTGTAGCCAACCAACGACTGGTCCAGTCTGAGACCAACCATGAGAGGAAGCTCACCCCTGATGCTGTCTGGAGTGCCAGAACTAGAAGCAAGCTGGCCCAGAGACCTAGGCTAAACCAAATACTGCTGACCGAAAAAAAAAAGTATTATTCAACTAATCCTTTTCTCTTTTCACATCTTACTGTAATGGCATATGTTCCAGAGGACTGCCTAGAACATCACTAAATTCTTTCGTTCTTGGGGAACATAGCCACCTAAGGGGCTATTTTGGTAGGTGAAGGAGTCAGGGGATTGTTGGGACAGAAGCAGCATAATGTGTGTTTAAAGGGCTTGTTCTATCTGTAGTTGAACATAATTTGATTCAAATCACTGATCTAATATTGATTAGATATGACCTTGATATTGTTTGTGATCTTTGTACTCAAATTTTCTGGGCGAGTGGTTGTGATACCACAATATTCTTCAAGTGAGTAATAGAGTTTGACTGCTAGACAGGACTATTCAGATATGAAAATCATGGTGAGGTGTGATGTTAACTCTTAGGAGAGGAGCTGAAGAATGCAGAGCTCAAACCCACCTTCCATCATGTATTTGTGTTTTAGGGTCACATCATGTAGTCTTGTTTTGTGTTCTCATTTCTTTCTTAGTTTCCTTACTCATTATATTGAAACATTAGCAGTGTCTACCTTATGTCTTAGACTGATCAGTGAATGAAATAATACAGGTTTTTAAGAACTGATTGAAGGTGTTTCTGTTGTTCTTGGTGGCGCTATTACAGCATTATTTCTATCAAAACACAACACTCACCTCAGGAGAACACAGCATATGGAAAGGCGTAGGCTAGTTAGAACCAAGTTCAAGACAGATTAAATCACAGTTTAATCTGTGTGGGCTAGACCACAGTTTTCGAAAGCTAAACGTCGGACTCCAGGCATAATCTCGCCCAGAGTTCATGACAGCCATCTGTCCTAACTGCAGATGCCCTGTGGACATAGAACTTGATATAAAACTATTGAAGCATTTGGTTCTGAGAGGCTTAAGGCCTTGTCAGAATTTGTATGTACCTGTGCTAGGGGAAATAGACAGCGATTCAGGGTCTTAATTGTAGTGGAAAGTCAGAACCATGTATGTAATTAATCCTCCTTACCATAAAACCAGGTAGCCCGCTGACAGAGTTTCTTGCAGGGTAGTGAGAAAGGATGTGGATGGTAATATAATTACAAAGACTCCATCGTAAGCTGCTTAAAATAGCATAATGGAGCCATGTGAGGTGCAGTGGTGTTCTTCTGTAATCCCAAAGCTGTGGAAGACTGAGGCAGGATTACTGCTTCCTGGCCAGTTTGTGCTACAAAGTAGGTCTCAAGTACATATAGAATTATTCAAAAAAGTATGATAGTGAAGACCAATCTTTAAGTATTTACTAATAGACATTGATTTAAATAATGTATAACAAATCTGTTCTTGACCTAGAAATGTATTTTCTCAGGCTAGGCTATGGCCAAGTTATACTGTAGAGTATGATTGATTTTTATAGGCAATTTTTTACCTGCATCTGTCCATATCTCTATGCAAAGAGGAAGAAAAAAGCTGTGAAAAATATTTACTGAAAGTTATAGCAAACTTTCTTGGAAAAAAGAAATATTAAAACTTTATTATCTAGTTTTGTGTTTTTTAACTGAACACTTATTGCTCTTGTTTGTTAGACTCCGTTTTTACTTATTTTCTTTTTAAATTTTGGAGTTCCTGTACATTAATTATGTGGACATTCAGTTCATTGTATAATCTATCCATGACTTTATTCTAGGATTTCTTGTCACTCAAAAGCACAAGACCAGGCTTTTTCTTTTTATTGCAAATAGATTTTTTTTCTTACATAATTTATCTTGATTATGGTTTGTTCTCCCTCTACTCCTCCCAGCTGCTTCCATCAAAACCACTCCCGTTCTGTCTCTCCTTAGAATAGAACAGGCTTCTAAGAGATAACAACCAAACATAATAAAATATAGTAAGATAAGACATAACCTAATACATGAAATGGGACAGAACAATCAAACAAGAAAACGAACCAAGAGAGGCACAATAATCAGAAAGGTGCTCTCACTCACACACTCAGGAGTCCTGTAAAGTACACTAAACTAGAAGCCATAGTATAGAGAGGCAAAGGACCTGCTTCAGGCTCTGTAGGTTCATGTGAGCTTTGTTCATGTTGATTGAGAAGGGCTTTTTCTTTTATTTCTTGTGGCCTCCTCAGTACCCTCTGGCTCTTCCATCTTTTCTTCCTCCTCTTTATCATAGTTCCCTGAGTTCTGAGGGGAGGGATTTGAGAGACATCTCATTAGAGCTGAGTGTTTCAGTTGTCTGGCTGTGGGTCTCTATATCTGTTCCCATCTGCTTGTGGAGGGAGCTTCTCTGATGACCACTGAGAAGGCACTGATACATGAGTACAGCAGAGTTTCTAGGCGTCGTTTTGTTGCTTTCACGGTTGTTTGTTTGTTTGGTGTTTTTTTTTATTTTGTAGTTGTTGTTTTGGTTTTAGAAGAGCAGTGTTTTGTTTTACCCTGGGTCCCTGGGCTTTCTAGTCTCAGGCTCTTGGCTACCCAAGCAGTACTGATTTGGGTTGAGGATGGGCTTTTTAAAATCTATATACTCTTAAGTAATAATGAGCTTTTTCACTTCCACCTGCTGTTTAAGAATTGAGTTGAATTGATCTTTTTGTTTGTCTCCTTCATTCCTTTAGGTCATCGTGTCGATGAGCATAGCATTTGCTCAGCAGACAGAGCTCACTAGACTATCCCAGGGTAAAGCACACTCTCCACAGTCAGAGCAAGCATGCACTCCGTGTTCGCAAGAACACCCTTTCAGTGACATCACTTCACAGGCTCAGCTTGATCCACAGAGTCCTCTGGGGATCGACAGGAATTTGAAAGGACAATTTAAACCACTTAGCAATGAATTAGAAGAACATAAGAAAGAAGTTCCTCTGTGTAATCATGAGAATCTTGAAGATGAATCCCTAAAGTTAAAGGACCAGGGGCTGACTATTTCACAGAATCTACTTTCCAAAGATGAAACAATCACTGTTCTACAAAGTGTAAGTATGGCTTCTAGGATATGTTTTAAAATGCACAAAGTTCATAAAAGCATATGTGGTTTCTTCACTATTAATCCATTATCAGTAGTGTTGTTTTGGGACAAAGAGTGTGGAGTCCAGGTTGAGTAGTCCTCACATTGTTGTAGTTTAGTAATGATAAAGCATATAGTTAAATGACGTTAGTCCTATGAAATGAGCAAGTCTATTCGCCCCACAGACATTGCACATAGCAGTGAGGTGGCTCAGTCCCCAAACCTAATACACTGAGTTTAATCCCCGAGACTCACCTGGTGTATGGACAGGACAGTTGTCCTGTGCTATGTGCTCATGTGCATGCGTGTTTCTCTCTCTCTCTCTCTCTCTCTCTCTCTCTCTCTCTCTCTCTTTCTCTCTCTCTCTCTCTGTCTCTCGCTCTCTCTCTCGCTCTTCCTCCCTCTCTCCCTCTCTCTATCAAACACACTCACAGAGTCATGTAATAAAAGCACTGTACTGAATTTTTAAACAATACAAACCATAAGTTACAACTGTCTTAACTTTGTTTCAGTTAAAGATTGTCCTGTAATGTGACAATATCTATGACTGAAATATTTGCTCCATTACATATAAGAACATGTAAGGAAATAGTCAACAGTGTAAGAAAATAATTTAAAACATTTTGCTGTCTAGGTCCTAATTGTCTTTTACTTTGTGTACTCACAAATAGACCTGTTTCCTCAACAGTTTGCTGTCTTAATGGACAGAAATAAATCCTACTTCCCCTAAAATTATTTGAAGTCAAATTTATTATTAAGGTCCAAGATCGTTTCTTTACTGAGGAGAAGATCAATAAAGCTGCCATCTCATTAGTTGCTGTTTCTTCAAGGATGCTCATGGATCCAACTAGCAAGCGGACGTGTTCTGAGTCAGAGGGCCAATATATGATAGCGTCTTAGGAAGACATTCTCGGAAATGCTCTATAGCCGCTGTGTAATGTAGATTTAATAAATGAATCTCCTGTTTCATAAGTACAGCTTTAAGATTAAAAAGAATCTTCATTTCCCCGCACAACATGTCAAGAAGAATAATGGAGTCCTGGCTTCATTAAAAGTAGAGGAAATACTGAATATCTTTTTTTTTTTTTTTTTTTTTTTTTTGGTTTTTCGAGACAGGGTTTCTCTGTAGCTTTAGAGCCTGTCATATATCTTATATCTCTTATTTTTCTCCTTTACAGTTATAGTTTAGGTAAACTAACTGATAGGTATTTCCCTCCTCCTGGAAAATAACAGGTTATGGTAGTTAACTTAATATCATTGTTGAATTCTCGTTAAAAGGAATACGAATACATTTTTAAGAACAATTTAGGCTTTATTTTATAATAAGATAAAAATTCAGGTGTCCTATGGATTCAGTAGAAATGCTTTCAGATTGATAGAAAATGTCAGTAGTGGCAAATTTTCACAGTTCGTGTGTGGCTGAACTTTTTGTTTCTACTGATAAAGATTCATGATGAAGTATCAGATATGGAGACTTCTAGACAGTTGGAAGATATGCGTCAAGAACTTGTACGCCAGTATGAAGAACACCAGCAGGCAACAGAACTGATGAGACAGGCTCACGTGCAACAGATGGAGAGACAACGAGAAGACCAGGAGCAGCTACGAGAGGAGATTAAGAGGCTCAATGAGCAGTTAGCCGAGGTTGGCTCTGAGAATCCCTTTTCTCCCCAACTAAAATAACTGTCTTTATGTAACCGTTTTTAAAACTTCAAAGTTGTTTTGCCAGATCTGAAAATAATTAGGAGTGTTTAGCAGCAGAGTTACCCCGTAGCCAACAGTCCACAGCCTACAGGCATGTCTGACTCTGTCTGTAGAGTTCATTGTCATGCCATCGGACATGTAAAGGACGTGCAGCAGATGCCTCGTCAGCTTGGGCAGTCTGCGCTTAGGTGCGTGCTAATGCAGCTCTCACCCATAGTCAGGTTACCTCTGAGAATCCGGCAGTTAGCAGTCACAGGCGCACATCTGTCTGTCTGTAATCCACCTCGCTAATCAACGTAAATCTGGGTAGCATGCTTCTGGAACTTTGTCTAGGGAAACATTTCTTGGTGATTTATAAAAATGCAGCACTCTTAACCCTTTTTCGACTAAACTTAAAAATTCTTTGGTGTTTGGGAGCTATATTCTTACTGGTTGCTATATAAAATATACTTGCAAAATCATTGCAGAAAAGCTATTATGAAATTTTGAAAACTAAAAGTTAAAATAGAGAATCCTTGACTTGGATTCCTTCAGAAATAAAATAATGAGAAATTTGGTGTTGGAACATAAGATATCAATCTTTTGCAAAATCAGTTTTGCTTTTCTTCATTGTATTTTGTGAATTCAGATTTCTGAATTTTTCAATGCAAATTTGATGTAAAAGTATTAATAAGTATACTGTATAATTACTTTATATATAATATATGTCATATAATATACAATAATTATATAATTGCTTTATATAATACTTTATAAATTCCAAAATTTTTTATGTTTAACTCTTTTCTAAAGTTTCAAATTTTGCATTGAATTTTATATTTGCCTCTATGCCTTTTATAATGTCTTCTGAATCATAGTTTAAACAAAGGCCTATTGGTTTCAAGGGCGTGAATCAAATCTGCTAATTGTTTCTCCTCTCTTGTCTTCTTGCCAACAAAATTTGCTTACAACCTTTTCTCTTCTTTAGAGCTCTTCACTCTATATTGACAGTGTGGTATCAGAAAGAGAAAGAGTGCTCTTAGAGGAGCTGGAAGCACTAAAGCAGCTGTCTCTAGCTGGAAGAGAGCAGCTGTGTTGTGAGCTGCGTGACAGCAGTACTCAAACACAGGTAGTGTGGACTTTGGCACTTCTAGGAGCAGTGGACCAACTATGCAATAGGATTTGTTTGTCTTCTTTTTTGTTGTGAGATAACATTTTTTAGGGGCATTGAGCTTGATGTGTTTGTGATTACACCCATGGGAGGAAGGTCGCCTTCTTTGTGCTGGTAATTTGATTCTGGTATGCAATGGCTGCAGCTGTTGGCCGGAGTAGCTAACAAATTCCACTGTCACAGTATGCAACATGCATTCCTTCAGACTCATCCCATTCTTCTCATCTCTGTGTGAGACTACTTTATCTTTTTTTGATCATGCTAATCTCTACATACCATAGAGTTAAACATTATTTCAAGCAGTGTCTGACGTCATGCACAGACCTTTGCTCCGTCTCGTACCAGTAGAAGTAGGACTTGCTGTTTCTAAGATGACAGGTTTTCTCTTTGTCTTGTCCTCTCTGCCATTACACCAGCTTACACAGGATGAAGATGACACGCAAAACGTTGACGAAGGTACACCAGAAGAAACAACATTGATGAGAAAAGCTGAAGATGCAGCAGTTGATGTAAACCTCTGCAATGAAAGGTATAGAGTTGTACTTGATCAGAACAGAGTCAGATGCCGCTGTCAGTTCAGTAAACACATTTTATCTTGTATTTGTCTTGAATTTGTATTTTGTATTTTGTCTTAAAAGTTGTACGGTGTATGAAATTTGTCCGTATAAGTATACTGTAGGAAGGGTTGATAATTTTTATCATTAATTAGACTAACTTTTAAAAATCTTTTGCCAGCCAGGCGGTGGTGGCGCAAGCCTTTAATCCCACCACTCGGGAGGCAGAGGCAGGCGGATCTCTGAGTTCGAGGCCAGCCTGGTCTACAAGAGCTAGTTCCAGGACAGGCTCTAGAAACTACAGGGAAACCCTGTGTCGAAAAACCAAAAAAAAAAAAAAAATCTTTTGCCTGCACTCCAATTTTTATTAGATGTTGATCTTGATTCCATCTAGGTGTTATTTGAATGTTGGACTTGTCTTGGTTAACTTTATTTTTCATAATGCTATTTTCTATACTAAAAATCATTTCTTGTGAGTTTTATGCCTTGTTTATTTCATTAAGAACATTCATTTCATAGTCAAGTAATATTCAGTTGATGGAACAATAAATTAAATATTCCACATTTAGATTATTTTTGTATTTTATGTATACACTTACAAACTATTAATCCATATTTAAATTTTTTGAGGAGTAGATCTTCCGGAAAGAAAACTGTTCCTTGCTTTGATATCACAGATTTAAAAAAAAATTATAACACTGTAGTATATGAGAATAGCCCGTATTAACTCAAACACCCTTTAAAAGACACAGTGCGTTAAATTTTTATTTATTTAAATTAAAATAATTTCTTTAAAATTAGAACTAACATCTACTATCAGTTTCTGTGACTGTCACCTTTCTGTGTCTCCTCTCATCCTTCCTCAGCTTGGATGGAGGTTGGATCTCAAAACAGGAAGACAGTGTATGAAAATTAGAATTACTGTGAAAATATAAAATAAACAATATAAAATTTCTGCTTTTCACTATTTTGTATTTTTTATGCATTGTGTGTTTGCCTTTTAGAAATTTTTATGGTAAGATTGATAAAATGAATATTAATCCTTAATAAGTTCAATATCCTAATCATGGTATTTGACATTTGAACTAAACTTTAGTAAAAGCTAAAGAAATAAGACGTTTTACTTCTTATTTGGTCTTTTTTTAAAATACTCTTATTCTGTAAGCAGATAACTTGATCTGTGTATAGAAATAGAAGCCTGTCCTCATTCACTTGAACACTACTAAAGGCAAGCACCTCACTTGGTTCCCTCATCCTAAACTAGGTAGTTCATGTGCCTAGGGACAGACAGCCATTCACCTGGTTGTTGGTCATCTCCCGCCATGTGTGGCTGAAAATAGAACACTCTTGATTCAGAGCACCTTTACCACAGGATCTGCCATTGTCTTTATGGATTACGTACAAAGTTTGCTATTTTGCTGCTGCTGGCATATTAAACTGTTAAGGTTAATCAGCTAATCTTTTTCATCATTATTTATGGAAATACATTTTTTGGACACAGTTTTAAAGGGTTCATTTTCCTCTAAAAAAAAACCTCATGAAAATGCTTGGTCCAGCACAGTCTTCATGTTTTGTGTTAAAATGTGTATATTTTTTAGTAAGACGGAGGATAGAAGGAAATCTAGGCAGTACAGTTTTAAGATCGGGACACACAGAGATGGCTCAGTGCTTAAGAGCAGTTACTTTATGCTGTTTCAGTTCCCAGAACTCTCACTTAGAAGCTCACAGCATCCTACAGCTCTAGTTCCAAGGGATCCAATGCCGTCTTCAGACTTCTGAGTGCTTCTGCATACATACGATGCACACAAACTCACACAGGCACACACTTATGCACATAAATGAAAATAAATATATAACTCGTATTTTAATTCTAATTACTAAGTCTGAATGCCAAGACTTTTCAGAGAAGACTTAACCAGTGGCAGCTAACTAAAAAAAAAAAAAAAAAAATTTAAAAAAACTTTTCATACCTTTTTAAAAAGAAAGACATAATTTATTTCTGGTTATTTGAAAACTTCTTCCCCCAATTGTTTGAAATACCTAGTGATATGTGAAACTAGGTACACCTTAGTCTCTAAAATAAATACAGGTTACTAAAGGCCTGCAACGCTTGCTTTTGTGTTATCAGATTGTGATTTCACTGTTGACCTTCAAATCAAGACTTTGTCTATTCTGTTTAAATGTAAGCATCTCACTCGTCATCATCAAGTTGTAAAAACAGTGCCACTTTGAAAAGTATCCTTTAGAATATGCCATTTGACACATGAACAGATGAAGTACCGAACGTTTGTATGAGTAACCATGGAAAGTGTTACCAGCTCAATACCTTACACACACTTGGCTCTTACCACATTCTAATATTTTTTTAAATTCAATCATTAATATAAAAGCTTAGTTACTTTATTTCTTTTAGGTCAATAAAATGCACAGTTTTAAGCTACATAGAATTGTTAGAAGAACATATGTGCTTCTATAATATAGTTTTACAGTAAGTCAAAAACCAGAAGAACTTTATTGTGGGGCAATTACAGATTATTTTAGTACATTTTTCAGTTACAAAACATTGCTTTTCCTTTTCTTTACTTATGTATTCATTCATTCTTTTGTTTTCGAGACAGGGTTTCTCTGTAGCTTTGGTGCCTATCCTGGAACTTGCTTTGTAGACCAGACTGGCCTCGAGCTCACAGAGGTCCACTTGTTCTGCCTCCCAAGTACTGGGATTAAAGGCGTGCACCACCACTGACTGGCTCTTTATTTATTTGGTTGTTTATTTATCAAGACAGTTTCTTTGCAGCCCTGCCTGTCCTGGAACTTGCTTTGTAGACCAGACTAGTCTTGAACTGAGAGAACTGCTTGTCTCTGCCCTGAGTACTGGAATTAAAGGTGTGCACCACCACACAGCAATAAAGCGTTCTTGTGGCATAATAACAGAATGTTTTGTTTAGTTTTTAATTAAGCATTTTAACAAATGTTTCTTTTTCTATATAGACATGCTCTTCAAAAAGCCAATAGTAGACTTCTGAAGATCCTGTTAGAAGTTGCCAATACAACAGCGGCTGTGGAAGAAACAATTGGCTGTCATGTTTTTAAAATTTTGGACAGATCTAGTAAAGCTCAGCCAGCTCCCAGCCTACCTTGGAGAACAGAAGCAGACGTATGTGCAAAGCCTGGTTTCCACGAGGAATATGGGAGAGGTAATGGCTCCATATACTATTGAAATGGTCCGCATCTTCAACACAGATTCAGTTCAAGGCACTCCCGGAGTATAGAAAAATACCTAAGGGAGAATAGAGTGACTTTTACTCCTCAGTTTTATGTGTGTTTTTTTTTTTTCTTGTAATACATGTGGCCTGTTTTTAATCTTCAAGTCTGAACTTGTTTAGATTTTAAACAGGTATTGCTTGGTAACCCTTAAAGGAATAAGTAATTGATTTTTTAATATTTGCTTCCTTGTAAGAATAAGCTAGTTTATGAAGTTGAAAGGCAAAGTTGATCTAGTGTAGATTCACTCCAGTGGAGGGAATGGTAAGTAGGTCATCTGATAGCACAAGTTCCTTTGTTGTTAGTTTCCTTTACTTTGAGATATCTTAGAGGACAGATGCCCTGCTCTGCAGGGAGAGTTTGCTTTGCACAGCTTCCTTTTGGCACAGTGCTGTGCTGTAGAACAGCAACAGCTTACTGCTAATAAGAAGGCATTGGCTCCTTTCAGACTCATCATGATGCTGAGCACATTTGATAACTCTCACAGATCTATCTCCTTCCTTTCTTGTTTGTTTTGAGATGATTTTGCTTTGTGTAGCAGGGTCTCTTTGAACTGACTATGTGGCCCGGAGAAGAGGACCTAGGCAGGGTCACCCCTATATCTGGACTACCACAAAAGGGAGACCCTGTCTAAAACCTAAAACATGAAACCCGAAACAAACCCATGAAATAAAAATACCACCATGTGTTTCAGCTTTGTCTTTTGGGGTACTTTAGTGCGTAATTCTTTAATTAGTCATTCCAGAAACACTGATAGCCCCTGACTTGCTGTGCTTTGTTTTTCGTGTCCCCCGTACTTTGTGCTTGAGATTTACTCAGAATAGATAATCTTCAGCCTCTTCAAAGAGCTGTAGAAAATGGCCTTTAATTTAACTCAGAGTTCCATGGTAGACAAATAATTTGGTAGTGAGACACAATTGCTCCTGGCAACACCGATCTATTCCCAAGAGAATGTTGAGCACCAAAGACACTCCACATGGAGCCTTTCTTCTTGGCAGAACTGGCCTTTGGGCAAAGAAATGCCCATACCTCAACCACTGACAGATACAGAGTATCCATAAAAGGATAAAACAGGACTGTCATATCCTGTCAAGACAGGGTAAGATAGTTTTGAAAAGTTTCTTGCCTTTGAAAATGGTATGTCAGTTACATTAGGCCTTAGCCAAAGTTGGTTGCTTCAATGCTGCAAACGTGACTTTGGGTGATTGTCCAGGTAGCTAGTTGTCTCTGTGATTTGTTGCATGTTTTGGAAGTTGTTTGAATGCACTTCCTAATTACTCAGGTAACATTATTTCCCTTCTCAGATCTTCGATGGGGTTGAAGACTATATAAATGTAGTTACTTTCCTCTCATGACTTGGCCAAGTTATTTATTATACAAGACTTAAGCTAGTTAGAATAGGGTATTTGTACTTATTGTATATAATTTCATAGTAGGTTTAGAACTCTCTTACTTAAACAAAAGGGGAGGTGTTGCGGGAGCTCCTTCCGCTCCTTCAGCCAATAGCCACTGAGATACCAGCCCATTGGGGCGTGGTCTCTTTAAAAATGCGGCCACTTCCCTCCACTCGCTCTCTGGCTTCCGGCTCCGCTTCTGGCGACTAGGCTCCCTTCCTGATTGCACAGAGGGCTGTTGTCTGGGACAGTGATCTGTAAGTTTTTCCCCTTTAAATAAATAACCACTCTATTAATCATAATTCCAAACTGGTGTGGGATTGTTTGTGATTTACGCCTTCAACTGTAAATAAGAATAAATTAGTCTGTATTTTTCCTCTTTATACCACTGCAAATGTAGCATGTAACAAAATTGTCTAAACCTGTTTGAATATGTCATCAGTCAAATCAGTCACTACCCTAAATAGGTTCAAAAGTCCAAAGATATGGTCTAGATAAATACAAGCACGTGCTGTCTTCTTCAGTGTACCTGGACTGCTCTGCTGCATAGTAAGATGAGGTATGAGGTAATGGCGGTAGATGGTGTGTTCTCAGTCACGTGTGTTCATGGGGATCTTCCTCTGTCACACTCTACCTTATTTGTTGAGACAGATCTCTCATTGAACCTGGAGCTTCACCATTTTTCCTAGACTGTCCCACAAGCCCCCAGGTCCTCCTGTCTGTGCACCTCTCTCCCCTCCCTAGGACGAGGATTACAGATGGGCTCCACCACACCTGGCTATATGTGGGTGCTGAGGATGGAACCCAGGTCCTCACGCTCGTGTGGCGAGCACTTGATCACAAGCTACCTCTCCAGCGCACTCTCAACCTTGCCATCTCTGTTTCTTTTCCCTTTGCACTGTAAAGTGTGAAGGTGGGAACCAGCCCTCCAGCGTCGAAGTCCTCGTTTCACTGTCACTGAGTGATACCACTTGGCTACATACCAATTTTAAGTTGTCCAGCGGCTTTTCATCAGACTGAGTGTGGCTCAGTAGACGGTGCACATAACTAAAGCTCCAGTTAATCCCCTTCACCAAAAGAATAACTTTTCTACCAGAAAAGATTCTGAATAATCCAAGTATTAGCTTTTGTACTCTTCTAAGCACAACACTATCCATTCCTAGTCTCACTGTATATTCATTACGTTATTATTTGAAGATCTTGAAATTATAATGATGCAAGTTTAATTTGTTTTGATATCTTCAGTTACTTATTGTTGTAACTTTAAATATCCTGATTAATTTATGCCTTTAACTTACTATTATTCTAGTTACGGATGAGTCCTTACCCTCCTATCCTGGAAATGCCATATCAAGAAATGACGGCAAGTGGTCAAATGTTACTGACAAAGAATCAGATCTATCACAGCAGTTGGGAACAAGTAGTTTTGCTGGACCTGAAGGAGACCCTGAAAATGTACAATTTATGTTGAATGTCAGCTCTCGACTACAAGCGGCAGTTGAGAAACTTCTTGAGGCCATAAGTGAAACAAGCAGCCAGGTAATCTTGTTATCTTCGTGTCTCTGTTGAGTGTGATGTAGACTTTATGATTCTCTTTACTGTTTCAGAGATTTGGCCAGACTTCCTTTATTGCTTGTATTCAAGGTAGGTCTAGTGGAGCAAACCTCTAATTCTATCTGTGTGGTAGGCCTGGGCAGCTTAATGAGACCCTGCCTTTAAAATAAAATAGAATGTGTGAAAAGAGATCCAGGACTGTAACTCAGAGTCAGGTACATACAAGGCTTGTGCAAGGCACACTCTCCGCACTAACAATAAGTATACAAACAAACAGATAAATCGCAGAGACTTTAGCTCTACCATTGTTGGAAATATTCCATTAAAATGTCCTCTGTGGAAGCTTGTCTGGACTTTACGCTGTAGAGTATCTAACATCGTCCCATCAGACTCAAACTTGTAATTCCTTCACGTTTTGTTCGCATCCATTTTACATGTGTGAGTGGTGAGTTTGCCTTCAAGCTATTTCTGGGTAAGAAATTAGTTTGGTACAGTTTTTAAAGTAGTTTTTAAAAATCAAAACCTTCCAAGGATTTTGCTATTTATAAATTGGTATTTTCTGTCTATATAATTTTTACTATACCTTTTATGATCATTGACTCTTAAATTGCTGTATGCAGAATTTTAAAATAATTGGCTGTTTTAAAATGAAATTTACTTATTTTCAGAATGTTTATCTTAAGGCAGTTGAATTTACAGCTGTTATTATCGAGTACAGAGTAATTTAATGTTTTCATTATTGTCTGTACTCATCTTAAACCAGAATTTTGAAACAAGTTGAGAGGTTGAGCAGTTTCATTGCTGATGTTTGGTTCTTTTTTGATATTACTTCTTCTCTAAGAGATTACTCAGTTCAGCCTGTTCTTAGAGTACCTCTGGGAGGGCGCTGTGGAAAATACCGTTACTTCCACATTTCCATTCCAGATTCAGTTCCTTTAGTTATTTTGTGTGGTTGTCATTCCTGGGGCCATCCACTGGAGCATGGCCAACCTACCAAAGACCACACCCTACAGATAGCCGACTCTCAACTGTGAAGAGCTCCTCAGCTAAGGATGTGATCTCCTTTGCCCCTCCCCCAACCCAGCTGGCCCATTCCTGGTTTGCTCCTGTGTAGGCAAGCACGGCTGCTGTTTTATGAATGCGGTGGTCCTGTCTTGTTTAGAAGACAGCTTGACCCCATTCCTCCTGGACTTCAGCTCTGATGTCTTTCTACCTCTCCTCAGCAATACACACAAGATTATTCATGTTGGATCTTACCTGTAGGAATGATGATTTTATGTTTTACTCATTCATTTATTTATTGAGAATTTTTCTAAAGTGTGAGCTACCAAGTCAGAATTATGGACTTGGGACTGCTTTATTCTTTGGGTATAACTTTATACCTTGTTTACTTGCCTTATTCTGGCTTTAGCATTGAGAAGTCTTTCAGGTCAGCTTTTGTATCCTTTAGAAGGCTTTCTCTTTTGAACGTTTATCCTGTAAGATACACCTGTTTTGTGTTTTCTCTGCCCCAGCTTTAGAATCAACCACTTCTCCAAAAAGCCCATGTTTCTTTTATAGTAAAACACTACTTAAACCACGATCTGGGTGACGAATGTGCTTATAGTTACTTGGATATCATAGCTTCTTTTAGTGAGCGCTTTGAAATTATATGTGTTTGTATGCATTATATATGTAATATGTATGTATGTATGTACATTTATATAAAACAATTGGCCATCATTTGGGAAGCAGAGGCTGGCAGATTTCTGAGTTCAAGACCAACCTGGTCTACCCATAGTGAGTTCCAGAATAGCCAGAGCTGTGTAGAGAGAGCCTGTCTCCAAAAACAATAAAATTTATACAGATACTTCCAGTTCCTATCAATAACATTCGTTTTCCCTTCCCCTTTTCTTTGAAAGTGTTCTCCAACAGTAAGGAAAGATTTTCCATTTCTATTGCATTTTTACTTTATGCCTTTAACCTTGGGTGAGTCATAATTCAAAATTGCTAATCTGTACCTCTAGTAGAAACAAGTGTACTGCTACAGTTTGTAATAAAATATACACAGATAATGCTCTTTGTCTTTAGCCTTATGTATACATCACAGTGTTGTTCAAAGTTCCTTGTGTGACTTTTCTTCCTTACCCCACCAGTGTCAATCTTCTTATTATACACCTAATTTATGAACTGTTTCCATTTCGCTTTCTTCCTATGGTGATTCTTTTTAATTTGATGAAATTTACTCTATGTGGACAGTTCTGCCAGTTGAGAGGTACATGTACCTACACTGAAGTCACAATACAACATAATATTTTTAAGGGTATCATAAATGAAATCATATTTATGTACTCTTTCAAGTCTGCCTTCAATTGCCTTATCAAACTGTGCTTCCGATTTGGTTATGGTGTGTATTGAGGAATGTTATGGTGTGTGTAAATGAGGAATATTACATTGAATAGATGCACCACTTTGCGTGCTCATTGATTAGAGAACATAGAGATTGCTTCCATTTTGGGGTATTGAGATTCTCATTTTTCAAAACTAACACTTTGTGGTTTTTCTAACGATAAACTGGAATACTGGGGATTGATGGGTGTACTCGCAGGGTAGAGACACAGAAACAAGCTCCAGGGGTCACATGCCCAGCTTCCTAGTCAGGTGGTAGAGTTACAGTTTGAACCCAGGCAATTTAACTTCAAAGTCAGTGTTCTTAATCAGTACTCCTGCCCTCTGAACAGGAATGAAATGACTCCCTCTCAGGTAACACTGATAGGTAATATGAGTTCAACTGAAGAAGGGTTTTGAAATCCCGGCATCACTGGGGATTTTCAAGACCATTTCAGTAAAATAGCAGAAATGAAAGCCTGGTTTGAGAGAATGGATCGAAGTGAAGTGAAGAATTAAAGCAAAGAAAAGCTAGCTATGTGATCTAGAAGAAAATTTATGACAGTTGGCTTAGCATGTTGTTGTAAAGCAGCCCTGTGTTGAAGAGAAGTAGATAGTTCCATATTATGAGAGTTTATGAGTGGGTGATGATCACAGGTCAGAGTCCATTTTGAACTTTTTACTGAAAAGGAGATGTCTGAAGTAATTGTTATTTTAGTAGGAAAAACAATATCAAATCTCTGCTTTTGAGAGGTTCATGAAATGGCAGTGTGGTGAGGAAAGAGGTCTCAAATGTGGAAAGACAGGAGACTCAGGATATCCCAGGAGGTGAGAAGTAGCGGAGATGAAGTTTGGCAGGTGGGAACTGATTTGCAGTGTGGTTAGGAATGTAATAGAGATTGGTCTAATTCACTGGAAAAGGTGCACTGAAAATGAAGGGAGTACCATCGGCTTGAGTCCTGAGGTATGGAAGAAGTGAGTCATGGCTTCTGTTGCAGAGAAGCTGCATTTTAATGCCAGGGTTAAGAAATGTGAAAAAGTTTGGATGTTATCAGGCCTCTGATATTGTGAAGATAGTCTGAAGTTTGGCGAAAACTCGATTAGGAATGCCATCATTTCTAGGAATTTGAAAGTATGGTTGTGCTTCTTTTTCTCTCCCCTTTCCCTCAAGGACCAGTCTTGCAAAGCACACTGTGTAAGCCAGGTGTCTGAAATTCAGTTCATTACAAGCTTCATACTCTAGAGGAGCTACAGAATGATTGGGGGGGGGGGGAGGTTGTACTCAGAGAATACTGGTACAAAAGAGAGGGAAAGCCATAATCTAGAGTGTGTAAATACACAGAGGATATTGAGAAAGAGGTGAGAGTAGAGCTGTAAGGGTAATTTCATAAAAGCTCCAAGAGGAGTTACCAGAAGTGTTGCAGACCAAGGAGAAGTTCAGGATGCTTATTGTTTAGTGTCCTTTGTACGTCTCAGTATAGTAGTCATCGATGAGCCTGCTGAAAACAGTTCAATAGAGTGATACAGGAGAATCAAAAGTTGAGACTTAGCAGTTGAAGAAATAAATCAATTTTGATTTATTTTTAATAATTTTGATTTAGTTTGAATGAAAATTGAACCAGCATGAGAAGGGCAGAGTGGCATTTTCTCAGATGGAAATGAGATGAATTAGTAGTGGTAGGTGCAGGACAGAGCATCCCTTTCTACCCAGTTCCTGAGGGGACAGGATAGGCTCTGCACCTGAGCTGGCCTCCACTAAGGATCATTGCAGGTTACTGTGAGGTACTGAATTCCATTGTAGAATTCCAAAAGCAAAGAAATTAATCCTGCACTAACTCAGAATTAAGTATAATAAGGGGTTCTTTATTTAAGGAGCATTCAGATCACAGTCCTCTGCACAAGCAGGGACAGGAACCAAATCTAGCATCCACGCAAGAGAGGGAGGGAGGGAGGGAGGGAGGGAGGGAGGGAGGGAGAGAGAGAGAGAGACTGCGAGATAGAAGCGGAGACGATATCAGAAAAGGAGGGGTCTGCTCGTCATAGCGCGAGCGCGCGCAGAGTGTCAGAATCTCGCATTGTCTCTCTCCAGCCTCTTCTACTCTTTCTCGCTCTTCTCTCTCGCTCTATTTCTTCGCTTCACTCCTCTTTCTTCTACTCTCTCTCTCGTCTTTTTCTCTCTCTCTCCCCTTCTTTCTTTCTCTCTCTCTCTCTCTCTCTTCTCTCTCCTCTTTCTCGCTCGTCTGCTCTCGCTTTCCTCTAGAGAGAGAGAGGAGCGAAGGAGGGCCACTCAAGAGGCCATGGCCCAGGCCATGGTCCTGTTCGCCAAAGTGCCATTGAACGAAGGAGATTCCCCATTCACTTCCCCCTCTTGTGTAAATAACTATATACATAAAACACTGATATACAATAAAAACAGATATCAAATATAAAAATTAGAATTAAAACCAGCATAAACAATATTAAGCAAGAAACATATGCTAAATGTTTCAATAATTATTCTATCCTAAGGAGTCTAACTTTTATATTAGAAATGGCTTGGCTAAGTCATAAGAGGAAGGTAACTATGACTATCTAGTCTTCAACCTCATCGAGTGTTTGAGAAGGGAGATAATATTACTTGAGTAGACAGAAAGTGCAATCAAGCAGCTTCCAAAATGTGTAGTAAATGACAGACAACTGGCCACCTGGGCAGTCACCCCAAGTCTTATTTGCAACATTGGAGCAACCAACATTGGGTAAGGCCTAGAGTAGCTGACAGACCATTTTTAGAGGATTTCTAAACTGTCTTATCTTAGCAAGGTTTGTCAGTCTTTTTTCTTGTATCCTACTTCTCCAGTCTGAACACCGTACATTTTGTCAGTGGTCGAGACATGGGCGTTTCCTTGCCCAAAGGCCAGTTTTTCCAAGAAAACAAGCTCCAGGTGGAGTGTCTTCAGTGTTCAACATTCTCTCAGGAATAGATCTGTGTTGCCAGGAGCAATGGTGTCTCATGTCAACAGAGCCCTAAATTATTTAAATTCCATATTCTACAGCTCTTTGAAGTGGTTGATGATTACTTTTGTGGAATACAATCTCTATGTATCTAAAGAACCTGATTAGTCTAACTATAAGCATGACAAACATGGATAATTGACCTATAATTCTTGATACTAAGACTTCATATTAGATTATTAAACAATTTTTAAACAACACTACAGCAAATGAGGACAATGACCTCAAAATGTAAACAATATATAAGTATCTTGATCAGAGTTAGAAATGTATAATGCAGTATGATATATATATATATATCCTAAAATTGTGTCAGTATACAAAAAATGTTTTAAGAAGAGGTAGAAACATGCATGCATACAATATGACAAATAACTTTGCATAGGTGTATAAATACTGTAAACAGAAATAGGAGCATATTCAGCATAACAAATATAATTTGAATTTGTATTCATATACAAGGATCTATACCAGTGTAAATTGTCTATAAATAATAGCTCACAACTATTCACTCTATTACTCACTATTATTATTAGTGTGAGTAAGCTCACATTAAGTTACCTATTATCCCATTCAATTTCCTTTTTTTAAAAAGTGAGATCTCTGAGACTATAAAACTTCCACTCTAACCCCCAATTTCATATCAGTTATAATCAACCCCTAATTGATGTCCCTAACCCTGAGGGCAAACTTTGTTGCGAGAAGGACTGTCATCTTCTAGAATTACTTCCAGCTGTCATGGGGCAAAGTTCTTTCTAAGGGATCCTGTAAAACTAAAATGATGGTTAGACTTCAAGATTACTATCTGGTATAATTACAAATAGTCTATGAGTAGTTGGTAGGGTTTTTCTATAGTTCTTATTTGGAGTTCTGACCAGACTGTTGTAAGAAAGTGCACCATTTCAGTCAACCAAGTTGGAACCATCTTGAGCATCTGGTACCCAAAACTAGTCTTAAAGTAGCGCTATCAGCATCATGATGTCATATGAACGAGGTGGAGTCGTTGGTGTGGGGCCACATCTTCATCAGGGAAACATTGAAGATTGCTGCATGAAAATATACTGTTAATTGTGGAAAATATGAACATTGGATGTGTCTTACGTATATGGGACAAAGCCTATTCCTAATTATAATTTGAACCTGAATGACTAATGAAGTCAATTCTATATCATCTGGTATAATAAATTCAGTGGTTTCAACATGCAAGACAATTTCTGTATATTGAGAATCAGTAACTATATGGAGAGGTTTTTTAAAATCATGAGAATAGCATATAGCTCTGCCTTTTGGACAGAATTATAAGGGCTTTGTTCCACTTTACTTAAATCTTCTGATTTGTAACCTGCCTTTTCTGACTTGTTGACATCAGTTTAAAATCTACAGGCTCCAGTTATTTGGTATGTCATGTACAATTCAGGAAAGAATCCAAGTAGTTCTCTTTATAAGATTAATTATCTTACCTTTGTGATAATTGCTGTTAATATCTCCTAAAAAAATTAGCACAAGCTCTTTGTCAGGGTTCATTGTCTTCCTGTAATTTTTAATTTCATCAGTAATAAAAGGCACTGCAGGGTCTATTTCTGCTAGTTGACGAAGTCTCAATTTTCCTTTTATAATTATTCAGAGACATTTTCCACATAAGTTTTTAATTTTTTACTTGGTTTATGTGGTAAAAAATATTTTAGATGCTAAGATAATATCTTTCCTCTGCATTAAAATTCTTATAGGGGTAATTCTGGAAGGCAGTATTACTAGAATGCAATTCAGATTTGGGTTCACCCTATCCACTTGTGCCTCCTATAATTTCTCTTCAACCATAGATAATTCTTTCTCAGCTTCAGCTGTTAATTCTCTGGGACTATTTAAGTCTTTGTCACCATCTAAGGTTTTGTTTAAATGAATTATTAGATCAGGTATGATCCCAGCATCTGGTCTAGACTGAAAATGTCTCCTAACAATCTGTGAAAGTCATTAAGAAACTGCAATTGGTCTCTTCTAATTTGTGCCTTTTGTGTGCTAATTTTCTGTAAGCCTATTTTATAACCTAGGTAGTTGACAAAATCTCCTCTTTGTATTTTTTTTATTTTTTTTCAGGAACAATTCATAATTTCCATTTAGACAAAACTTTCTTTACTTCTTCAAACATTCCTTCTAAAGTATCTACATTTGAATCAGATAGCAAAAATGTCATCCATGTAATGGTAAATTCATAATGTATGTTTATACAAGAAGATGGCTCCCTGGTTACAGCACACAAGTACAAAGGTCAGAGTTGATCCCCAGAACTCACAAAATGCAGGTTAGGTCTGGTGACTCATCTGTAATTCCAGTCCCAGCAGACAGGGGACTCCAGAGCACACAATGTAGCAAGGCAAGCCACATTGGCAAACTCGGTCTGATAGAGAGACCCTGCTTCAACAAGGATGGAAGAGTAATTCAGGTGACTCCTGACTTCTGCCTTGGGCTTCCACGTATACATATGTACTACACACACACACACACACACACGGAAAAGAGTAAAAGTACATTTCAGTGCAGCAGTAATAGCGTTATTCCTCCATCTTGTATAGATAAGAAGACACTTCCAGCAATGGAGGGCATAAGCATCTGTAGCCAGCAAGACTCCCAGCATGTAGACACCACTCTGCTTCACTGCTCCCCAACCAGAGCCATCACCCTTAGGTCTTGGACTTCCTATGAAGAGTCTCTCTCTCTCTCTCTCTCTCTCTCTCTCTCTCTCTCTCTCTCTCTCTCTCTCTCTCTCTCTCTCTCTCTCTCTCTCTCTCTTTCTCCTGTGTGTGGGGGTGGTGGTCATGGTCTTCTGATTTTGTTTTTCTTGCCCTGCTGACTAGTTTGCTAGGAAAGATTTGAATACCAGCACAGACTATAAAATGAGAGTGCCTGTGGAATCCGTTTTCATGGTTCACCTCTTTCTTTAGTGTAAGTTTGTCCATTTAGATACAGGTTTTTTGTGGGTGTGGCATATTTAGTTACAGAATAAAAAACACAAGCATCAAAATGAATGTCTGTTACTTAAAGCAACTTTCAATGTTGAGAGTCTTTGTCAGGATTATTTTTAAGTAAGTTATTTATCTTTTAAAATTTTGAGTGACTGTCTCACTCATCGTTGCCTAAGTTTCTGCAGCTGCGGGAGACTGGCTGTTAATCACGACCAACATGGGCTTTCACGCCTGAGTCAGGACCCATGGGCTGCTGTCGGCATGTGATTGCTAACTAACACGTAATACAGCTTTAAAAGGAAATTGTCCTTGACATGCACTCAAGAAACTGAAAATGGGTTGTGGCCAAGACATGTATAAGTCAGTAGCTTCTTAAATGTCTTGTTTCTAAGGAAATATACCACAGGTTCTAATTCAGTTTTTCAGAACTGATGATTTTTGATGTGCTTGAATTAGAAATGTGAACACAATCATACTTTCTATTTTATATATATATATACACATATATATACATATATGTATATATGTATATATACATATATGTGTGTGTATATATATATATATATATATATATATATATATATATATATATATATTTGGTTTTTCGAGACAGAGTTTCTCTGTGGCTTTTTTGGAGCCGATCCTGGAACTAGCTCTTGTAGACCAGGCTGGCCTCGAACTCACAGAGATCCTTCTGCCTCTGCCTCCCGAGTGCTGGGATTAAAGGCGTGCGCTACCACCGCCCGGCTACTATTTTATATTCTTAAAGCAGCATTCTAGTGGGGCCGGAAAACACTAGCTTATCTCCAAAGCACTATAAACTTGTTTAAATACCCTTTTCAGAGCTCTGAAGCCGGACTTGGATCCTGTTAGGCAGGCTTTTGTGTTGACCTCCTCACTCACAAGCTACCTGTCCACGTACCTGTGTGTACAGACTTTAACCACACCCTCTGCCCTAGCCTCTTCCTCCTTTGGCTCAGCATGGGGGTTATTTGAATAGTTCAGTTGAGAGGAGCTTTTCTTTTTGAATTGTGAGGCTTGAAGAGCTAAAGTCAGCAGCATTTCTCAAGTGCTACCATGGAGATTTACAAGCTGACCTTGCCTGCAAGATCTGCTTGGAAGACCTGCTTATTACCTTAGACACATTGGAATCTGAGAGCAGTTCTATTGCTTGGCTAATTAGATCCTTATTTTATTCTTTTCATTTGTCGGGGATTTAATTATTCTAGTTGGAACTATATTTTTTGTTTGTTGCATTTATTATTGGGTTGTGGGGGTTTTCTCCTATTTTGGTTTTTGACTTGGATTTTCTAGGATAGCTTTTTTGTTTTAAGCTAAACTTTTGTATCAGCTTTTTGTTGTTGAATTTCTATGAATTATAGTTTACTTGTAAATACTAAAAATTTTGTACTAGTATAGAATGTCTTGAGAAATTCAAAGGAACTTTAATGTAGTAAGCATAAAGAAAACTGACGGAGCAGAAGAAGCGCGGCACCTCATATAGAATGGATTCTTACAGGACCTATTTGACCAGTGTCCAGCTCAGTGGCTCCTCATTGGAAGAACAGGAGGTAGACTTCTATGAAGTTGAATCTCGTGTGCCTTTGCCGTATCCTTATCCTCTGTCTGAACATTTGGATGAAAATAACTCAGTAATTATCAACATTTCTATTTTTCATTTTATTCACAAAAGAAATGGACACATATTAAAACTTATTTCTAAAATTTCACTGCCCACCCCTCCTTATTCAGTAAGTATACAATAGTACTTTAACAATGTAGTGCACTGTAATGAGTTGGAAATGTCACTGTCTTTGTAGAGGGCTGGAGCAGACCCTAGCTTGACGATCATTGGGTGTTACTGCTCACACACCTGAGGTGGGCAGAAGTGCTAAATTTGTTCCTCAGACCCCAATTTCACTGCTTTTGACTTAAGATAGTACAATGAGCTAAATATTACATTTCTTCAGTACCGGTCAAGCTATTTAAAAAGAGCCTTCCAGTCCTTAAGAGTGTGTGTCTGTAATACAGACCCAAAATATCTGTGAGAAAATGGGTATTATGCTGCCTAAGATTGCCTAGGGAATTGCTGTGCCATTTGGGGAAGTTTGTAGCGATATGCCCTATTGGCCGTAGCTATAAACATAGTAAAGGGAGCTTGTATTCTGAATGCTTTTTACGACTGCAAGGACTGTTTTTTGTTTTAATAAGCTTTTTAATTTCATAGAGAAATAACCTTTTTAGCTTTTAACATGAAGTATATTTTGTGAACACTTCTAAGATCAAATGTTCAGTGTAAAAATGCCTGCATGTTCAGGACTTTTGGTTCATAGCATCTTTAAATATGTTGTGAACATTCTCTATGGGCTATTCAGCATTTTTTATGACTTGCATGGCTTTATAAATCGTAGCTAATATTTACTGTGCCAGATGATTTTAAGAATAGTTTTGCTACCTCACTGACAATTTTTAAAGTGACAGAATATTTACTAATGCTTTATGCATAGTTTAATCCTGTTTGCTGAAAAGTTAAAACTCTGAATTTTATTTTATTTTTTGTATGTATTGCATGTTGTTGCCCATGGTAGGGATCAATCATGCTCTACCTGTGGGGAAGAAATTCAAGTATAAATTACTTAGGTGAAAATTTGGAAGATTATCTTTTATTCCAGTGAAGTATGAACCCAGTGTGTTATCCTAATTTGTTTCATAGCTTTATTTTGTTTTATTGCTTTAAAGTTTTTGTTTTGCTTTTTCTTGTTCTTGTTGTAAATTTGTATGTATACCTTCATGCTAACTAGCTTAAACCTTGTGAAATGAGAGATAAAAGCAAGGGTTTGGCAGTTCATTCATATAAAGCAGGATTTTATTTTGTCTAAATCCTCTATTGAATTTCTGTAATAAATCTGAAATATGGAAAGAAATGCACCTGTTTTGGTTACAGTCTGAACTCTTAGAGTTCCAACTTTTATTAGGTGAAAATTAGTTTTCTGGAGAGATTTACATGTGCATATGCAGAAGTGATGGATACTTTTGGAAATAGCTGTTGCTCTTTTAAAAAGGTGTTTGTGTACAGATGAATTCATACTTTCTGGTCATGTTTCTTTACTAAGTAAATGTATTTTGCATTTTAAAAGAATAAATCCTTTTCCCAATTAAATGTGTTTATAAAAAAGTTTTATTCTTTTTGGTGATATTTTCCATTTCATATGAATTCTCATTGAAATAATGTTTTAAGTGATATTTTAAGTGTCTTATTAAAACGAATAATTACATGTGGCTATTTGGACATTTATTTAGAACAGTGGTTCTCAACCTGTGGATCTCAACCCCTTTGGGGATCAAATGACCCTTTCATAGGGGCTGCCTAAGACCATTGAAAAACAGATTTATATTATAATTCATAACATCAAAATTACAGTTATGAAGTAGCAATGAAAATAACTTTATGATTGGGAACTGCAACGTAAGGAACTGTACTAAAGGGTGGCAGCATCGGAAGGTTGAGACCCATTAGTTTAAAGTGATCATAGGCTTTAGTGACACTATAGTCTATGTCTTTCCATAAAGAGTACTCAGATTTGAAGTGCAAAAATAATATTAAGTATTTTATTAATATAATTAAATATGTCGTTTTAATATATTGGTTGTTATTATCTTTATTATATTTAGAATTATATAGTAATATTTTAATATTAATGTGTTTTATGATACATTACTTCTATCTAAGCTAGAAACCACTATATTTGGTTGTATTTTAAATTTAGAACTTAGTAGTTATATCTTTGAGTTTCACAGAGTACATGTGAACTCACAGATCCCTAAGACTTGCTGTGCCTCTAGTGTAGACACATGCAGCTACTTGTTTTTGAAAGCTTCAGATTCGTACTGATGAAGACAGGTAACAAGGACAGCCCTTCAGAGGCCAGATGACACAAGCAGGGTCACTGCCTTTCTGGGAGTTCACACCACTCACCCAGTAACAGTGACCGTTTACCTGCTGCTTCAAATCTGTGGCTCCAGTCCCTTCTGCCATCTCTGCCACCCATAAATAGCATTTAAAGGGCACTAGATTTTTAATGTTTCTGTCATCCAAGGTTTTTCAATAAGCTGAATATCTTCAGATGCTTTAACGTTTTTACAAATTCTTTTCAGAAGTATAATGCTTTTATTTAATAACCACGTGTTACAATTTTATTTATTGCATTCCCATGATTTTGTTTTTGATGCCATGTGTTAGTATCTAGTCAGTACTGAAGATGTTAACAGTCAAATGTTGAAGTGGAAGTCTGTAGGAATGCAGAGAGCTTTGCTTCATTAGCGCTATCCCTGTTGTATGACAGAATACATGTCCACTGATCTAGAGTAAGATGCATACTCCATAACTCCGTGAAACTGGCCTAGATCCCTTACAGAATGTGGCATACAGCAAATGTATATGTTTGCCTTGACTTATCCTACCTGCTGTTAACATGTGCTGCAAGTGTTTGGCTCTAATTTAATGCCTTTATTTGAGATCCTTTTTTATTGTTTTGCTTGTTTACAAGAAAGAATACTGAATTCCCAATACTTACCTTCCTTTGTGTTCTCTTGCCCCCCCTCCACCCCCCCCCCCCCCCCGGTTTAGCTTGAACATGCGAAAGTTACACAGACCCAGTTGGTGTGTGAAACGGTTAGACAAAAGCAGGAAGCAGCGGAGTCACTTAGATGCATAGAAGAGCTCCAGGAGCGACTTCAGGATGAGTCCAGCGCCAGAGAGCAGCTGGCTGTGGAGCTGAATAGAGCCGAAAGTAAGTGCCTTGCCTCTGGTCACCGAGACAGGAGATGTTTCAGTCCTAAGATAGACTTGGATGCACGCACACGCACGCGCGCGCACACGCACACACACACACATTATAAAAAGAATTTATAGATTTATAGATAACATTAAAAAGTTATGTGATTAAAAAGTAGATGATGGTGGGTCTGAGGAAATTCCTTAAAAATGAGAAACTAAGGCTAAGGTTGCTATTTGTACTGTATAAGGTCATTATTAAATGTGATCGCAGACTTTAACCTCTAAAACCCTCTTCTAGTCTCTGTGACTATTGAGGGTGTTGGCCTTTTAGAATTGTTATATGAACCTTCTCTAATATATTTAAAATGTGATCCAATTCACAAGCTGTATTTTAAGCTCCCAGGAGCCTGTCTATTTGATAAACTGAACTGCATATGTGCGTTGTGGTACTTTAGTATAGCAAGTACTAGACAGTTTAGGCAGATTCCGTGTTTGTGTGCAGTGAACAAGAACAGTTACTGCAATGACAGCAAAGCTCAGCAGCAGGCTTTTCATAGGATGAAGTGATAGAAAGTTTGCTCACAGGATGTCTTTATTGTTAATACCTAATGCTTAGCTTGGCCTAGACACACACATCTGCAATCTCAACTCTTAGAAGGCTGAGGCAGGATGATCACAATTTTCAAGGCTAACGTAGGGTATAACAGTGAGACCCTATCTCAAAAAACAAAACCTGATTGTGAATATAAATTAGAAGCAATTCCATTCTCCCGCTTTGTGTCTTACAGATATTATTGATGGATATTCAGATGAAAAACTTGCTTTTGAAAGAGAAATTCAGGAAAAATCGTATGTGATAGATCATCTAGAGCAGCAGTTGTTATGTGCGAACCAGAGACTGCAAGAACTGGAAGCTGAGCAACAGCAAGTGCAGGAGGAGAGAGAGCTGCTGTCCAGGCAGAAGGCGGCAATGAGGGAGATGGCAGGCCCAGTGGAGCAGCGTACGTACTGAGACTTTGTATCATATAGTTCCTATTCTCTTTCTTCTTCTTCAGATGCTCATGCGACAGACAATCCTCTTCAGTGACATTATTTATATATTTTATACACAAACTTGAAAAATCTTAAGAAAATATACTTTAAAGGCAAATGAGTTATTAGCCATTTTTATGGAATCATTTTCTGTTTGCCTTTTAAGGATATTAACTTTTAGCAGGAAAAGATATTTATTTATGCTCCAACATCTTATCAAAAAGACAAAAGCTAAAAGTAATGAGGCTGTGTATTTCGGAAATGGATACAACAGAGCTCTTCTAGTAGGAGACAGGCATTGTCAGCGCTGATCTGGTGCTGCTGCAGGCTGTGTGGGCTTGCATCTCCTTCAGGGGCATTCAGAGAACATTTAACTTTATAATAGCTAATTTTTGCATCTTGATTTTAAAACTTCTTGAGTGGTAAAAGTCTGTCTTTGTGACCATGGACTCCTGACTCCTGTTTACCACACCCTCTTTGATTTTTAAATGCACAATTGGGATCTATATACTTGGAGTTTCTCTATTTTCATCAACTTAGAAATAAAATCTACAATTTTCTTGTGTGTGTGTGTGTGTGTGTGTGTGTGTTTGTGTGTGTGTGTTTGTTGCGGGAAGATGGCTCAGATTAGTTTGACACAAGTTTTGGACTGGAAGTTTTAAGGTTAAAAGGTCTCATTAATACATACAAAATATGCAAAAGACTGTGGGTAACAGTGATAACCAGTGATGTCAGCATTTTAATGTGTACAGCTATGCATTATCATATTTGAGGAAGTAGAAGACATAACTATAATTTTGTTTTTACTCTCCTAGGGCCAATAAATGCTGCAGTTGCTGCAGCTCCCGGAGGAGGTGTGTGCAGTTGCATGCACTGTTTTTGGGTGGTAGACTCACAACTTAAAATTTGGGTGACCCTCAGTTTTCAACTAACATTTCTAATTTTTCAGTTTCTCTGTTGTGTTTCTTTCATACTTACAATGTTTTCTTTTCAGCAGTAACACAGCTTAATTTACAATAAAACATGTAATGTTTTGTTTTGCTATTAACACCTGAGATTCATAGTTAGCATCATCTTATTTCATCTGCTTTTGCACAGAGTCCAAAACCATTTTGACATTTCAAAAGAAATGTTGAGTATCGATAAGAAACAAACTATTTTTGTTCTATGAATGAATTAAGCTCTCTGGTCTTGGTTCTTCAGAGTGTTCCTTGCCAAACAGAAGAGTTGGTAAGCTGATGGTGGCAAATGAATCAGTTAATTTACTAAGAGGCTTTGTGGCTGACTAACTTTGATACTAACATATAATAATATTATTTTAGAAAAGATGTTCTCTATAGATTCTAGATCTGATCACAGTGATGGCACATCAGTTAGTATAAAAGTTCTAGAAGGCTCTTTTCTCTTTTTCTCCTTGCTGTCTATACTTTATCACCTGCAATAATAACAGCTAATCCTCACACAATCCTTTTTATACCCGAGACACTCTTTTTTACACATATCAATTAATTTCATCCCCAATTGCTCACATAATGAAACTGAAGACTGTCTTATCACATGTCACATAGGAGAAAAGTAGTGGAAGTAGGAATTGAATGTGCTCCTCATGCAGTAACCACATTGATCCCATACGTGTACATGTTCCCTTGCTGCAAAAGAAGTAAACATGAAAAGGTAGTTCAGGGATATGGATCTAATGTAATAAAACTTAACACTAATCATAAATTCTGACTTTCATCTCCTTCCTCTTTATGTTCCCCTTTTCTTGGTTAAAGATTTACAGTATTTGCTTACTCTGTTTATTATGTATGCCTATGAAGGTGACTTTTGGCTTTGGAATAGACTCAGTGTTGCCTATGATTAAAAATGTGGTCAGTGTTTTATGTTTTAATTCAGTTGAACTTTGTTCTTTCCCTAATCATAAAAATGGATTATTCTGTTATTTACTATATTGTTTTCACAAAAATACCTTTCTGTAATAGAAATTTTCATTTTTGTTCATTCTGCCTAATAGTAGGAGTATTTTGATATTCCAAAAAAGGAATTTACTTTTTAATGAATTTAATTCTCAGCTTTTGCTTCATGAAGATAAAGTTTAAAGGTAGTAGTTTGTGACTTCATTATCATAGTATTATAAATCATTATTTACTCAAGTGCATTGTGCCATATTTGCAAACAGGATTTCTGCAGGAGACAGAAAAGCTAATGAAAGAAAAGCTCCAAGTACAATGCCAAGCAGAAAAGGTACACAGTGAACTCCAGAATCAAGTTAAAATTCTCGAAATTGACGTTGAAGAAAAGATCAGTAAGCTAATAGAAATGGAGCAGGAGAAAAATGCCGAAGTAACAGACCTAAGGCAGCAAAACCAAGCCCTGGAGAAACAACTAGAAAATTTGAGAAAATTTGTTGATGTAAGTATCTTCAGCTTGAGCTACATTTCGAAATCATGTCTTTGTTGGTTGGATGGGCAGATAGGAATTCATGGGTGAGTGGACAGATGGACGGACTAACAGATGGGACAGGTAGGTGTTTAAGTGGGTGGGTGGGTGTGGGTGGATGGATGGATGGATTGGGTGGGTGGGTGGATGGATGGATGGATGGATGGATGGATGGATTGGGTGGGTGGCTGGATGACCACTAAGGCTGAGGGTACAACTTGATGATACAATCCATGCTTGCTTAGTATTCAGGAGTCTCTGAGTCGAATGCCTAGCAACACAAAGATTAAGTATGAGCTGAGCAGTGTTGACGCACACCTTTAATCCCAGAACTCAGGAGGCAGAGGCAAGTGGATATCTGTGAGTTCAAGACCAGCCTGGTCTACAGAGTGAATTCCAGGACAACCAGGTCTGTTACACAGAGAAAGTGTCTCAAAAAAAAAAAAAAAACCCAAAACAACAAAAACAGTATTTAATGGATAAATAGTTTTATAAAGAAATTAAAAGCACTCCTAGTTGTGAATAACCCTAAGCAGCTCTGTTTTCCAAATTCAAAGTTAAGCTTTTTCTAGTTTTGCCTTTTGATAGTAACCAAAACAGTTAACTCCAGGAGTTACAACTGCTCCTGCAGAGCAGGTAAGCACAGCTCCCGGTGTGGCAGGCACCGCCGTCATGCTGCCACCATTCTACCCAGAATCTCATTGCTTTTGACTTCTCGCACAGAGCATCTTTAGGGTTTCATAAGCCAGTGTAGACTGATATTTCTGTCCTGCCAACCAGCTCCCAAGTAACCACACAGACTTATTATTAATTACAAATGTGCAACCCACATTTCTTCTCTACATCCTAGCATGTGACTCAGTACCTTTCCTTGGCACGGCATGCTCATCTTGTTCTCTCCGCCCTCCTGTATCCCAGAGAGCTCTCTCCCCTGTCCTGAAGTCCTGCCTAGCCTCTTTCTGCGTACCTATTGGCCAGTTAGCTCTTTATTAGACCAACAAGAGCAGCATATCTTCACAGTGTACACGATTGTTCACAACAGCCAGTGACCTTCACTTGTCAGAGAATCAGTGGAATACATTTTGTATATATTTTGTATACATTTTGAACAAATGTATACATTTGTTAGGTGTACGTCTAGAATAGGATTAAACAAACTAATTTATATTGTTTACCTGTTCTCAAACCAAATTAGCAATAGATTCCTCCTTTGTACAAGTTCATCTTGTTCTTTTTCTACATTTAACATTATTTATATAAAAAGAATAGTACTACTAATAATTTTAAATACTCAAGTTTTTGTTAAAGAGCCCAAATATGCAATGTACTATAACCTCCAAAGATGTGTTCTTTTTTATTTTTTTAAAAAACAACAACAAAAGTCACTAATTTTATTAGCTTCTGGATACAGGTTTCCTCCAGCATTCTGTATGACTAAGTACCCACAATGCAGTTCTGCGTTCTGGAGTCATCTGGCAGTTTATGGAAGGTGCTGGTACTGATGTGTGTGAGCAGGAACCAGATTTCGGGGGGAGATTCTTGGTGGCCTTAATCAGTGGCTTGATCATTAAATATTGCATGATGAAATATGTTAGTGTTAGGGAGATTTGAGATAAATTGCTATTTTCCAAATGACAAACACATAACACTTCAAAGCCCTGAGTATGTAAAAGTTCCAAAGAAACCAGTGTGGCTTAATATGGGCGTGTCAGTAGGTCACTGATAGATAGAGTTTCAAATGCCACCTGGAAATTAATCTGCAGCACCACCCCATCCCACCCCACCCCCATCAGCCTGTGGTGTAGAATCAGGGAACGCCATCCCAATTCCTTGAAAACAGCCCTCTTTTCAAGCAGCTGCTTGCGTTTGAAGATAACCCCGTCAGCAGTGTCGCAGGATAGCAGCCCCCCCTCCCCCAGCACATGCAACTGGGATTCGGGAGAGCTCCGAGTGCGAGCCTCCTGCCTTCCTTTCTTACATTTGAAAACATCAAGTAAAAGGGAAAACATGAGAAAAAGAAAAGATCTAGAACAATACCTCTTGTCTCAGGAAATATTGTTATCCCCAATATTAATGTTGGTTATAGTTCTCACAAATAGGTATTTTTAAAGGTAAATATTATGTTATTGCTGAATTATTGCACTTATTGTAATTTTTAAGTATTCAGATATTTTAAAACTTCTCAGTTTTATTTTCTAATAATTTTAATATTGATTGCCATATTAGCCAGAGTTCTTTAGTATCAATAATTTTAAAGAATATAAAAGTTTTCTGAAGCTAAAATGACAACCACTAGACTCAATGGAGACTTTAAATATTAAAAATGAGATTAATTTTTAACTGACAAATTTACATTCATGGCACACAACATTCCATTTTGATGTATATTACATTGTAAGATGGTTACATGGATGTTGCCACCCAGATGCTACAGTTTTGTGTAGGAAAGAATTCTTTTATTTTTAAGCTTTGTAGTTTTGGGTATTCATGTATTAGTCCATAATGTCTAAATCTCTAGCTAAAGGGATATAAGAACTAGTGGGCACAGTAATCATTAAATAATAACAGTGTCGTAAGTTATATAGTTTTTTTATTTTATTTATTTATTTTTTAGACACAGTCTTACCATGAAGCCCTGGTTAGTGTAGAACTTGCTATGTAGACCAGTCTGACATTGAAATCACAAAATTTGCCTGCCCCTGCCTCTCAAGTACTGGGATTAAAGACATGTGCCAGCATGCCCAACCCAATATCAGCATCATCACCACTATTATTACTATTAACATTGCCATTAAATTTCAGGAGCAGACAGTGGACAGGGAGCATGAAAGAGACATCTTCCAAATGGAAATACAGAAGCTGGAGCAGCAAATCAAGGTGGTGCCTCGACCTCAACCTCCCAGTGAGCAGCAAGCCAGAGAAGTAAGAACTTGCTGATAGTGTCCTCCCTTGCACTTATTTTATCTTGAGTATTAAACAAGGTATTTGGAAAAACCCAAAAGTGAGTTCTTTCTGTCAGTGTCAAAAATCAAAAAAAAAAAAGTGTTATTTAAATATGAGGCACCTGTTAACCATAAGAATGCACTATATTGGAGTGAGAATATGTCTCAAGAGTATTTACCTAGCATGTTTGAAGTTTGTTGTTCAAACACCAAACCAATACGGGAATGGGTAGGGGAGGAAGTTTGAAATTTGGAATTACTCCCCTCTGTGTATTACACAACTGAATATACTTCCTTGTTCATTTCTCTATTCTCATTCACGATAAAAGAGATTTGAGGTTATTACTGGTCAGCAAGACGTATGTTAACTTGACACTTGCTGGAGTTATTTAAAAGGATGAAACTTCAATCGAGAAAAAAATGTCTGCATAAGATCTGACTGTAAGACATTTTCTTATGATTGATAGAGGAGGGCCCAGCCCATTGTGGGTGATGCCATCCCTGGGCTATAAGAAAGAAGGCTGAACAAGCCAGGGGAAGCAAGCCAGTAAGCAGCTCCCCTCCGTGGCTTATGCATCAGCTCCTACCTCCAGGATCCTGCCCTGTTTGAGTTCCTGCCCTGATTTCCTTCACTGATGAACAGCAATGCTGTAAGCAATGATGTGTAAGCCAAATACCCCCTCCCCTGACTTGCTTTTGGCCGTGGTGTTCATACAGCAATTGTAACCCTAAGGCAGAGGGTGAAAGCACTTGCTGCCAAGGCAAATAAGCTGTCCTGGGAAGTGGGGGTAGAGAACTGACCCCTGCAACTGGTTCTCTGAAGGATGTGTGTGTGCTGTGACACGTGCTCAGATGAACAAGCACTCACACAAAGACATGAATGAATACAATAAAAAAGTCATTTGTATTCACTCTTTGCTACGTACTCCCATTCTCTCTTGAATCTGTTCCATTTAAAGTTTTGCTATAAAGGTTATCCAGTACCTCTTGAGTTTTCCCCTCTGTTCCATTCATAGTGTTTCTGTTAGGTTTCCTAGCACCTCTTGGCTTTGTAGAAATGACTCCTGCCTTCACCCACACAACTGCTCAGAGGTGTTTCATAAAGTCTTCTAGAGGCATTGTGTTGTCTTAGCATCTGCAATACTCTTGCTCCATTGGTCTTCTCTCCCATTTGTTACCTACCAGAATTAGTGATGGAGCTCCCGAAGGCACAGGATCAGGTCTCTTTTCCTTCCCAGAAGTCTTGTATCAGTGATTATATCTGCAGCTTCCTCTCAACATATCTGTCAAGCTCCACACTTAAATATTCAGCTGTCATCTCCTTCCACTTACCACAAGAACAGTATAGCCATAGAAGAACTTGCCTTTCCCACCATATATTCAATACTCCTCTTCATCTCAATAATTTTCATATCTTTTATGCATCTTCATTGCTTCAAACCTATATTCTTCAGTTCTTTTTCTCAGCCCAGCCACCATCCTGTTGGTAGGTCAAATTTGTACTATATCTGGTTTCCACTTTTGTTCATTTCCATACATTTTAGCTGTTATGATTATTTGTCTGGATAGTTGTGGTAGCATCCTAACCAGTCTTTCTGCTGCTTTGTTCCCTTTCTTCAATTGTGTGTGTGTGTGTCTATGTGTCTGTGTGATTGTGTGTTTCTGTGTGTATATGTTTCTATATGTTTCTCTGTGTGTGTCTGTGTGTTTCTATCTGTGTCTCTGTGTGGTTCCATGTGTATCTGTATGTATATTGTCTGTATGTGTCTCTGTGTCTGTATCTGTGTATCTTTATGTGTATCTTTGTGTGTGTTTCTACATATGTCTGTATGTGTTTCTGTGTGTGTGTGTGCATGTGTGTTTCTGTGTGTCTGTTTCTGTATCTGTGTATATTTTTCTGTGTGTCTGTTTGTGTGTTTCTGTGTCTGTTTGTGTGTTTCTGTGTGTCTGTTTCTGTATCTGTGTATATTTTTCTGTGTGTCTGTGTGTTTCTGTGTGTGTGTGTGTGTGTGTGTGTTTCACCCTCTCTCGTGTGTGTGTTAACGATGGAATGCTGTCCCAGTACACATGTGGCGGTTGACAGAAGTTGTGAGATCAGTTCTCTTCCTGCATTTCAGGATGGAACTTCAGTCAGTAGGCTGGTACCTGCTGATCCTCACCACACCCACTGTTCACCCCCACTGTTCCCTTTTCAAGTTCATAAATGTAGCCCGAGCTCTGTTGACTGCATGAGTGCCATGTAGGTGAGGGAAGGCTCCCTGTATAAATGTAAAGATGCCTTTTCCTGATAAAGCAAGATTGTACTTAAGGTATAGCAAACACTGGGCCATTGCTTATTGATTATAGTGACCAAGTTGTTTAGCCTACGGAAAAGCTTACACTTTGTAGGGAGATTGGCATGGCCTTAGTAGACACTTAGATTAACTACGGTGTATTTCTGGAAATAATTTTAATTCTAAGTATTATAATTTTCATGTAGTTGACTTGGTTTCATTTTGCTTACAAGAATTCCAAAGAAATAGAAAACAAAATACTGTGTCATTCAACCAGCACAGGGGGTGAGAACCACTCACTGAGGTGGTCGCTTCATGTGATGTAAGTTGTCTGAGGCTGACAAAACTGGCTATGTCCTTATGGAACTTGAGACCTCCCTGCCTTCTGCTTTCCTCCTCCTCAGGAAACCACCTAGACACCTGTCGCATTATTCATCACACCTGCTGTCTTGTCTGCTTTCTTGACTCTCCTCCACATGTCCTTGCTGGTTTTTCCTCAGTAGCTTTATTACTACCATCTATGAGACTGTAGTTAGATTATGCTTTCATTTTTTAATTTTCTGAGAGCAAGGTTTGTCATTTTGGTAATTTCTTCAAAGTGTCTCACTGAAACATAGTATTTCCTCTATTTCTTAAATTATAATATTTTAGTACTTTCTCCTTGATGAGTATGTCCATAAACTGTCTTATTAATCCTTCCTATATTCTTCCATTTCTGTTGTTCAACACTTGAGGTACTGTGTATCAGTCCTAAAAGATAAGACTGGGAACAATTGCTATTTATTTTGGGCAGAGAAGGAGCACTTAAAGAAATTCAGGTTCCTTCATATATGCCTTCTCATCTCTTCTAACCAGAGGGTGTACAGACTAAACCTTTGCCAAATAATTCTTCCAAAATGGAACATGCAGAAGACTTTAGACACACTCCTCACCTAGCAGCAAGTCAGCAAGTGAGCTGCGAGTGTGTCATCCTTATTACATCATTAGCCTGTAGTGTGCTGTGCCTTTAGACAATTCACATTATTCAAAATGCATTGTAACTCTTTACTCCAGGATGAAGTCGTGATGATCTTAAGAGAAGGAGTTTTTAAATGAGTTCTGTGAAGCGATAGTGTGTCTCTTTGTTCTAGTATGCCAAGTTTTATCAGTATACAAAATGTCACTTTTGCTAGAGATGACCATTGCTATCCTTATTTAAAATAAGAGTAACATATTTTAAAATCTCAGTTTTTGGTGGGGGATACTGAGGATCAAACCTGAGACCTTGCATATATTACACAATTCTACCACTGAGATACATTTTCAAGCCCCAGAAAGCAGTTTTTAAGAAATAAGTAATTAATAATTATGAATGACCTACATTTTAAACACTGTCCACTCTTTTCAGATTGAAAAGCTAACTGGTCATCTCAGGGAGAAAGCGGACCAGTGCAGCGAGCTGCTGCTGCACAAAGAGCAGCTGCAGAGGGAGGTGCAGGACCGCGATGCCGCAATCGAGGAGCTGCAGTGCCGGAGGCGGGAGCTGGAGCACGCCCTGCTTGCTAGTGCTGAGTCCACAGCAGAGGTGCGCGGGCCATGCTAGCTCGGTGACAGCCACACTTAGTTACAGAGTGGTGTGACCTTTCGACATTATGAAACAGTGTATATTCATAACTCTGTTTGTTTGTTGTCCTTCCAGATAGAATTTGCATTCCTCGTCTGTGATACAGGAAGATTAGCTAAGCTAGAAGAGTCCATTACAATTTTACCTGTCAGTTATGACCATGAGCTAAATTTTAGACTCTAGCCTGACTCCAGACTAAGATGTAATGAAGTCCTTCCCATTATTCTACAGGAGCAGAATGAATAGAATAGACCAAGAAAGCTTGGAGGCAGGCAGCTGAGAAAAGACTTTTGTTTTATCTGAGGATTGAGTTTTAAATGTCAGGTAGATGGGAAGAGACTTTTGTTTTATATGAAGATTGAGTTTTAAATATCAGCAGTTTGTGTTTGATTTATGAAAAATGCATTCAAGACTGAACACCTGTACCTTTTTGAATATTATCAAATGTAGACTTTTCCCCCATTTAAGTTGGAGCAATAGAGTTACTGCTAAATAAATAAAAATGTTGCGGTGAGTTGTCAGGGTGATGTCTGACGTTTTGAAAACGTTCCTAATGTATTTTTTAGAAAAACAACCAGAAGCAGTCTGGAGGTGTAGAGACTGACCCTGGATTATCTTTAGAAGTTCAGCTGCAGGCTGAACGGGATGCTATTGACAGAAAGGAAAAGGAGGTAAGGTGTTTCTGTTTAAATGACAAATGTGTTTGAATTGTTTTACATCAATTACTTTGAAAGGATCATTTGAACAGAAGGGCATTATTGTCTGAAAGCAAAGTTCCCTGGTTCTCAGTTCACTGCCTTGAAGACTAACCTTGGAGATTATAATCCGAACAGATAAACTAATAAAGGCAGTGTTCATGGAGAGAGGACCTTGAAGCAGGAAGACATTTAGATGAAAAAGAAGCCGGTGTAGTTTGTGTGGCCTGAGCGAAGAGGAGACTAGAGAGCTGGTAGTGTAGGGCCACAGTAAGCTCGTGCCTCTCTCTGCTGCAATGTGCGTAGTCTGTCACTGCCGCTCTGCTATGTCTTTGCCAGCTTCCGTTGTTGAAGTTGTTACTATTTAAAATATTTCCCCGAGAGATTATTGCCCTCCTTCATAAGTAAGGCATGTTGTTAACATAATGGGTCAAAGTTAAAGTAACTGGGATTGAGCATGTAGCTCACTATTAGAGAGCACTAGCCCAGCTTGTGCAAGCACCTGGGATTCCCCATCATCACAAATACTAGCAATAACCATCACAACAGGAAGAATAACAGTCCCCCTGTTTTTCTGGACCCCCTTGCTTGAAGAGAATCATATCTGTCTAGGAATGGCGTTACAACCCAGTTGCTCAAGAGACTGAGGTGTGTGCAAGGGCAGGACCAGGAGTTCCCAGTCAGACTGAGAAACATAGTTAGGCCTATTGTAAAAGAGGAAAATTCATTATTATTACAAAAGTAAATTCAACTTCCTACTTCATGTATAATATATTTAAACGTTTTCTTTCGGGAATACATGTTAGTGATGTGGATATGACCTTTCAGAAGTGTGTAGGAGTGCATGCTCTCGTGCACCTTTGTGTAGAAACACAGCTCAGCCGCTGGAATCATCCTCAGGACCTGTCCACCTCTTTTATTTTTCGAAATTTGTCTCTATTTTTTTTAACTGTGTGTGTTTCTATGGGGATATGTGCTTGTAAATCTGTGTCCACCCGCCAGAGTACAGAAAAGGGTATAACTGCCCTGGAACTGGAGCTGCATGACATTTTGAGGCACCTAACATGAGTGCTAGGGACCAAACTAGGGTCCTCTATAAGAGCTTTGTGTACTCTTAACCACTGAGCCATATCCCCAGAACTCCATCCTTGCCTCTGTGTTTTTGAGACAGGGTATCTCTCTGGCCTGGAATTCACCCATTAGGCTGGACCCGGCTGGTCAGTGAGTCCCGGAGATCCTCCCATTTCTACCTCCCTTGAGCTAGGATTCCAAGCATGTGCTATCATGATTGGTGACTTTACATGGACGCAGTAGATCTCATGCTTGCGCACCAAGTGCTTTACCAAATGGGCCATTTGCTAGTCCTAAAATTGTTCAACTTACATGTTTTTCTCCATATAATTTTTCAGGACATTAAATATATTTCAAATGTTTGTTGGATTTAAGTAATATAGAAGTGTCAAAACAAGCTTTAAAAGATACAGAAATAGTTTAGATAACAGCTAAAATGATGTTCAGATATCAGCTCAAATGATGCCATCTATGCAGATGAGGGTAGTTGAAAGAATCCTTTCTAGAATAGTGTGATATTTCTACTGGCAGCTCATCTGACAGGTATTTATCTGGAAAGTTCTTGTTTGTTTAAGTTTTATTATTTTGTAAAAGCAAAGAGCATTTTTTTTACATGTAATCACTTTTCTTTATTCAAGAACTGATGTGGAGAGACTGATACTACGTTATTTCGAAAGGCTAGAGATTAGTCTGGGGTGCTTTAAATGTTGGTTTGATTCCTGGCACCACAGAAAACTAAATGCCCACCTGTATCTTAAGTTGCTTTTAAGTCATCACTTCAATAGGCATGTGGAAATCCATTCATTAAACATCTATCAAGTAGTCATAAAGTAATTGGTTAAATGATTGTTACTATCCTCAAAAAACCCATCTCCACATAATTTTAAAATCTTTTTTGACGTTTGAGGACAGGTATGATGGCACACGCCTTTATTCCCAACACTAAGGACAGCAGACGCAGGCATATCTTTGAGTTTGAGGCTAACGTGGTCTACATAGCAAGTTCCACAACAGCCAGGGCTACATTAAAAAAAAAAACCTTGTCTTAAAAAACAACAGAAAAATATAGTTTGAGCATGTTTAGGAATTAAGGAGGTAAACACAGCTTAGAAAACCATTTTCCTTTATTGCCATTTACATGTCTTAAACATGCATCCTTTGTAAATTAAATAGAACTCTTTTCTGTTTGACAGTAGCATTTGTATGATCTGGGTTTTGTTTTTTTTCCCTCTCGGGTAACTTTGCTCTAAAGATTTCTAATTTAGAAGAACAATTAGAGCAATTTAGAGAAGAACTGGAAAATAAGAACGACGAGGTTCAGGAGCTCCACATGCAGCTGGAAATACAAAGAAAGGAGTCCACCACCCGTCTGCAAGAGCTCCAGCAAGAAAATAAGTTGTATCAGGTAATTAGCTTATAAAAATAATTCACGTTTTTAATACTTCATACTTTTATAAATATTTGCTAGCAGCAACATTAGTAAGCAAGTGAAATTGCATGGGACTTATTTACTGCTCAACCTAGACAATTGAATTCATCATGAATAAAAATATTTGAGATTTTTTATCAAAATATTTTCAGAATTATTGAAATACAGTATCTTATTTTAATTTTATTATATACACTATATTTTTATGGGACTTAATTAAGGAAATGTTCTGAAGAATAACATGTAATGATCATATAATTATGAGTTATTTTTGTCCCTAGGATGAAATGAAAAAGCTGGAGTTTATCGTGAAAGAATCTGATCCTACACCTCTTCCAGATCAGCCTACGTTATTTGGGAAATTCGCACAAATAATACAAGAAAAGGACGCTAAAATTGACCAGTTAAATGAACAGTTGGCTAAAGTCCATCATCAGCTTAAACTTGCAACAGATAAGGAGGTGTGCCACTTCAAATTTGTTTGTCATCCGAAGCAGAAAGGACAGAGAGACAGAATGGAGATCATCTGACAGGATGTCTCCACACTAACTGTGAGCATAGCAGAGTTAGAGAGGCGAGTGCCTGAAATGCATTTTAGTTTTCTATCAGGAAAACAAACGGAAATGGAAGAGAAAGTGCTAGAGCTACAGAAACCTTTAGAAGAGGACACTGAGAAAAATCAAGAAGGCAAAGGAAAAGAAAGAAACCTCTAAGATTTTCAGATTTGCATGGTTACTTTTCAATGTGATTTTTTTCTTTCTACTTAAATATTCTAGGTAACTGTAGGGAAGTGAGTGTTACAGCTCTGGAGCTGCAAATATCCTGACTTATTGGGAAACCAGGATATACTTAAAGCCCCTATAGGACAGCTCAGGTCTGGAGAAAAATCAGGAGGCTACCTGAAGCTGGGGTGCAGTGGGGGATGGTCTCCCCACAGGATATAGCAATCCTGCTCCTCTCCTGGAGAGCCTCTACAGCTGAGCTCTGCCCTGTTCCCCTAAGGGACTGTCCTAGCAGAGCTATCAGCAGCCTCTTCTCTGGCCCAAGAAACACTTTACTGAAGTGGAAGCCCCAGCAGAAATGTAGAAATCTCCTCCCACTCAGCCGAAAGTTGTTACCTTTACTTCTCAGCTTTGCTCAGTTCCCCCGCTCTCCCCCTCACCAAGGGAACTTCTCAGCAACGTTTTTTAGCACAGTCCCCTAAGGGACTTCCCAGCTAGGTTTTATATTCTGCACCGCAGATGAAGATCATCACCCAAGACTCCCTTGTAACCCCTCTATGACACTGACTCAGTATGTGCATGTGTAAGTTATGGTCACAAAGTCTACAGTCCCTGCTGAAGCAAGGATGTTTAAAGCAATGAATGACCCAAAGAAATAACCTGTGAGCTTAGAACAGTGCATTTGTTTGTGGGTTTGTTTGTTCAGGGTCCATTAAGTCAGAAAATCACCTTCTTCCCTTATAAAAAAATTTAAGACAAGTTCCTCATTCCTTTCCATACCACACTTAATGTGCTGTACAATAAGTAGAGAGGATGGTCCTTTGTTAGGGCATTGGGCTCACTCTTGAACTCTTAATTATAAGACACTGAGAATCATTCTCTTTATATCCAGTTTTACGCCCCATGTTTTTGTTTGCCAAGAACATGAAAGCAGTCTCGAAATGCAAGTTATTTCCCACATTATTTATTTTGGTCAAATCAGTGACTAATCAGTAAGTATAGAACGAGTGTGTTAGCCAAATAGAGGAAGGAACTTAGAAGTGAAAGTTACATATGGGATTTTCCCTACCAGCATTTGGAACCACTTTACTATGGGTACTAAATATTAAAATGGCAATAAGACTTTCCAAAAGCCTTTAGCATCTAAAAAATATCTTAGTCAAGTCTGGCACTCTATGAGAAATACGATATAAATTTGAAATTGTTGGATCCAATGAAGTATTTTAATATATACATTCATATCATACATATATATATATATATTATTGACATGATTTACCATCAGTCTCAGAAAATTGCTCTTATTATCTTCATATAACGTGATGGTTCTGAAAACATCCTCGCTGATTTAACAAGCACTGGCCATTTTGTCCTCTGAGTGTAAGCAGTCATCCTAAGTAAATGTGCGTTACAGTTAGGAGTGCTGTGGACAGCCGCTGATGGATTCTGAAGGGTGCTTCTTTCCATCTCTCACTCAGACAAGTGCTGAGGTCATGCATGCAGGTAGAGACTGGCAACATTTGGATGAACATGAAGCTCTTGGAGCTGAATCAAGGTCTCACAAAGAACTAGCCAGTTATAAAAAGACAGAAATATTTAGTGACAAGCTTTTGGTAAGATGACCAAAATAATTCCTAATTCATCTGTTCTACCTGTCTTCAGTTCCTCTCAATCAGTTCCCTAGATCAATACCTTAAACATTAGTGATATAGGGAAAAGCCTGTTTTGAATTTAAAGAAAACTTCTGTTGTTTTCATTTCTTTACCTATGCCTCCTTTGGAAAACTGGTTGAGAGGATGCTTTTAATCTGTACTCTGTGATAAAGGTGTATATTAAACAGAAACAAAGATCCCATGAGAACAAAAACAGATAATACAACCTCACTACTTTGTAATCTGATCATAATGTGTAAAAAAGTGTGTGGGAACTGATTGGTTGCTTTTACTGTTCCAGTGCAAATGAGCCTTGGAGCATGAACTGTGCTCTCCCCGTGTTCCTCATTTGATGTCTTTGATTCTCCCTTAACTATATCAGAAAATAGATGAATGAGTTTTGGGTCTGATTTTCAAGTCGTGTATTTTCTCTTCTTGTCTTCTGAAATTAGGCGTCCTCCACTCCTGCTTTGACATATTCTAATGCTCGCCAAACTAGAGAAATAAGTTCAAGTGGTAAGTTGCATAATTCTGGAATATTTAAACAAATAGATAGTATTTGTTTTAAAAGTGTTACTTTGCATGTGCATGCACATGTGTAATTACAGATGGCTGTTTTCTTAATTCTAGATTCTGATTCTGAATTGGACCAGGCATTTGACATAGCATCAGAAGGTCAAGAAGAATGTGAAAGTTCACCTGTAGTTCCAAAGGTAGTGAAGGTACTGGAGACAAAAAAACCCCTTAGTTAGCTTAGCTAGTGTCATCTCCACGCTGAACAGGGAAGTCAGTTTGAAGTTACGCAGAAAGGTCCTCTACAAAGAAAGAATTGTGATGTGGGAGAGTCTTCAGTAATCAGTAAGTATAGAACGAGTGTGTTAGCCAAATAGAGGAAGGAACTTAGAAGTGAAAGTTATGAAAAGACAGATTGTTAGGATTCACTCACCACTCCACAGCAAGCAGACAACTGAAATGTTGGGTCCAGTTTCTTGTCTACAGTGGTCTTCAGTTGAGGTTGATGGAGTTCTTGTTTGACTATGCATGTCTTATTTTTCAATCTTTGAAGTCATAATTTTGTCTTTGATACTTTATTTTCCAGGGATTATTGAGAGCTGTCCATACCGAGGGCATACAGATGCTTTCAATTGCGGACCTTCCTGATGATGATGGACAGGATCCTTCAAAGGTATTGTAGTTCCTTGGAGGCCTGGGAATTCTGGGGCTGGAATATGGGAGACACAAGACGAAACCCAGAATCTCCTTATTTTCAGTAACAAAATGTTCATAGAATAAAGAGAATGTGTAAAAAGCTCAGAGAAGATGACATGAAGGCTTTCTTACTGGCCAGACATTTAATTTATCAAACTATTTGAGTGAGATAGCAGACACTTTTAATTCTAACATTCAGGAGGCAAAGAAAGGCAGATCTCTGAATTCAAGGCTACTAGCCTGGTATTGTGTGACAAAACTTGTCCTGGGGAGACCTACATACATGCATGCCCCACCCTCACCCCACCCCCCAGAAAAGAAAAGAAAAAAAATATTTAAAAAAAAACAACTAAATGATATTAATAGATTATGAAGCAGAGTGAAAAAAAGAATTCCTGAGATCATATTCATCAATAGATAAATTAAAATAGCATGGTAAAATGTTCTAGAAGGAGCCATTTAATTAAAGAATTCTTTATTAATCATGATTTTTTTATCAAGTAGCAAACAGTGATGGATGCTAAAGTTAGTGTGGAAATGTTGTTATATTTGCATAATTGTGAAATAACTCTCCAGAAGGTATCTTCCATTGCAAAGTGGAGAGACCCTGCACACACCTCTCAGTTAAAGCAGTCAGTCCAGCAGTGATGTCAGCTTGCTCCTGGTGGGAAGGACACAGCACTGTTGTTGTGCTACCGTTAAACCAAGAAGCAGACAGAAAAGCACAGACAATGCTAATGGAGAGGCAGAGAGGCTGCATCATGCAATAATGCAGGAAGAATGCCGTAGGAGAGCAATCCTGGCAGCTAGGGAGTTACACATGCTTTTATCATGCAGCCTAGCAGCCACTCATACCACAAGTCGGACAGATACGAAAGCCTGAATCTTGTTAAAAACCTTTGTATAGGCTGGAGAGACAGCTTGGCAGTTAGCAGCCCCTGTTGCTCTTGCAGAGAACCCTGGTTCTCTTCCTAGCACCCATATAGTAGTTCACAGCCATCTGTAATTCCATTTCCAGGGGATCCATTGCTCCACTGCCCTGTTTCAACCTGTTTGCACCAACCACACATGTTGTATACATGCAAGCAAAATGCTCACACATAAAAGGGAATGAATCAATTTTTTAAAAAAATTAAGCTCTACATAAGTATTCATAAGTTTTATTTGTAATTGTTCCCAAACTAGAAACAAGCCATTTATCCTCCAGTGGGAAATGGACCAGCTGTGGTACATCCTTCCAATGAACTACAACCCAGTAGGGGCTGGAGAGATAGTTCAGGGGTTCCAGAGTACCTGGTTCAGTTCCCAGCATGGCAACTCACAGCTGTGTATAGCATCAGTTCCAGGGATCCACTGCCCTCTCTGGTTCTGCAGGATCCTACATGGTTTGGGGCACATGAGCTCACACAATCACACACATACACATAAAGTAAAAGATAAGTAATTCTTAAAAAGAAGAGAGAGAATACAAAAACAACTCATTAGCTAAAAGACAAGCTATTGATGTCCTCAATATTCTGTATGCCAAGTAAACTCTCTTAAAATGATAAAATTGTAGTGATAAAGATCAGATAGATATGAGTTCTTGCATGAGCTGAGGCTGGGGGAGGCTGTGACTTCAAGACGAATCTTTGCCGAGGTAGTTCTGTGCTGTGACTATGGCAGGGCTCATGAAATGAAACCCTGTACAAGGGATGAAAACAGCATGCATATTAAAGCTAGTGGAGCTTAAATGATGCTGTCAGCCTTCTTGTTCTACAGTGTGCTGTTTCCAGTTATGTGGGGTCTTATCAATGCAGGAAGCTAGCTGAGGACATCAAGAGCTTTGACTTAAATTAGTACAAAATAGGATTTTTTTTAAATTGAAGAACATAGGACAAATTAGCCTGTGTTCTGTAGAAGTTTCAAGGTCCCAAAAGACTTGCTGTTACCACTTTTCTTTTTCCTAAGGACATTTGGTGGAAATTTCTGTAAGTTCCCTGTGTTAGATAGCATAGTAATGTTAATTATTCTTGCTAAGAATATTGTGGCTGTGTAGAATGTTTCTGGACCAGAGAGATGGCTCAGCAGGTAAGGGCACAGGTGTCTGACCCTGATGCACACTGGGTGGGAAGAGAAAACCAGTCTTCACAGACTGTCCTCTGACTACCACATGCTCACTAGGCACAAGCACGGGCACAGACACACCCAGCAAGTAAGTAAATAAATAATAAAAACAAGAATGTTCCTGTTTTCTAGGAAATGCACAGCAATAGTTAGAGGTTAAAGTCCATCTGTCTGCAACAGACCCTCACAGATATTTTTTTGGACCAAAAAAAAAATTGTGAGAAATCTTGATGAAAAAAGTTTAGTATGTAGGCTCCATTCTTTCTTATTCAGACTTCCTGGTTGGTAATTCCACTATCTCTCCACCGCTCTTCACGTAATGTTTTGATTTCCTTTGTTACAGGGCACTGAGTATCAGATGTCTGTGGAATGTGTGCAGAGCAGAGAAGAAGCAGCTGACACCGCAAGCCAAGGTGTGTGCATGCCAGGTGCTAACATTCGCTTTGTTGCCCTCGGAAAATGTTTCTGCTCAGGCACCTTCTCTTTGTTTTCAGACACAAAGGAAATAGTGCATCTTCTTAGTATTAGGATTAGTGATTGTCAGGTTGTTTTTAAACAGCTCTATTTCATTTAAAATAAACAGGCACTGCATTGATATGGTTCAGCTCATAGGTTTATTTTCTTTATTGTAAAACCTTTTTTTTGAGAAAAGTCTTTAGACCCACTTAAGATATCTAGCTAAAATAAAAGGGAATCCACAATAAAAGTAGCTGCTTATTTTGAATCCTTTGCTTACAAAAATGTAATGTATAGCATCCATACAGAAAATTACAAAATTCAGATGCACTATAACAAAACTAGGAAAACTTTATAAACATATACACTCTAGGAATTTATAAAGTAGTAGGAAAACTAAAGAAAAAAAAAACGGGGAAATGATTACCTTGGTTTGTATGGAAGAGCATGGGAGGCTCTTGGGAAAGTTCCACTTGCCAGGCAAGTAATGTCCCACATACTCATTTTATAAAGTTCTCCTAGTTTTGAACTTTATCAATCTGTGGGTATGTTGTATCTTGTTTCTTTACCTTTATATGGCATCCTTCCAACGTTCTGTGACTATCTCTAAGGTAGCTTTTGTTGCTATGGAGAGTTATCGCCATAACTGTATGTGCAAATTCTTTGTCTGAACCTTTGGTCATTTCTGTTGTTAGCTGTCAGAGTCAGGACTACAGGCATTTCTCTGGGATTTCTAATACACATGGACACCTTCCCAGCCTCCTAGGAAGTGAATCACTAGGTCATGGGATCTGTATCTTCAGATTTATTAGATAATGCCAGATATTTTATTTAGTTCTTGAGAGGTTGTCATGTACCCCAGGCTGTCCTCCAGCTTTGTGTCTGTAAGAGTGATCTCGAGCTTCTGGTCCTCTTGTCTCTATCCTCCCATGTCAGCACAAGTGACAAGTTTGCACTACCTTGCCTTGCACAAAATTTGGAGAACAGTCCTTCAGTATGACCGTCACTAGCAAGGCATGAATGTTTTGCTGCTTAACATCTTTGCCTACAGCTGGTGTTGTCAGACATGTTGCCTGTGCTGTGCACATGTATCATGTTCCCTTTCCACATGGTTATAGACTAGCTGGAGTTTTCTCCTGTGTGGGCCTTAGGGTTACTTTCCCACTTCTCAGTAGACATAGGTCAATGAAGCTAGTTAGAGAGGAGCCTTCATCACGTGTGGTGAGGACACTTGCTACATCTTTAGTAACTGTGTTTCATATAGTTTTAAAGACAGCACAGGTTTGATGTCACCACATAGCTTCACCTGTCTGAGCAGGATTAAAAAGTGAGACCTTATCTAAAAGAAACTGAAAAAAATAGCAATAATAATTAGATCATTGTAGTAATTGTCCCATGGGGTAACTCCTGTGAATGTTGTGTATAGCTATCAGAAAGCACTGGGAATTTTCACTATGAATGGTTGGCACTCCAAGTCAGCAAATACATAAGCCCCTGTCTACAGAATTTTATGAGCATTTAAAGTTGCTTATTTTAAATCTTGCATCCATTAGTGCATTGTTATATTTTTGTCATTTTCATGTGTTTTTAGTTCTGATGCCTCTTCCCCCACCCCCCAGCACTCTTAAGAAAAAGAAACATTCATATAAATTACCAGTTTGAGGGACTGGATGCACTTGATGATTTTTTTGTAGTAATCTCCTGAATTATGGATTAGTTCTTAAGCAAAATACCAGGCACACATGAGTTGCTGGGCCATCTTTTAACGCCTGTTTCTTCCCTGTAGAACTCCTGGACTGCAGTATGCAGCAGTCTGGCAAGTTGGAGACCAAAGAACAGCCATGTAGCATGAAAGACAAAATGGCCAAGCTACAGGAACAGCTGAGTTCGGAAAAAACAGTGGTTTCAAAATTAAAATATGCCCTATCACAGACACAACTGGAGCTAGAAGCCACGTTGAAGGTCCAGCATAAACACATAAAGGACCTGGAAGCATTCAGGTATGCCGGGCTGCTCTAGTTTTACGGTCAGAGAAAGAACTGTACTGACTGGTCATAACCATTATGCCCATAGTACACACAGAAGCAGCAAGCATTGAGTTTAAATAGCAAAAGAATGAATAGAGCAAGAAAATTGATTGTTCTTCCCTAATTTAAAATGTGATCATTTTAGCTTCCCCTCTGCTATGACTTCTGTCCTAGTCAACAATTATTAGATATTATTTTGGCCTCTATCTTAACCAATTACTGACTAAATTGAAGTGATGTTTAATCTCATGCTTCAGTTAGCTAGTATCTGCCAGGTGCTGGAACTGAGAATGCATGGGATGTATTACTGATATAAATACTGAGATACTCTGCTTGCCAGGGTGTGCTGCAAGTACACGCAGTTTTATTTTAGATGTTGATTTCACACACAGAAATGCATATGATTTCTATGTGCAGTAAAAGACAAAAAAAAACGTTATATAGTATCTTTCTGGCAGTGAATTGAGTTATTATTTACCATAGTAAATAAATTATACTATTAGAGATAACTGTTCACTTGAAGTGAACTTGAAGAAGCCTTGACTTGACACACTGTGGCTACTTTATAATATGCCTCAATATTGGAGTGCAAGCTCCTCATTATGATGATGCTGTTCATCAAGATAATGTTGAGTTCATGTTTCCTAATTTAGGCTCAAAGTTCAAGATAAAGTAGATGACGGTCATTTACTGACTGATACATTAGAAAATGAACAGATGAAATCACAAGAACTTCAGTGTGCGTTAGCAACAGAGAAAGCCAAGTCAGGCCACAGCGAAGAGCAGGATGAAGAACTTAAGGTATTGTCTTTATTATCGTGGAGAATTCTAAGTTATAAGGCTTTCTCCGTTCAGTTGTCAGCCTTCTCCTTTAAAAGGTGTAAGTTGTTAATGCTGTCTTTAATATTGTTGCATAATTGTCTAGACCATAATAGAAGGAAAAGTTAATGTTGTGATACTGTGTGTGTCCTTCCCTAACGTTCCTCCCACCAGGGATTGCAAGGCCCCTCCCTGGCAGCTCAGTGCTCTGTAGTACACGGATATCCTGTCTGCCCTTATTCTGCAGTGTCACTCGTGAACCTGTGAGTTCCAAAGGCTGGCCTTTTGTCTTTGCTTGGAGTTCACTGGGGTCGACACTCCTCCTTCCCTGGTTTTTTGATTAATAACCCTATTTTAGGGTATTTTTTAAATAATCCGAGCTTTAGTATTTCTGGATTTGACCTGTTCTCTGTACTGTTTATTGCTGCTTTTTAGGGTATTTTTTAAATAATCCAAGCTTTAGTATTTCTGGATTTGACCTGTTCTCTGTACTGTTTATTGCTGCCTTTGCTTGCCTTTCCAACACACACACACACACACACACACACAGAGAGAGAGAGAGAGAGAGAGAGAGAGAGAGAGAGAGAGAGAGAGAGAGAGAGAGAGAGAGAGAGAGAGAGAGAGAGAGACTGATTTTGCATATGAGTTTTAGCCTACATGTGTATCTATGCACCATGCGCATGCATTAATGGAGGAGGTCAGGTGATGGCATTGATCCCATGGGACTGGAGTTACAGCTGTCTGTGAGCTACCCTGTCAGTTCTGGGAACTGAACCCAGGTCATCTGAAAGAACAGCCTTTAACCACGGAAACACCTCTCCAGCCACCCCAGCAAACTTTTTAATGACTGTATGCATGGGGCAAAGTTTACTCAATGAACATTAGAAAACAAAGGAGCAGCTATCTCAGATGCTCTATGGACATCTGGCCATTTTGCATTAGGGTCCTTCTTTCCAAAAGACTGAGACAGTAGAATTCAGTTTCTATCACATGCTATCAGAAATCTTGCCATTTTTTGCACATTTCTTTTTTTTTAAACTCTAGTTTTTAAATTAATCTTTTAAGTAATCAGTTTCATTGTGGTATTCCATACATGCGTCATTTTTGTTCTCATTCATTGCCCACTCAGCGCCTTTTCATGCTCCCTGCCCATCCTCCAGTTGTTCTTTACCTCCCCACAAAGAGTTCTCTTTGGTTTCTGTTTCGTTAGTTGGGTTTTCAAGATGGGGTTTCTCTACATAGCTATTCTGGAAGTTGTTCTGTAAATGAGGCTGGCCTTGAACTCAGAGATCTGATGTGGGATTCCCCTGTGTATGCTGTGAATATGTTTTATTACTATTGGTTAATGCCAAAGGCTTAGCAGAGTAAAGCCAGACGGGAATTCAGAACAGATATAGAGTGTAGGCAGAGTCAAGAGAGATGCCATTTAGCTGCAGAAGGAGAAGAACATGCCAGAATTTTACCTGGTAAACAGCCTCATGGTGATGCACAGAATAATAGGTATGGCTTGATTTAAGATGTACGAGCTAGGTAGGAATAGACTAGAGTCATTGGCCAAACACTGTTGTAGTTAATATAGTTTTTGTGTTATTACTTGGGTCTGGGTTGCCGGAAAATGAACGAGCCGTGTCCAGTCTCCATCTACAAAAGATCCATCTGCTTCTGCCTCCCAAATGCTGGGATTAAAGGCATGCACTACCACCTCCCAGCAACCCCTTTGTATTTTAATTTCAAATGCATTCCATGCCCTCTCTTCCTCTCTGAAGTTGACCTCTTCCCCTATGCCCATGGTTCTTCTCTGCTTGTCATGACACTGAAGAACAGCTATTTTCTTGTGCCATTATATATAAGTAGGTAAACATTTAAAAATATATTTTTTATTAATATATTGCAAAGGTAGCATAAGAACATACATATTTTAAAGATAGTAATTTGGAGAAATGACTCTGCTTTATATTTAGCTGGAGAAGGTTGTGTTTATATCCTTGATGCAAGCAATTCATTTGGCTGTCTAAATAATTCCCTTTATGTACTGGATAACAATTCTGTCTTCATTTACCAAATGCTTTCATGTTGCTGCAAAGTCATGGTTATATACTTTAACAGTATTTTTAATATTAACATGTTCATCTCAAGGATCTCAGATTCATTCTGGAGGACCAGAAACAGAGGAATATACACTTAGATATACTTCTGGGACAACAAAAACAACTATTAAATGATCTACAGGAAAAAATGGAGTCACAGAAAATATTACATAATGCACAGTTATCAGAAGAACAAGGCCGGAACATAATGCTCCAAGTTCTTCTAGAATCTGAAAAAGTTAGAATTCGGGAGTTGACGGAGAGCTTAGACAAGGAGCGAGAGCTGCATGCCCAGCTGAAGAACAGAGGTGATGACCTGCAGCCCCAGCCAGTAGTCCCTCCTGCAGAACTACTTCAGTACCTACAAGAACAAGTAGAGGAAAAGCAAAAACGCATAATCGAACTTGTAAATGAATCTCAAAAATATAAACTGGATTCTTTGGAAACTAAATATCAGATGGAAAAGGACAGGCAGATTCATCAGAAAACCTTGCAGCTAGAAAAAGAAGCAAACAACTTGGGCCAGAGAAAAATGGAGGAGCTGCAGGGCAAAGTGGAGGAGCTTCAGCTCCAGCTAGAAGAGAAAAGACACCAGGTCCACAAGCTGGACCTCGAGGGAAAGCGACTACAAGCCATCATGCAGGAATTCCAAAATCAGGAGCTAGGGCGGGAGGAAAAACGGAGAAGTAAACGACTTGTATATCAGAATATTAATGAGGTAAATGTTTGTTTCTTTTACCATATGTATGAAGGCAGGAGAGACAGGTCAGTTGGTCATATCTGCAGACCTGGGTTCAGTCTCACACCCACGTCCACAGAGCTGCTCTCTGACCTCCAGATGTACCTTGTGGCATGGGTGCACATAGACACACACAGTCACACACACACAGTGATAAGTAATTTTAATATGTAACAATCATCTTAATATTTTACAATATTTTATAATACTTATGTTCAAATCATCCCAAAAACAGTGTCTGTAGAATTTTATTTGAAATATGTATAGTAGGGCTAGAGAGATGGCTCAGAGGTTAAGAGCATTGCCTGCTCTTCCAAAGTTCCTGAGTTCAATTCCCAGCAACCCATGGTGGCTCACAACCATCTGTAATGCAGTCTGGTGCCCTCTTCTGGCTTTCAGGCATACACACAGACAGAATATTGTATACATAATAAATAAATAAATAAATAAATAAATAAATAAATAAAAGAAATATGTATAGTAATTTTGTTCCCTCAAGAAAGTTATTAGGATAACTACACTCACTTGTTTCTTGAGTCTGTTTTATTGGAAAATCTTTTCCCATCCCTTTACTCTGAGATAATGTCTGTCTTTGAGGTTGACGTATATTTCTTGTATACAGCGGAAGGCTGGATCCTGTTCTCGTATCCATTCTCTTAACCTGTGTCTTTTTATAGATGAATTGAGTCCATTGTATTGAGAGATATAAATGACCAGTGATTGTTAATTCCCATTATTTTTTTGGTGGTAGTGTTTGTATGTTTTCCTTCTTTGGGATTTCCTGGTATGAGGCTATCTGTTGCCTGTGTATTTTTGGGTGTAGTTAGCTTCTTTGGGTTAGTGTTTTCCTTTTAGTACTTTGTGTAGTGTTGTTGGGGTTTCTTTCCTTTCCGGTTCCCATAGTCATTAAGTCCCAAAGAAATCAAACAGAGGTCTGCATTAATCATAACCTGAGTGGCCCATTAGCTCAGGCTTCTTATTAACTCTTATAACTTACATTAGCCCATTATTCTTATCTGTGTTAGCCACATGGCTCAGTACCTTTTTCAGTGGCGTAGTCATATCTTGCTTCTTTGGTGTCTGGACAGGACTGCCAAGGAATGGGCTTCCTCCTTCCCAGGATTCTCCTGTTCTCATTGACCCACCTCTACTTCCTGTCTGGTTGTCCCACCTATACTTCCTGCCTGGCTACTGGCCAATAAGCGCTTATTTAAAACATAATTGTCAAAATATAGACAATTGTCCTGCATCAGTGTTGGGCTGGGTTTGTGAATAGGTATTATTTAAATTTGGTTTTGTCATGGAGTATCTTGTTTTCTCCATTGATGGTGAAAGAAAGCTTTGCTGTGTATAGTAGTCTGGGCTTGCATCCGTGGTCTCTTAGTGTCTAAGCACATCTGTCCAGGACCTTCTGGCTTTCATGGTTTCCATTGAGAAATCAGGTGTAATTCTGATAGGTCTGCCTTTATGTTACTTGACATTTTTCTTTGCAGCTCTTAATATTGTTTCTTTATTCTGTATGTTTTGTGTTTTGATTATTATATGGTGAGGGGATGTGGGTTTTTTTTTTTTTATTCAGTCTATCCGGTGTTCTGTATGCTTCTTGTACCTTCATAAGCATATCCTTCTTTAGGTTGGGAAAGTTTTCTATGATTTTTTGAATATATTTTCTGTGCCTTTGAGCTGGAGTTCTTCTCCTGCTTCTATTCCTTATTATTCTTAGGTTTGGTCTTTTCATGGTATTCCAGATTTCCTGGATGCTTTGTGTTAAGAAATTATTAGATTTAAGCTCTTCTTTGACCAATGACTCCTATTTCCTCTACGGTATCTTCATCATCTGAGATTCTCTCTTCCATCTCTTGTATTCTGTTGGTTATGCTTGCATCAGTAGTTCCTATTCATTTACCCAGATTTTCCATTTCCCAAATTCTGTTTTTGTTTTCTACATTGCCTCTATTGCAGTTTTCTGGTCTTGAACTGTTTACTCACCTGTTTGTTTCTTCTTAGTTTTCTTGACTTTCTTTAAGAAATTTACTAATTTCCTTCCATTTTTTGTCTTTTCCTCCATTTCCTTAAGGGAATTTTTCATTTCTTCTTTTAGGGTCTCTATCATCTTCAGAAAGTTATATTTAAATTTTCCCCTGCTGCCTCTGGATTAGAATGATCAGGTCTTCCTGTTGTATGACCACTGGGTTCTGGCATTACCACATTGCTTTTTAGGTTGTTGAATGGATTTTTGCATTGATACCTACCCACCTCTTCCTTCAGTTGGTACTGACTGTGTCTTTGTCTCCTGGTCCAATCCTTGAATTTGCTGTCTGTGTCTTAGGGAGCTGCTCTTAATCTACTCTGTACAGTCACTGTCTGTGTCTCAGGGAGCCGCTGAGGTCTCTCCTGGCCTGTTGTGTGCAACTGCAGCATCTTGGCCCGCTGTGTCTGTAGTTCAGAGTTCCTCTGAGGTAGCAGGGGATGATAGGTGAGTTTCCCCTCAAGAAAGAAAATTAAATGTTGCTCATTTTTGACTATTTTTTTTTCTGTCCAAAATTGCCAGGAAGCCACCTGGAACGTTACTGATGACCGAACTAGAAATTGGGTTCTTCAACAAAAAATGGAAGAAACCAAAAACACAAGCTACGCAAAAGTGATTGAAACGAATGGAGGAGCAATTGTCTCTTATAATGATGTAGACGTTATCAGACAGAAACTTCAGCATTTGGCTACGAAACTTCAACTACACATAGCCCAGAAAGCCTGTAACAGGTTAGCCTTCTGCCTGCTCTATAGAAATGATACTCTTGACAGATCAGGCAGGAGTGAGAAAACGTTGGATTTTGTTTTTGTTTTCTTTTATTCAGACAACATCTCACTATGTTGCTCTAGCTGGCCTAGAATTCACTCTGCAGACCAGGCTGGCCTCAAACGTGTAGAACAAACTGTCTGGCTCTGCCTCCTGGGAATAAATGCATGCAATACCGCACCCATACCAAAAAAGAAATATTTTAAAGATAATGCCTGTCTGCATTAGATGGTGTTCTTTAGCAGGGCTTACACAGAGGCAGGGTTCTTGAGGCAGTGGCTGGCTTCCCCAAACAACTACGCCTTGAAGCAGAAAGGGGGCATAGTTAAGAGTAAAGTGACAAGTGAAACAGAGCATCCTTCGCTGCTAGTGTGTGTTAGTGACACAGACAGCAACCCTAGCCTCTAGTGTGTGTTAGTGCAACAGGCAGTGTCTCTAGCCTCTAGTGTGTGTTAGTGCAACAGGCAGTGTCTCTAGCCTCTAGTGTGTGTTAGTGCAACAGGCAGTGTCTCTAGCCTCTAGTGTGTGTTAGTGCAACAGGCAGTGTCTCTAGCCTCTAGTGTGTGTTAGTGCAACAGGCAGTGTCTCTAGCCTCTAGTGTGTGTTAAGAAGTGTTATTGTGAGATGTGTTTTGACTTTTTCTCTTTTTTATAAAGACAAGAGTTTGAAGTATCAGATGAGGATGTTTTAAATTGGGTTCGAGAAAGAATTGATCGACTTATTTTGCGAGTACAAAGACTAACTAGCTGTCCACATAATGAGGTAAGACTTTTTAAAATTCTTTGTAGAGACAACAAATATCAAATGAAATTGAGTTGTTTCAAACTTGGTTGACTATTTTTAATAAGAGTTTTTATTGTACTTGCTTGCTTGTTTTTTATTTGAAATACAATGTTTCCTTCCCCCAACAAGTAGTGAAAGCTGGGAAGGAGTTCACATTCCTTGTTGCTGCTGCTGCATAATTAGCCTCTTACACAGAGGCAGGGTTCTTGAGGCAGTGGCTGGCTTCCCCAAGCTACCACCAGCTACCACCAGGAAGGAGCTCCTGTGTCATCTCCAGGGTTGATGCTGTGCTGAGCCTTTTCCCTCTTTCTGACTGTTCATTTGACACTTTTAACTTCTGTAGCAAGGATTTCACTTTTTTGTTTCCCTGTGTAACCCTGGCTGTCCTGGAACTCACCATCTAGACCAGGCTGGCCTCAAACTCCCGAGTGCTGGGATAAAGGCGTGCGCCACCAGTTCCCAGCTGCCTTTCACTCTCCTTTTTTCCCTTTTCTTTTTTTTTTTTGTAAATATTTATTTTTTGAGTAATGGGGTTATCTGGTGGGTTATAAAAACATCAGTGTTTTGTTGTTGTTGTTTTGTTTTGTTTCTTTTTATATATTTTATTTTCCATTCAAACAATTTATACTTCCTCCCTTTCTCCCATTCCCTCCCACTCCCCCACTCATCCTCCTTCCTCCCCCTCCAGTCTTAAGAGAGGGCAGGGTTCCCTGCCCTGTGGGAAGTCCAAGGCCCTCCTCCCTCCATCCAGGCCTAGGAAGGTGTCCATCCAAATAGACTAGGGTCCCAAAAAGCCAGTACGTGCAGTAGAAACAAGTCCCAGTGCCTAATCAATGGCTTCTCAGTCAGCCCCCATTGTCAGCCACATTCAGAGAGTCTGGTTTGATCACATGCTCGTTCAGTCCCAGTCTAGCTGGATTTGGTGAGCTCCCATTAGATCAGGCACACTGTCTCAGTGGGTGGACCAACCCCTCGTGGTCCAGACTTCCTTCTGCTCTTCAACTGGACCTTGGGAGCTCAGTCCAGTGCTCTGATGTGGGTCTCTGTCTCTATCTCCATCCATCGCCGGATGAAGGTTCTATGGTGATATTTGAGATATTCATCAGTGTGACTATGGGACAAGGCCAGTTCAGGCACCCTCTCCTCTGCTGTCCAAGGACCCATCAGGGGACATCCCCGTGGACACCTGGGATCCCCTCTAGAGCCAAGTCTCTTACCAACCCTAAAATGGTTCCCTTAATGAAGATATCTTCTTCCCTGCTCCCATATCCACCCATCCTCCATTTCAACCATCCCACTCCCCCAAGCTTTCCCCAGTCCTTCCCTTCTCTCTTCTCTCTCCCCATCTTCCCTTCCCCCCACCACACCTTCATGCTCCCAACTTTTGCTTGGCTATCTTGTCTGCTTCCAATTTCCAGGAGGATCTATATATGTTTTTCTTTGGGTTCATCTTATTATTTGGCTTCTCTAGGCTTGTGAACTATAGGCTCAATGTCCTTTGTTTATGGCTAGAGTCCACTAATGAGTGAGAATATACCATATTCATCTTTTGGGGTCTGGATTATCTCACTCAGGATAGTGTTTTCTATTTCCATTCATTTGCATGCAAAATTCAAGATGTCATTGTTCTTTACCGCTGACTAGTACTCTAATGTGTAGATGTGCCACACTTTCTTTATACACTCTTCCATTGAGCTGCATCTAGGTTGTTTCACTCTCTTAAAGTCTGTTTTCCTTGTCTTCTGTGCCAGTGCTCTCCCTCACCTGCTCCAGCCATCTCTGTCTGCTCCCTCTCCTGCTCCAGCCATCTCTGTCTGCTCCCTCTCCTGCTCCAGCCAGCTCTGCCTGCTCCCTTTCCTGCTCCAGCCAGCTCTGCCTGCTCCCTCACCTGCTCCAGCCAGCTCTGCCTGCTCTCTCTGCAGCTTTTCTGTGACTCCAGCTATGAACTTCCCGTTCCCTCAGCATGCCGCTCCTGCTCTGTCCAGTTTTTGCTTGAGGTTCTGGGGCTTAGGTGGACACAGTGACAAGAATTTGACCAGTGGACTGTTTTGGTATAGGCCTTTTTTTTAAACCTGTGGCCCAGGCTTATATTTTCAGCTAGCTACTAGACATGTTTGTGTCAGGAGGTCACAGACAGAATCAAACCTAAACATTGTCTTCTCTTCCACCTTTCTTCCTCGTACCCCTTTTCTGGTTCTGATATCACCCAGTGTGGAAACCCGAAAGTCACCATAGATCATATCCTTCACTCTTACCTGTACATGGAAGCAGTGACAGGCTATGGAAATGTCCACTCCTGTGCCCTTTCCTCTCTGTCCTCTTCTGTAGCCTGTTACAACTCCTACCATACTAGCAGGTACCTTGGATGTGCACCTTCCATATGCTGTTCTACCTTACACTGCTGCCAAAGGGTGGAAATTTTATTTGTGGTAGCCCCCCCCCCCATCACATCTTCCTTGGCTCGCTGTCACCTTGTTTAGTCTGTCGTCATAATATGCAGCAACGCTTAGTTTGACAAAGCATCTGCAGGCTCCTTCAGAGCGGCGCTCTTGCGTGAGCATCTACGCTTCTGCACTCCACAAGCTTACTATGTCCTCCCACTGTCTCCTGCCTGGACCCTCTGTCTGTGTGCTCCTCCTCCTTCCTGTGTCCTCCCAGCTGTCTCCAGCCTGGCAGATTTCTACTATTACCGAGCACGAGCTCATGAACTCTGTCAGTGTCGGCACCTGTTTCCTTTACCCGAGTTCCTCATGTACATGTGTGTCTATATAACCTAGTGTCATTTTGTTTTTCCAGCACAGCTTAGTGTCCTCCAGTACCTCTTGTACGGAAACTATATTAAGACAAAACTCTGAACTAACAGGACATGTTAACCAACTAACTGAGGAAAAGAACAACTTACGGAACATTATTATGCAACTGGAAGAACAGATAAAGTTTTATCAACAGACAAGCGCTGATAGAAATTGTGTACGTTTGTTTTTAGAAGTAATTCAAAACTAAGTATTTCTCTCTAGTTCTATTTTTAACCGTAGTATAAAAATTCCATGTATAACTCTTATTAGGACATGTGGAATATATATATATATATATATATATATATATATATATATATATATATGATGACAACAACAATAAAAATTCCTATTATTGAGGGACACTTCTTTACCACACTCTGGGTTTTATGGGCGGGGGGGGTGCGTGTGTGCGTATATATGTATGTGTGTGTGTGTATATATGTGTATGTGTGTGTGTATATATATATATATATACGCACACATGCACCCACACACATAGAATTGCTCATCTGCATCCAGCCTTGTACATGAGGAAACCAACTCATATTCAATCTAAGGTCTAAAGATGTTTGTGTCACTGAAAGCAGACACTGAAAGAGATGTTGAAATGCAGATACTGATTATTATGCTCACCAGTTACTATTTACTACATTTATGACCAAGTGCAAGATGATGTTAATCTGAGCATGGAATCACATGCCTTTAATTCCAGCAATCTAGAGGCAAAGGCAGACAGATCTCTGTGAATTCATGGTTAGTCTGGTCTACATTACCAAATCTCTGACTAGTGAGGGTTAGTCTTCCTTTACCATTGGGACATTGTCTTTCAAAAAAAAAAGTTAAATTATTTCAAGCTAAAAACTTACTCTCTGAATTCAATTTTTTTAAAGCTGCAAAGAATAGGGCTAGGGCTGTAGAGATGGCTCAGAGGTTAAGAGCATTGCCTGCTCTTCCAAAGGTCCTGAGTTCAATTCCCAGCAACCACATGGTGGCTCACAACCATCTGTAATGGGGTCTGGTGCCCTCTTCTGGCCTTCAGGCATACACACAGACAGAATATTATATACATAATAAGTAAATATTTTTAAAAAAAGAATAGGGCTAGTCTCTATACCCTTATATTTTAAAGCAGAAAGGCCGTCAAAACAATCACATAGCCAGGTGGATAATGTGTTCATGTGGCCAACCTGAGAGTCACTCACTCATATCCATGCTGGCTTCTCTTTACTTCAGTGACAGGGGATCCACACTTTGACCCAGGCCATTGTGTTTGTGACTGTGAGCTCCCTGTAGTGGTAAAAGGCCAAGGCTAGGTAATCCAGTGTGATTTAATTCAGTCTTCTTGAAAACTTGTGACAGGCCATGTCTCTGCAGTTCTCTAGGTTCTCATTTGATGGTAGTGCTAGCATCAAAGACATCATTGCTTCAGAAAAAGAAGTCTGGAGCAACGAGAAGTTGACTCTTCAGAAATCCCTGCAAAGGGCAGAAGCAAAAGTGTGCCGACTAAAAGATGAACTGAAAAATGACACTTTACATCAGAATAGGAGCCCTGAAAATGCAGTCTTAAAGGTACGCACACCCCTCTTGCTTACTCCTAATTGAACAGACCACAGAAATATAGTTGCTGCTCAGACTGTGTCCCGAGGGATCTCTCTTCAGTCTGCTGTGATTACAATGTCTGGTCACAGATCTGTAAAGAGGCATCCCAGAATTGCAACACATGCAGCTCTGCTTTCTTGCTGTCAGCAGTGTGACCTTATTCCCCAGAGTGTTGTCTCCTATTAGACACACAGAACTCTTCTCGTGCAGCTTGTAAGCACAGCACCATGACTGTCAGGAAGAGCACCATGCCCTGTGAGTGGTCTCTCTAATGCTGAGAATGAATGCAATAGTAAAACTGCCATGATCAGTTAGTCTAAAGTCCAAAGTGAAAAGGAAGAAAAGTATCTGGAATATTTGTTCCACCTATGGCATGGAATACAGTGACAGAAAACATTAACTTATTTAAGAACATAAATTGATAAGTGACTGGTAATTTTAACAAACAAAGTATTTTAAAACATAAATGATAATAATAAAAAATGTTTACAGTAAAACAGCTAGCCCCAAAATCTCTGATTTTAGAGTTGTATTCCAAAGGCTTCTTCTGTCTCCTGTCATCTCAGGTAACACGGTGAACAACAGCCTGGCCTACAGCCTAACCCTAGTCTTCTGTTTTCATCTAGGCAGACCCCTCTGGAGGACAGCTCAACTGACTTCTCTGGTCTTTGTTCTTCCCTTCTTTAAATACAGAGAATTTATGGTAAATACTTGCGAGCTGAGAGTTTCCGGAAAGCCCTTGTATTCCAGAAGAAATACCTGCTGCTGCTCCTGGGGCGGTTCCAGGAGTGCGAAGAGGCCACTGTGGGGCTGCTTTTCCACATGACAGGATTCCCAGGCTTCAGCAATCCTGAAACAGGCACCAGCCGCCCAAAGGGACTGGCCATATTCCGCAGAGCTATCAGAGTGTCTATCGCAATTACAAGGTAAAGCTGTGAAGAAAATTCATTTCCGTCCTAAACCTTCTAAGGACACGTGAAGAAGGCTCTGTAGACATCTTGCTTGTCTTTCCCTAGAAAGTGTCTTTCCAGGTATTAGGAGCTGATGACTCCCCTTCCAAATTATCCTTTAAAAATTGTATATAATCCCACCTCACACATATAGATCATAAAAGGGGAAGGGGGAAGGATGTTTTTGAAAAATTACTTAGGCTGGTACATTTATTTATTTTCTTACTTGTTAAAATAAGTCACTCCACAGTGCCAAACTGAAGAAAGCCTGGTCTGATACTGCTCAGGTCTAGAAGGCCAGGCTAGGAATTTAACATCTGTCCTGTATGTGGTTACAGTAGAGTGAAGACCCCAACTGTCTTCCTTCCTGACCAACTGGAGTCTTAATCTGGGCTTCTCCCTGGGTCCCTTTCCTTTTGTCTCTCCGTAGCCAGAGTCTCAAATTTTGGTTTTTAAAAAGTTCTGCCAGTCAGAGGATGGCAGCTAGTCTTAATGGGGTTTGGCTGGTTTACCTTTGTTCTTCTCTTTCTTATTTTTATTTGTATGTGTATTGATGTTGTACCTGAGTGCATGTATGTGCACCACATGTGTGCCTGCAGCCTGCGGAGGCCAGAGGAGGATGTCAGAGCACTGGAACTGGAGTTACGATCTGTTGTGAGCTCCCATGTTACCATGCGGGTGCTGAGACTCAAATGGGGCTCCGCTGAAAGAACAGCCAGTGCTTTAGACCACTGAGCCATCTCTCCAGCCCTTCATTTTGTTTGGAAAATAAGGCACAACTAGAAACTGTTCAGAGAATACTGTCAAGAAGCTTAGTTCACAGATGGAACAGAAAGAGGTGACAAGCTCAGGGAGGCTGAGCCTCTGTCTGCCATGGCGTTCTACACCAGATCTAAGGTTTATCGACTGCTGGCTTCCGCCCTGCCTTCCTCCTCCAGGCTTTGCTGTCCTCACAGCTCCACTCCTTTCTCACCTCATTCCCCTCCTCCCCTTGTATAGGATAAGCACTGGGGGTGGGGAGTGCATTAATACAGACAGCTTGGCCTAGTGGGGGAGGGTATTCCCTTCCTCTCCTTGTATAGGATAAGCCAGGGGTAAGCACGGGGGGGGGGGGGGGGGGGGGGGGGGGGTACATTAATACAGACAGCTTGGCCTAGTGGGGGAGGGTAGAATACCTGGACCTTATAGACAGGAAATGCCATGAAGGAGGGAAGCTACTGTCAAGTCCTCACCTCCCTGCTTTAGTGGTGTGGTTTGAGATGGGGTCTCACTATGTCACCCTGGCTGTCCTGGAACTCACTCTGTAGACCAGACTGGCCTCAAACACAAAGATTTATCTCCCTCTGCCTCCCAGTTGTTGGGATTAAAGGTGTGCACCATGAAACCTCTCTAATCCCTCCCTTTTTGCCCTGCAGTAGGCTTGTGGTATTTTGACCTTGCTTACACTGGACCCTGAAATTGGCATTTAGAAATTAAAACTGGTACTCCAAAAAGTTCTGTAGCTCAGGGCAGAATGGGCGGTCAGCAGGGAATTCAGCTGGGGACACAGCCATTCCTTTTGAAGCCACCACTGTTCTTCCTGCTCACGGGGTCTGACCCCCATTTCCCCGGCCTCCTCTCACTGCCTGTGGAGGTTGCTCTCGTCCCCTCTCTGCTGGGCTCCACGCTTTCCTCCTCTGTCTTTTACCTTTCACTCTTTTTCTGTCCACTTTTGCTCTTAATCTCCTTCTTCCCCCACTTGTACAGTCATGGCCTCCTGGAGAGAGAGGAAGCTCACAGCTCTGCCCTGTGCCTGGTGACTTGGCCATAAACCAAGAGAATACGTGGAGTTTAACTGAGGCAGTCATGTGATTGTCCTGAAATGTGTTCTGTGTTCATAATTAAATGGCATAATTTTGTTGAGTGTACATATTTATATTTACATAGCTGTCCTTTGAGATTTTATCTTGCGGTCTCTTTTAGAATGAAATATTTGGTCCGGCGATGGCATCGAGTCAAAGCTTCTGGCCCCAACAATGTTAATAGGGATGGCTTTGGAGTGGGTCCAGGTAAGGTCAAATGACATAGTTTCTGTGTATGACTCTGAAATGCTACATGTGTAGTAGCCGACACATGACCAGTTCTAATGCTGATACGGTCCAAAGACCGTGAGCAGCCTTAGAGTAAGGCTAGGGACTTGCAGAATTAGAGCCTGATTTCTGGTGCACATACACGGCAGCACGCCCTGTTTTTCTTCATGGGTTCTCCCAGGCCTCTGATAGGCAGTTACTGTTGCTTATGCTGAGCCATGGAGAGCACCTGCCATTTGCCTCACATTATCCAGCAGGGAAATAGTGGAGCCAGGGCTGGAGAGCATTGCTGTTAGTCATGTGGAAGAATTGTGGTTTAAGTTTTTACAGTTTAGCATTATATTTCTGAGCATGTTATATAATAATGGTAACTTTAAATTCCTTCTCTCTACAGCTAGAACTCAGTAGGCAAAATGTTAGGCCTGGAACATTCAAGGCGTAAGGAGGCCAAAAGCTGGAGGACACATTGTGATGTCAGGGCTGAGCCGTGTCCAGGTGTCCTGACTTCTGAGACTCAGAGGAAAGGAAGTATTTTAGGATAGCCTCACACTGAGATGAAATCCTTACCATAGGCACTTGCGTTGGCACAAACAGTTGGCAAATCTTGATTTCACTTTTTTGGTTTTATTTTGTTTTGTTTCCACTAAAAGACTTGGTTCCATTAGTATAGGGTTTTTACCACATCATCTCCTCCAACCCCAGAAGCACACCCACTCGGAACCCCTTCCCCCTTTGATCTTCTATTTTACAAATAAAATATTCCAGTGAGTTTATTTTCTTTGAAGCATAGCTCTTAATTCATGTTCGAAGGTAATCAGAAAACTACTGAAAGGCGCTTTGCTTTGCACTGTTCTCTTTAAGCAAGAATAGAAACTGACTGTAAATAGCACATGGTATCAAATACTGCTTTTTAAACCCTTACTGGGTGTATATCTGTCTTCTGAGGCTGGGTACGTTTTTCTTTACAGTAATGTATTTTGGGTTTCTTTAGGTGTTGAAAGGACTGATCCACTTTATCATTCCACCAGTGGACTGGAACTGTATCCAGATCCAAGGCAAATGACACATTATAGTTCAAGATCAGACCTGGATTTCCCGAGGTCTCCCTTACCATTTAATAGGTAAGAATTTATTGAACCTAGCTGGAGTAGATATAGTAATGTTTCAGAGAGGAGTGGACCAACTGTTAGAACTTAAAAGTACTTTGCATTATGATAGCTAGACATCCTTAGTTATATGTAGTTTCTATATCTTAAAGCTTAGAATACGAGCTACTTCTAATTTCTAAATGGTTTCTAAAGGAAACAAATGCTGTAGTTATAAATACGTGCTGTGGTCAGACATTGGAAAAGTACACACAGGAACAGTGATTTGCACATGTCCGTCATTCACTGAGCACTCTGCAGCCTTGGTACTGGGCCTTCTTATGACAACAGCATCTTTGAGCTTAGTGAAGAGTTACTTCCTCGTTGTCCTCTATTTAGATGTCTGGGGTAAAGGTCAGATAGTGCATAGATCAGGGAAGAGGCGATCTGGCAACTGAGCCGACCGTTTCTGTGAAATTGGATTCTGACCATACTCTAATCTATAGGTACCCAGGAACTCTTGCAGATTTCCATCCTGTCCTGACCAACCCTCAGCTACAGCAGTATAACCCTGGCAGAACGCTGACAGATTATGTCACCCAGATCGATGCACTTCAGAGACGGCTCGGAACTACTTTACAGTCAGGTGCTGGATTTTACCACAGCTCTGTTCTGGCAATGCTAGACCCACCCATCTCTCTAATTCCATGACAGGTTTCTTTGGGTTTATTGAATCTTGTAGCTTGGTGCATAAGTACCCAGGTTGTACCAGCTTAAACTCTGACCAGCAGAGAACTGGCTCTTCATTACTCCCAAGTTCTCTCAGCAGCTCCTGACAGAATGGTTTGGTACTTTCTTCATTTGGATTAGACAGAATTCCTGATGAGCACTGCCAGGGACTCTGATCATATGATAGAAAGCAGTAAGAGCAAGCCTTGCCCAGAGCGAGTAATGCAGCCATTGTCCCCATTCCTAACTGTCCTTCTACATGTCATTTAAACAAGCCATCCCTTGCACTGGCACCATCTTCTCTCTCCTCAAAAGTTCCGTGTCATGCACTCCATAAAGGTGGACTTTAAGGACTGGAGAAATGGCTCAGCAGGTCAAGGCACTGCCTCCAAGCCTGAGGTACTGAATTCAGTCACTCTGATCCACGAGGTAGGAGAGAAGCAACTCCCACGAGCTGCCCTCCAACTGCACTGTGGGTTATCACCTACACACATACAGATAAAAATATGAGATTTAAGAGATTTTTACAGATAGATTTTGTAGGAAGTTGTCTTTCGTATGTACTTTCTGTAGAGGCAGATTCCGGTCATCATGGAAAATCTTCCCTGCCTTCCCTTGCTCACTACTGGCCCCAGAACTGAATCACTTTAAGTTACTGTGCTGGAAGTTCACTTTGATGCTTTTGCTTTTTAATTGTTTATTCTTTGTATGGTAGGTGTTTTGCCTCATTCATGCCTGTGCCTGCAGAGGCCAGAAGAGTGCATCAGATCAGCTAGGGTGGGAGTTTCTGGTGATTGTGAGCTGCCATGTGGTTGCTGGGAATCAAATCCAGGTCCTCTAGGAGAGAAATCAGTGCTCTTGGAAGGCATTTCTCCTATCCTAATCATTTTTAGGACTCTCTTCCTATGAATGCACACACTGTGGACTACAGAAGTCATTTGTTTAACCCAGGCAACCTTCAGAGCAGTCACGAGACACATGAGCATTGTCTCACTCCCCTTGCTCGGTGACTTCTAAATGTAGTCAGCCTCTTAGAACTAAGGTTACGTTATGGGGCTGAAGAGAAAGCTCTGTGCTTAAGGACTCACTGTTCATTCTAGAAGACCTGCGGCTGCTCCCAGCACCTAGTGTCAAATAGCTCACAACTCCCTTGTAACTCCAGCTTCAGAGGATCCAGTCCTCTACGGTATCCTTGGACTGTACTCACAAGTATGTGCATGCGTGCCACATGCACACGCACGCGCGCGCACACACATAAATCTTTAAGAAAACAATTGAAGTTCAGGTCTGAAGTCATGGGGTCTTTTTGTTGTTGTTGTTGTTGTTGTTTTACGTTAATGCGTGTGTGCACATCTGGGCCACAGCTTGCATGCGACACTGAAAAGCCTTGTGGAAACTGGTTCTGTCCTTCCACCATATGGGTTTCAGGCATCAAACTCTGATTGTCAGGCCTACAGCACCTCACTGGCCCCCAACATCTTGAGATGGTTGTAAACAGATCATCTGCCTATGTGAACTGGCTGCCCTGATATTGGTAACAGTCTGATTCTCCTGTTTGTTTTTTATTTTACAGGTTCACCTGCCTCCCAATATCATACTGGTATGAGGAGATAATTTTCAAATCATGCTGTCATGAAGAGAAAGCATTAACTAAATTTTAAATAGATTCCCTTTGTAAATCAATGGCTCTTTTGTGCTTTTTTATTGTGTATATTCAGTGGGACCAACCAGTACAAACACACTTATGGTTGTGTACAAATCCTTGTCAGCACATAAAGACAAACTGGAGTTTGTGTATATAAAACACCCACAGTAATCATTAAATTACATGTATATTTGTGGAATGCTAATTTAAATGATTAAATTATAAACTGTATTTATCAGATGGGTGAAGAGATTAAAGTTTTTCAAACGACATTGCTGCTAGATGTGTAGCCCGCAGTGCCCTGCACTTTTCTTACAGGGCTCCACGTTTCTGCCTACTCTATTTGCTACTGGTGATGAAGACACAGCATCACTTGGAGAGACCTATTTTTGTATAATGGTAGAAGTTTTGAACTTTACTGGGCTATTTTGTCAAGAACTGAAATAAAAATGACCTCACCATTTTCACCATACTGTATTTGAACCGTCTTCATTTTTAACTCAGCCGCAGCTCACCTATGGTACATAGCATCTTGTTACTTCTCTCTAATAAGGAGATCTTAAGATCCAAAAGTGGGTTTCTCTCTCTCTCTCTCTCTCTCTCTCTCTCTCTCTCTCTCTCTCTCTCTCTCTCTCTCTCTCTCTCTCTCTCTCTCTCTCTCTCTCTCAATTACAGAACATCTTCAGTGTGCCTTTGTATGAACTATCCCTAAGTGAGAGCTTTCAACTCCTGAGTTGGCATTCTCATGATTAGTCCATATTTTATTACATTTAGTGTTCTTGTGTCCAAAGAAGCCTCCTCACTAACCTAGTGGAAATCAGCTCAAAGAATATTAAATTGTATCAAGAGTGTAGCAAAATTCAGGATGCCAGCCAAATTCTAATTGGGAAACTCTCAGAATACAGCTTTCCAGAGGGTTCCCTACTAGCACAGCATTGACTACAATGGCAGGATTTTTGTTTACATCCAGAAGATATTGTTTCGCTATTAATGGTCTTTGATTTATAGGAACACAATCACAAAGCTGTACATTGCTGGGAATTTCTAATTAATATCATTTCCAATATTAGCAACTAAACTTTCTAGAAATAGCAATGCTATTCTAAAACAACTAGTTGAAGGGGAAATTTGTGCATAAAAGCCCTTTAAAGCATAAAATTTATGCTTGCCAAGTCAAAATTGTTCCCTGGAGAAAAGGTGCATCGATGAGCTGGATGGACCATCAGCCTGCTATGGCCTTAGGCCTCCGCTGTGTTATTCTCCATAACTGATCTGTGATCAAAACCTAATTCTGTTGTATTCTAGTGGACCCTTTATTTAATTCCCAGAACTGAAAATGTCAAAGTCTAAAACTAGTCAGGAAAACAGGCCGGCCCTACTCAAGGGTCACAGCTATGTGCCACAAACCTACAGATCTAATCAGTGTAGAACTGTTCTCAGAATAATAAAGACAAAATACCTGGGCCTTCATATAAAAAATGAATTACGTAGGAACAATCATCAAGCTTTAATAAAATCTGTAATCTAACACATGCAAGTGCAGCAGTGGAATAGCTACCACAACAAAAGGAGAGAAAGGCATACTTTGTGAGGTCAGCAGCTATTGTGAAAATACCTGATTTCTCATCGGGAGCTGATAACGCTAGTTAGTTGCCTAAATTCATAACCTGAAGGAAATGCCAGCAGGAGGCTAGTTCCTACAAACAGGATGTAATTTTCTAAATTCTCTGATCCTTTGAACTGTATTTACACTGTGCACATAATTGAAATCTACAAATAGACCAGTGACATTTTTGTCAGAGATTTTTAATGTGAAAGCTTTAATAGCAGAGGTTGGATGGGCCCTCATAAAGAGTCTTTAGTCCTCTTAAAACTGTAGCATACGTTGGGAAAAAAAAATGTTATTTAGCGCAGGGTGGGGGTTTTTTTGGATACAGTCTTGCTATATAGCCAAGGTTGGCCTCAGCTTTGAGTGCTAAAATTACAAGTATGACATGGCCACAAAGTCATCTTGACCCGCCTAGTATGATGACAGGCATGTCACAGTGTTGCACCCATGGTTATAATTAGGAAGGGCTCCTAAACACAGCCCCCACAGAATGCAACCAGTCATTACCATTTCTCATTCCAACCAAAAGCCCAGAAGTCACTGATCTCAAGATCTCTGGAGATGATACAAGAACCTCAAGCAGGTCACAAATCCCATGAGGATTCACCAAAATGTAACCATTTGGAGCCGGTAACACAGCGCTCTTTAGTACTTATTATTATTATTAGGAAATATGGTTGGTTATCAAGGCATGGTCCGAGGTCTCTGCCATCTTCCTGTTTCAGTACTGCAAGTTAAAAGCTCAAAGATCACCCCATCTAACGAGTGCTTGCTTTCACCTAAAGCTGTGGAAGTGACCTTATTCTCTACCCTTTCACATCTTTGCACACAGAACTGGCCCAGGGATGCGAATAACACATTTGCAGAATCTGACTAGGCCTTTAGACTTGCAAAACTACACTCGCAGAAGTAGTCTTTCTGGAGCAATGTGTGCTTTTGAAATTAATACCTGGATACTGTATTCTGTAGTGTCTGCCAACAATCTAGATTCCCCAAAACAATTTTTAACTCAAAAGGTTGGCTTCCATGAAGTACTATCAGATGTATTATAAACTGTTTCAAATGCCATTAGGTTTGATAAAAATCACTGCATGAATAAAACGTTAAAATCAAACTGGCTTTCAGAAGTACATACTCAACAGTACACAATGAAAGCTGTTTCATAGGCTTCATTATCTCTCAAGTTGCAGCATGCAGTCGTTAACCCACACTGGTTTCTTGTTCCGCTTTCCTTTTGATCTTCTGTTGTAATGGATTACAGGTTTTTCAGGGGTGTGAATTGTTGTATAATTCACACTGGGAAAGTATCCATTGATGAGGTCAAATTCATATAAACAAGGCGTAGAAGACCAAATTGTCTTGATTTGAACATATGCAAAAGTTTCTCCAATACAACGATACCATCCTGTTTTTTGAAAAAAAAAAAGTTTTCATCAGAATTAGTTTTGAATTCTTCCTCTTTTGGCCTGGAGTGACATTTGTTTTAGAGGAGCAGGAGGTGTGTAACAATACAATGAAAGGATGACACTTTGTACATAAAGTGACACTATAAGTCCTTTCAAAGCCCAGGTATTTCCAGTTTTGGAGGAAAATGATGGGGATTATGATGGCATTTTGTGAAATGTAGCACTAGAGAGGACAAACATAAAGAAGGCTCAAATCAAGATGGTAATCTAGCTTGGCTATGTGTAGAATATAGGTCCCAAGAGAGCTATGGTTTTAAGTCAGTATGAACCTGTCAATCAAAATTCCAGATGTTCCTTACAATGAAAATAGAAGGTGATTTAATGAACCCAAAATAACATCTAAACTGGAATAAAAATCTACAAAAGCTGAGAAATTATGAAATGCACAGGTTAACAAGGCCAGATCAGCCTTAAGCATGGACTACACTGAAGAATTCAAATTGATTTCACATTTGATCACATGACTCAAGGTCCAGGAGCCAGTGCAGTGTGGTACTAGACGAGGATCAAGAAATAGATCAGGGGGACAGAACACAGAGCCCAGGAAGAGTATCATGGCTCTCTGGTTCTCAGCCAAGAGCCTTACAGCAAGCCAAGAAAAGGCTGGAATAACAAGAACAATCTAAAGAATCACAACTTCATCCCTTTCTCACATCAAAAGAATTCAAGACAATTCTAGATTATCAATATTAAAGTCATTAAGATTTGGTAAGGAACAGGAAATCACATTCATGATACGAGGCTGGGCAAAGACAATGTTGTGAATGTTATTTTACGTCTGGAGCATTTTGGTTGAGCCCAGCATTGCGGTGCATGCCTTTAATCCCAGCACTCAGGAAGCAGAGACAGACCCATCTCCATAAATTAGAAGCTAAGCTAGTCTCCAGATAGAGTTCCAGATTATTAAAAGGTACATAGCAAGACCCTGTCTCAAAAAATAGAGGAAGGAAGAAAGGAAGGAGGGAGGGAGAGAGGAAGGAAGGAAGCAAGGGAGGGGAGGAAGGAAGGAAGGAAGGAAGGAAGGAAGGAAGGAAGGAAGGAAGGAAGGAAGGAAGGAAGGAAAAAGATTGGGGCATCTTTGTTGTAAATATTATTTCTAAAGAAAAAATTAAACATAGCTTATTACCATGCTTGCACAGCCCATTAGGCATTTATTTGTGGACGCCATAGTTAAGGAACCACCTACATTGGTCCATACTCGAGAATCTGGCTTAAAGTAAAAAAGTTAGAGAACTTTTGATAGCCACAAACCAGAAATATCCTAACTGAATCAACAAAAGAATTGATAAATTCTGATGTTGTATGGAGGCCTCTTGTTTATTTCCCAGCTGCCCAGACTCTGAAAATAACAACACATAAACTGTATTAATTAAATCACTGCTTAGCCAATTACCTAAGCGTATTGCTAGCTAGCTCTTACATCCAGAATTGGCCCATCTCCATTATATTATATTTTACCATGGGGCACATGGCCTACCGACAAGGTTTTAGCATGTCTGTTTCTGGCGGTGGCATTGTGGTTTCTCCTGACCCCATCCTTCTTTCTCCCAGCATTCATTTCCCCCCTTCCCGCCTAGGTCTGTTCTAGGTCAAGCCAGTTTCTTTATTAACCAATGGTATTCACATCATACTGAGGGAAATTCCGTATCACCTCCTTTTTTTCTGTTTAAATAAAAAGGAAGGTTTTTAACTTTAACGTAGTAAAATTATATATAATAAAACAGGTACCAAGCAATAAATATAGTTACAATATTTATATCTACTTTATCTTAGTACTAAGGAAAATTATAATTATAAATTCTTCAACTCCATCAAAGACTCCAGAAGGATATATTACCTAAGTAAACAGGAAGTACATTAGAAGCAACTTCTAAAACTCTAGAAATGACAGACACATCTCACTGCCTGAACAGTCACCCAAAGTTCTTCTGTACTGTTGGGATATCCATCTTCAGCCTACAGGCCCATAGTATCTGGCAGACTTTACCAAGAAGCAGAAATTTCAAAGACAGTTTCACCTATATTGGCAGTTTGTCAGTCACTTTCTTCTGTGTCCTGTAGAATGTCCAGCAGACTTTTCCACAAAGCAGGAACCCCAAAAGATTGTCTCACCTTTAGGCAAGTTCAGGAGTCATTTTCCATGGGTCCTGCATGTCCAGTTCATCAAGCAATCCAGGCAAGAGCAGTTTCTTGCCCAAATGACTAACCAACACCATAAGGAGCCTCTTCGATGCCCATCTTCCTCTAGAACTAACTGGTGCTGCCAGGAGCAGATGTGTCTCACTGTCATGAAAAGTCCTTACTTCTTAAAAGATTTAAATGTCATATTCTGTAGGTCTTTGAAAGGTTTGAAGTACACCTACCTAATTGAAATATATCTCTATATATCTAATAAACCTAACTAACATGACTACAAACTTGACTATTATAGATGACTATCTATTGGCCTATATTTCTTAATTATACATTGCATTTTAAATGAGTTGTGCAAATACAATACCTTAATCAAGAACAGGAATATACATATAACAAAATTAATCTTAAATCTGTATCAATAAACCAAGATCCATACCAATGCAAATCTCTATAGCATATTCCCTTTTAAATGTAAACAAACATTTATAAACAATATTTGAGAATATGGGCATAGTTTTCTCCAAACTGCTTCCTGCTTTTTGTTTGGCAAAGAATTTTGGGGGGCTGTTTACAGTGATTTTTCATGGGGTCTTGGCCCAGACCATTGTAGTATGAAATTAATCCATAGGTTCTCATCTTCTGTGGTAACAAAAGAAGAACCTCTTTTCCAAAGCAACATATCCTTAGACCCATATTTTAAAATCAAGACACCTTTAAGATGTATATGTTGGTTTAGCTTAGCAGCCTATACAATGAAATAAATGTCTCTCTCTAACTAGCACATTCACTGTCAAAAATTTCAAAGAAAATACAATAATATACATAATGCAGAATCTCTGTGTATATTTCACCTTTATGTGGTTTGTTTTTACTGTATTACTTAATATTTATTTTATTATCTTTACTCCTTTTATCTAGGACTATGTTATAAGCTATTTAAACTTCTTTTTATAACTCTCTATGCTCTTTTTCTTCTCTCTTCCAAGCTTATGTACATTTATCCAACACTGTGACTTGTTTAGAGGGGTTTTTTGTCTGAATCCATCCTATTGTGTATCTGAAATCATTTTCTGTCCAAGAGTACTTTTTAAAATGCTAAGCAGCTTGGTCCCAGAGGCCATGGGTGCTGGCTCCCTCTCTTTCAGGCTTTAAATGTGGTGGAGATAGATCACCACAGGTTCTAGGACCGCCGGGTGGGAACCATCCTTACCACCTCAAAAGCTAAATCTGCTATGCAGTGCACTGCATGGCCTGGATATATCTTTGTGTATGGCAGTGGGAATCCACCATGCTTTTTCTGCCTGTGCACTCCTAGCAGACTAGATCCCACTGATTGCCCAGGCAGGGAGTGCTGAGCCTGGGCATGGTCTCAGCTACTTTCCTTCTGACCCTGAGTAGACAATACACTCAGGACCCGAAGTGGGTAGTAGGCATCAACCCCCAAAAAGAGCCAGAGCTTGTGCTGGAAGCACAGAGCAGGAAGCTGCTGTTTCAAAACAGCACTTTTTTTTTTGCAACTGCTGAATCAGTAAGACCTCTCTTAAAGGAGCCATAGCATACTATCAGCAAGCAAAGCCCACTTGGGGAAAAAAAATTGTGGCTAAACTTTGTTTTTAGTGTCTAGAATTTCTTTCCCAGCCCTCTCAGGTTTTATATGAATTTTAGTTGGCCACATTGCCATGCCAATTTGTTGTATGGAGGCCTCCTGTTCATTTCCCAGCTGCCCAGACTCCCAAAATAACTACACATAAAGTGTATTATTTAAATTACTTATTGGCCAAATACTTAAGCATATTGCTAGCTAGCTCTTACATCTAGAATTAACCCATCGTGGCCTACCAGCAAGGTTTCAGCATGTCTGTCTCTGGCAGTGGCTCCATGGCTTCTTCTGACTCTGCCCTTCTTCCTCCCAGCATTCAGTTTAGTTTTCCCTGCCTAGCTCTGTTCTATCTACCCTATGAGATCAAGCAGTCCAGTACATGACAGCAGTGGAGACAGGCACCAGTTTAGTGACGCTGCCTCTCTCGTTACAGAATCTAAGCTGCTGAGCTAAAGGCTCTTTCAATTATTAATCTACAATCATTTGTATCTTATGTAAGTCTATTAAATAATGATCTGACGTTCAAGGTTTTCATATGTTCAGAACTAATAAAAGGACATAGGTCAGAGAGCAATGGAGCATTATACAAAGATTTATCCTTAGACTTAGGAAATATTCCATTTTACAAAGATTGCATTCCCAAAATCTCTCCCTCCTTCTCTTCCTTTCTTCCTCCCTCTTTCTCACTCTCTCAAGTAGTTTAACTGAAGAAAGACAGATAACAGAGGCAAACACTTCAACCTAAAATATAAGCAGTCCTCTTACGAGCTCCAAATGACACATGAGCAAACTCTCTCCTGATGCTGAATTTTCCTGTAAGTAGCAGTCAAGATTAAGGTCCAAGCGTTCTACCCAGAAGTCTTTCAGCCTTTGGTTGACAGTAGGAGAAACACACACCTTATGCCCTGGAGGAATGTCGTACCCTGCCACAGTCTACAAAGTGAGAAAGAAGACATCTCATTAGAGAATATTTCAACATGGTACCAAACAAGATGAACTGTACATGTGTTTAAAAACTGTCTAGATAATAAACCAACTAAAATTATTGAAAACTGATTTATTAGTGGGCCAATAATGCACTAAAAGTATATATACAAACCCAGCTCAAGGCAGAGTAGAATTTAAAAAACTTTTCATAATCTGACCTATATAATTCATACTTATGACTTTTACAAAATATATTTAAAGCCAACAAAAAAGTACATCTAATGTTTAAAAAATGCAATTGTTAAGTAAAAAGAAATAACATAATCAAAATTAGTTTCATGTTTATTCCCTGTAATTATGTAACAAATTTCATATATTTATAATAATGACACTTTTTACTTTTATAGCTTAAAATATTTTCTCTGAAAATGGGCCCTAGGGAGGGAAATCTAGCTGAGACTTACTTGACCATCTTCATCATAGTCATTATAAGAGGTCTCAGTCTTAACGTTTCTTTTATGCATCGGTTAAGCAAATCCTTCACTTTGGAGAGAAAGCTTGCTCAGCCTAGATATAATAGGAAGGGCTTTGGTCCTTACACAAAGCAGTGTGCCTTCCCTCTCTGAGGAGTAAATGGGGGTGGGAGGAAGGTGAAGGGGAGGGAGTGGGAACTGCAATTGGTATATAAAATGAGAGAAAATAGTTTTTTTTGTTTTTTAAAAATAAAATAAAAATAGGAAAAAATAAAACACTATTCTCCATTAAAAAAAATCAAGGATCATTTCTGATTTCCCCCACACACATATAATCACCATACCTGCATCACAGGAGGAAATTATTTTAATTTCCTAGTTATGTGAGAGTGGAAGGGCAGAGGTGAAAAGGGCAGAGGTATCTGGTTCCTGATGGCTTAGACAGTTACTCAGTCAATGGGAAAACTGGGGGCCAAGAGAACATGGACAGGGTCAACCCTATGGTTAAGGACCAATAAAAATCACTTTTTGGAAAACTGAGATTGTCAAAAATCAGGGTCAAATTTTCCAAAGCTCTGACAAATTAGACAAAGGCATATAACAATCTGACATAAGTTCCTTCAAGAAAATAAATGCTGTGTCTTGGTGAGAAAAGCAAGCTTTGGTATGGAACTCACACTACTGCAGATCAATGAGAATCTTGGAAAGTATAGCAAGGCAACCATGGCCTCACTACTCCAGAGAGGCCAGAACAAATATGCCAAGGATAGCCAGATAAGAGTAACACCTCCCTCCCCCCCCCCCACCCGCATCCAGAAGCGGAGGCAGCCTGGGCTACATTGAGAACTTGTATCAAACAACAAAAGAAAGAAGAAAGAAAGAAAGAAAGAAAGAAAGAAAGAAAGAAAGAAAGAAAGAAAGAGGAAAGAAGGAAAGAAAGAAAAAGGAAAGAAAGAGAGGGGAGGAAGGAAGGAAGGAAGGAAGGAAGGAAGGAAGGAAGAAAGGAAGAAAGGAGGGAGGGAGGGAGGGAGGGAGGAAGGAAGGAAGGAAGGAAGAAAGAAAGAAAGATCCAGCAGATATTGTTTAACATTGTAAGTACCTGAGGTCGTGGTACACTTAAAAATTAAAACCAGGTACTTATGAAGACCTGGGAAATTAAAACAAGATGTTGAGGGCTGGAGAGATGGCTCAGTGGTTAAGAGCATTGCCTGCTCTTCCAAAGGTCCTGAGTTCAATTCCCGGCAACCACATGGTGGCTCACAACCATCTGTAATGAGGTCTGGTGATCTCTTCTGGCCTACAGACATACACACAGACAGAATATTATACATAATAAATAAATAAATAAATAAATAAATAAATAAATAAATAAATATTAAAAAAGAAAAGAAAAACAAGATGTTGACAAGAGACCCTGAAAGTCCTAATATAAAGCCACATGCATTGTACATGTACACTGTACATGCACAGCACAGATATGGCAGAGATCCAGTCTCCCACATGTGGCTGACCAACTTGTGACACACCACAAGTCAAGGCGAAGGCAGGGCAGTAAACGCCTGAAGAACTCTTGATAACATGCCCTGAACATGCATAGCTTCCTCAGCAAAAGCTAAGAGTTGAAGACAATTTAAGAAATCTCTAAGTGATATACTCAGGAATGGCAGCATCTTTAATCTCAGAGGCAGGCAGATATCTGGGAGTTCAAAGCCAGGCTGGTCTACACAATGAGTTCCAGGCTAGTCAGAAAGACATAGTGTGATGATACCTCAAACAAAACAACAACAACAACAACATTTACAAAGTCTCCAATCATTATGTGCCCACAAAAACAAATAGTGGAGTCCAGTGAATACACACAAATACAGACATAGAACCCTGTTCATCTGTTTATGAGAGTCACTGAACATAGGATCACACACGTTTACAAACCCTTGTTACACACAAGTAACAAACCTCGGGGTTAGGAATCTCATTTCCAGAGCTGCTACTGCTTTCCAGAGTAGCAAATTCAACAAAAGCATTAGAAACTTGAAAAAAAAATGAAAATAAGAACTGCAGCTAGTATATACCACAAATGGAAAATAAATGGGATGTATCACCAAATTCTATTTTTTTTTTAACTAAAGCAACTAGCCTCTTACAAGCATTAAAATTCAGTAACAAAGGAAGAGAACAGAAAACAATAAAATAGCAATCAGAGGCCACTTGGGGGCGCACAGTCTATTTTCCTGGCTGGCCACCTCTCTGTCAATCCTCCCTCTCCTACTTCCTCAGGAGCTGCCAACTGACCTCAGGGACCAGATCTGCAGCTCTAGCTGCCATCCTGGAACCCTCAGAAGGAAATGGGAGGCCATGGCCACAAGTCCCAATAATGAAAGACACTGAACTTACCAGATGAATTAAAACAGACTATTATAAAGACCTTCAAAGAAAAGAAAGAAAAATTAAGCCTAAAGAATTAAAGTATGAAACAATATGATAATGCTTCATGAAATGGAGAATAGTATTGTAAAATGTAGAAATTCTGGAACTGGAAGATTAAATAAAGTTTTCACTAGGGTAGATCAGTAGCAGATTTGAACTGGCGTGAAAATGAACATAAAAAGAATACTTAAGGACTGGCAAGACGGCTCATCAGGAAAAGGCATTTGCAGCCAAGCTTGATGACCCACACAGCGGAGAGAAGCTCCTCCGTGCTGCTCTCGGCCACCACCTGTGCACCATGGCACACACAGGCACATAGCGCACACAATAAATAAGAAACAAAGCACTGAAAGAATAAAAAGAATAGGCTTAACCAAGGGGTATAAACCTTTTCGTGGAAAAGTAAAAAAATAAAAAATGAAAATGTTGGACGAGATTGAAAGACTAAAAAGAACGAAATGGGATGTGTCTAAAAGCTAACAGTGTTGAGGTGCTAATGCTCCCAAATGCAGTGCAATCAATCACAAGTTCACAGAAATTGACAAACTGACTCTAAAATTGTTTTTTTTATTTTATTTTACATACAAATTACAGTTCCCCCTCCTTAACCTCTTCCTGATTCCCCCCCCCCCACACACACACACACATCTCCTTTAAAATGTTTTATAAAAATTGAGGGAACTAGGAATATCTATAATAGTTGGAAAAGATTAGAGCCTCACTCTGAAGTTCAAAATTTACATATAGCTAACCCAAAAGCTAGGCAATCAGCTTGATAGAATAAAATTCAGGGTTCAGAAATAAAGCCTTAAGTTTATGGCCAATAGATTTTTGCCAAGCCCATTCAGGGGGAAAACAGTTTCTTCAACAGAGTGCTGGGGCAAAGGGTTTTCTATATACAGAAAGGTACAATGATCCCTCATCTCACACTATATTTAAGTTTAATTCAAAACAGGACAAAGACCCAAAAGTAGGAAAAAACTGAGAAGAAAGCAGAGGGGTAAGTCAGTCTTCACACCTTTTGAAAACACATACCTGCTCAGGAGGGTGAAAGGCAATCTTACTATAAAGGGACAGGATCTGAACAGAAACTCTCCTAAGAGAGCAGCACAAAACACTCAGCCATCAGGGAAAAGCCACCCAGCTCAAAAGACCACGACACCTACAGAAATCCAGGACAGATAATAAGCACGTGTCAACATCGGAACACACACAAACACTGTTGACAAGGTTAAAAATGGAGCCAATGTTTGGAAACCACTTATCAGGTCAATACATCAACACATATTGCTGTATGACCCAGCAATCACACGACAGCTGGAATATCTCAAAATGGACAAATGAATAAGTAACATGCTGTATGTGCATATTAGAGAATTATCATTGGAGACAAAGATTGGAATACTGACACATGCTCCAACATGGATGAACCTTAACCCTCTGTTACAGCTTGGATGTCATAAAAAATGTTCACCAGCCACTAGCACTTGGGAAGCCAATGCGGGGATCTGAGTGTGACAACAATCTATTCTACATAGCAAGTTCTAATCCAGCCAAGAGCTACACAGTGAATCTCTCTCTCTCTCCTCCCCCCAACCCTCAAAAAAAGATGTTCTCCAAAGGTTCATATCATGATGGCAAGAAGTAGTAGGGGCATTTTTAAAAGATTTATAATAGATGGTCATAAGAGACATGATCCTCTGGAGGAGTTAGGGTCAATTGGTAGGGAAAGAAGCTAATTAAGAAGTAGTTAGCTTATTATCAGTCAAAGATGACAAAATAAAATTATAGCTATATACTCACTATTATATATGTTTATAATATATATACTATTATAACACTTAATATACTATGCTTATGCTTATCAAAATTTTTTTGAAAAACACACATACTCACACATATATGAATTTGCCCCAGGAATGTAAGAATATCTGAATGTAACATACCATTTTTTTTTTTTTTTGGTTTTTCGAGACAGGGTTTCTCTGTAGCTTTGGAGCCTATCCTGGAACTAGCTCTTGTAGACCAGGCTGGTCTCGAACTCAGAGATCCGCCTGCCTCTGCCTCCCGAGTGCTGGGATTAAAGGCGTGCGCCACCGCCGCCCGGCTGTAACATACCATTTTAATAATGTGTCTAAACAAAATATAACGGAAAAATGGTAAAACTAGGGTGTGCTTCAAATGAGTCCTCTCCTGCTTCCCTGCCCAGCAAGTTGTGTGGGGTGCCTATATCACTTCTGCCCAAACACAGGTGATGAAATTCCACACTTCATAAAAATCCAGAACATACATATATGCTCCATGTACAGAGGGCAGACATTAAACCTAAGCACCAAAGCAGCAGGGCAGAGTGCGCTATAGAACAAAACCCACCTGCGAAGCTTACAGAAGCAATAGCTTGGCTCTTTCTGCTCCCTTAGCTTTCAGAGAGGTCTCTGAAAACCTGTCAACTGGCGCTATATTGAACAGAAGGCCTCAAACTGTACACAAACCTGCTTATAGGTTAAAGGAGTCGGGTCCTCGCCACACACTGCTTTCTGTTCTAGGTAGTACTTTCCTTGAAGCAGTTTATCTCTGGTCAAAAGGAAGCCCATCCAGGCACTGGTGGTGGAGGAGGTGTGCTGTGCTGCCAGCAGCAGTCCGATGAGCATCCCCGCTATCTCGGCATCTGTCCGAGGGTGCCCGTCCCTGGGGATGAACCACACACTTAACATTAATACAGTTTCTGGACATAATCAACTCTCTTCCATACCTACTGACAAACAGGATCCCTGGTTTCTCCCACAAGAGATACAAACCAGGAGAAAGCAGGATGTGGGAGACTTTCTTCCAGCTTATTTGCAGATGTAACCCACGCCAGCTGCTGGGGTCATAATAAGGCACGAGGGCCCAGTGCTTCCTGTCTCTACAATTTACAAGTACCAATTCATTGTTCCATTGCCTTTACTTTTTAACTGGAAATATCTGTAATCTACATTTTCATGTAGAAGTTGTTTTAGCTTAACGTGTGACCTGAAGCTTCTTACCTGAATGGAGAGTCTAGTAAAGATGGGAGAATGTCATCAACTTTTTCTTCTGACTGCCTGCATTTCTTGATAGCCTTATAGAAAATATTCTTGATCTCTCAATGGGCTCTGTCCCTGTGTCTACAATTTAAAAACAGTATTTTCAATAGAGTAACATTTTATAGGCTCACATTCAAAACCAATACCAAACATAAAACAATATTTGTTTACTAACTGAAGTGACAGGAACTCAGACCAGGAAACAAGGAGTCAGGCTTGTCCATTCATTGAGCCTTTATTTGGCAGCTAAATAGAATGGGTGAGTTGGGTGGTGGTGGCTCAAGCCTTTAATCCTAGCACTAGAGAGACAGAGGCTGGTGAATGTCTGTGAGTTCGAGGCCAGCCTCTTCTACAGAGTGAGTTCCAGTGCAGACAAGAAGGTTGCAGAGAAACCCTGTATCAAAAAAAAAAAAATCAAAAACAAAGGGGGGTGGACATCAACAGAACAAAGCTAATAGTTTAATCCCCATCTCACATAAGGAGAGATGACCTAGCAAGGAAGGAAAGCCGACAGTTAGCAGGACCTGAGCTCCACACCGAGTCTTAGAGACCACATTGCTCTGAATCAGAGACCTTTGCTGTCCTTGGGGCAACTACAGGACAGTTAGCAAGGAGACAAACAAAATCAAATGCATGCACGAACAGCCAGAAGAAAGGGCCCAGGAGAAGTGCTGAAAATCCAGCAAGGCTTTCAAACAAGTGCTTGAGAAAGGCCGCAGCTCTAAGTACAGCTCAGGGAGTTCTCGGAGTACAAAGACTATACTAGGGAAGCAAAATATTACAAGAGATAACAAACCACTTTCTCAACAAAATAAAGCTTACTTTACATGAACTCACTCTACAAACTGTCTGAATTCTTATAGAATCGAGGCTCCTAATCAGCCCAAATCAGAAAGTCCTCATACAGCACAGTAATTGTGGAAAGTCAGCCAAGGACAAAGTGCTCCTTATCCATACCTGAAACTAGGCAGAGGCAGCCAACCTGGCAGCATGGCTAAAACCTCCATCCAAAGCTGCATACAGCTGGGCCACCTTTGAGTTGCCTTCCAATATCCTTTCCATGTAAATAATGTCAAGCTGTTCAAATTATGAGCTCAGAAAATGTTTCAAACACATCTAAGGGGAAGGAAAGATCATTCTCATTATAATTCCCAAACATCTTTTAAAATAATTTTTTGAACATATAAAGAAATTGTGATGAAAAATTGGGAATATATATATATATATATATATATATATATATATATTCAAATTCAAACAGAATCCTTTTCATACCTCCAAAGTCCAGACAGCTACGTAGCTGTGCAAAACTCTGGAGGCAATAAACCTAAACACACTCCCCTCTGGCTAGCCAAAATCAATACCTCAAAGCACCTTTATACCTTATTTATATATAAATTTTTCATCTTGAAGAGGTAAGAGTGAAAATGTCTGGCGGGAATGAGGAGACACAAGACACAAACGAACCCACTTAGTTTATTAAGAGAGAAGGGTGTGCTCACGGCCCGAGGAAACGATGTACAAGAGAGAGGGAGTAAAGATGGTGCATCCAGCTTTTAAAGGTTTCCCAGCACATGCGCACGAGGGGAAAGACGTGCCTTCATCAGCCGCTGATAACGGGCGATGCATGTCAGATGCTGATGTCGCAGCTGGTGGGCGACCCACGCATGCGCACACAGGGGGTTCGTTGAGTTGGGGGTGGAGGTAACCAGGCATGCACGCACGTGGGTCACACGGGCCCTGTTCTAAAGGATCCGCCTACATGCACCTGCGTTAGAACGCAGAAGTGCAGCCTTACGGGTGGCTAAAAGAATTACAAAGAGGACTATTAGAAAGAAATGCAGTAGTCTGATTTCCAGGTCACAGCACAAAAGCTGTGAATAACATAAAGATCTTTCGGTGCACGTGAGGACAATAATGAGGTCATTCCCAAGAAACGGCAGTCCCCAAACCAAAGGCTGCATTTGGGTCAAATGAAGGTAAGGAGTAAATACAGTTTTGGTTCCATGTACTAGAAAACTTGTGCGCAACCTCCAACACTGGAGACAAGCATTGGGAAGCTCACTGAAAGTCTCAAGAATCATCTAACTCAGTTCTTTGACTCTCTTTCTATCAAATGAACTAGTTAACATCTGGCTTTCCATTTAAATTTGCCAAACAAGACACCAGAAGACACGCTGGTCCCCTTGGTGTGGTTGTTCTGTCGCCCCTTCTTTTGCACCTATCTACGTATGTATTCCATCTCTATTCTTCCGTTTTGCATAATATAATACCTTATGTGACTATAATACATCTCCCATTGTAATTTGTATGCTTCTAATTTTATAATGGATTCTGTTTTTGTATTAATGGCATTGGGAGATTATTTGTGGGGCTGGAGAGATGACTCAGAGGTTAAGAGCATTGCCTGCTCTTCTAAAGGTCCTGAGTTCAATTCCCAGCAACCACATGGTGGCTCACAACTATTTGTAATGGAGTCTGGTGCCCTCTTCTGGCCTGCAGGCATACACACAGACAGAAAACTGTATACATTATAAATAAATAAATATTTGTTTGTTTATTCAGTATCCTGCCTGTAGGCCAGAAGAGGGCACCAGATCTCATTATATGTGATTGTGAGCCACCACATGGTTGCTGGGAATTGAACTCAGGACCTCTGAAAGAGCCATGTGGCCACCACCTCACCTCTCCCGTTCCCTCAGCATTAAAGTAGGGTTTCTTGCAGGATTCTAAGGACCCCAGAGACGAAAAGGCAGGTTTGGCAGCAGGGTGGGAGGAAGAAGGCACAGTAGCAAGAACACTCCCCGCTGGCTCTCCGGTCCCCTCAGCCCTGAAGCAGGCTGTGATGGGGGTTCCAAGGACCTTGCAGATGAAAAGGCGGGCTTGGGGGCAGGGTGGAATGGGGTGCCACACCAACCCCAGTAGAATCTGTGTGACAAGTTCCACAGACTGAGGTGTTTGACTCCAAAGGGAGGAGGTCTCCTGGAACCGGTTGTGGAACCCTCTAGCCGGAGAGAAATTATTGAGCAGTAGTTCTCATGGCAGTCTGTCTGCTTCTATATTCTTTCTGTGCTTATGAGATGTTCCTGAGAGCCTGGGCCCAAATTCTAAGCAAGAAAATTGGATAAGAAGCCATCCCCTTGAGATGGGGTCACTGGCCGTGACCTCTTCTCTAAGCGATTCAGTGCTCTGCTTCATAATCATTTACATACTTATAAAATACTTTGATAGAATATTCTCCTGACAATATATGAATTTGTATGACTGTGTGTGTAAATGAGAATGGCTCTGACATTGTGGTATAGAAAGCATTGCTTAAGTACAGTTTTAAATTGAACTTTGAGGATTTTTAAGAAGACAAAAGTTAGACGTTAGTTAAGGATTACACATGAAAATTTATGAACTTGATCGGGACCTAAGAGTCATTCATTAACTATAAGTGATTTTTTGTACTTGTTTAGTGTCATAATTGATTCTTTGAACCCATTGTTTAGTAACTAAGATGTTATCTGCTTCGGTCATAATTGATTCTTTGAACCCACTGCTTAGGAAATGTAATACCTGATTGATTTTATGCTTTCCTGTGCTAAATGATTGTGATCATTGTTCTTTGTAACTTCTTCACTGAACACATCTTTTAAGAATTGTAATACCTGTTCTTCTTGTATAAAAACCCACGTGTGAGAGCAGCAAAATGCACTCAGATTCACTGCCTCTGTGTTTGTTTCTGTTTGTCACCACCGAATCCTTACCCACCTTCTCTTGGAGAAAGCACATCCCACAAAACCCCATCCCAGGCTGGGGTGGTCGGTGGCAATGTGGTAAAGAAAACCAGCAGAAGGAACACACCCTGCTGGATGGCCAGAAAAGCTTAGGGAATTGTGGGGACCTGGATTCTGTTCCCCTGGGAAGGGCCCAGCTTTTGTGGGTTTCTTAAGGACTCCACTGAGCACAGTTTTACACATGCTAACATGGGTAAGTGTTCTGCCACTGAGCTACATTCCAAAGCTTTGTTCTATTTCACTTATTGTTGAGATAGTCTTACTGCAGAGGTACATCTGGCCAGGAACTCACCATGTAGGTTACCCTGAAACTCACAGAAATCTACTTGCCTTCCCTCCTGAGTGCTGGGGTTTATTTTCATCGTGGCTGGCCTTTATTTTCTTTTTTGTTGTTGTTTTCTTGTTTTGTTTTGTTTGGTTTTTTTTTTGGTTTTTTGTTTGTTTTTTTCGAGACAGGGCTTCCCTGTAGTTTCTAGAGCCTGCCCTGGAACTAGCTCTTGTAGACCAGGCTGGTCAGAGATCCGCCTGTCTCTGCCTCCCGAGTGCTGGGATTAAAGGCATGCGCCACCACTGCCCGGCTTGGCCTTTATTTTCAATGTTTGCATTTACAGGGACCTAAGATAGCCAGTTATCGTACAGGTGGGCTGGAACAGAAGGGCAGGGCTGGCACCAGATGTGTGAATCAGCAAGAACCTTGGACATGTTCTTCTTAGAGTGGGAGGGAGTCGCGGTGGTCAGGAAGTTATATAGATTTTGATGTATCTCAAACACTCCAAATCCTGTTTCACATTTAAATGTAGCAGCATGCAAGGCTGCTTCACCGTACGAAAAGAGGAGCAACATTTTGTTCTAATGAACACATTCTGGACATTATTCTGAGATAACTGGTGTCTACCTTAAAAAAAAAGACAAGAATTATTTAATTCCATTCCAGGATCGATATACATAATATTACTACCTGGTCCTGAATATTGGTAGGATTTGGAAGCTTAAGATGCAAGACCAGACAGAACATTTGACCAAATGTTTGACAAATCCACCAAACCTTGAAATAGAACCTAGCAATTCCAGTAATGATGGCTGTTCTCTGCTCATGGAACAATGAGACAGGAAGGATTTGTTTTCTGGCTTCTGTTTCTAAAATGTGTGAGGTAAGCCCTTCCTAGACAGAAGTCAGCTGTGCACATTGTGGTATCTTTGAGAATATGGTTCACATGTGACGAGGGACAACTAAAATAAACAGAGAACAGCTTCTAGTAGCCTATTTCTGTTTCTACAATAAAAGAGTAGCATTTAACTTGGCCTTGTGATCTCTGGAAGGTTGAAGCTGTGTAAGGAGGTGAACCTGTAATTTGAGCATTTTGGAGGTGGGGCAGGTGGACCTGGACCAGTCTCCAGGACAGACTGTGCTGCAGGGAGACCTCATTAGAAAACAACAAAAAGATGAGCTGGGGAATTTGGATTCTCCCTCAGCACATACAGCCACTCTCACTTCTGAAATGCTGCGCCTAGTGTATCTTGGAGGATCTTTGTGAGCATTTTCTATGGTTTTTGCACATCTGTTTTGTGATTCAGATGAAGAGATGACTCAGAGATGTCACAAGACATTCAACTTGACCTGTAAAGACACGGGCTTTTCACAAAGTAGGTGAGGACCTGGACTAACCTAAAACAAAATGAGACTGAGCTGCGGCTGTGTGTACACGGGCTTTGTAAGGGAGGGAACTGGGATTTCTAAGCTTTTGCCTGTTAAGGAGTTTAAATCTTTCAGCTTTAAATGTTGCTCTAAGAAAAACAAACATCCCTAGAACTCTCAAGCATAATGGGTGGGAGATAGCACTTGGCAAACTTTATTATAAAGTTTATTATAAGGGGATCTGAAAATATCCTATGAATTATCCCTTTAAGAAACACTGAAGAGCGACTCAGAAATGTCTGCCATTTCCTTAAAATAATTATTAAGTTGATTTTGGGTGGGTAGTGCATGCCACAGCACACAGGTAGAGAAGACAGGAAAATGTCTACAAGTCACACATTTACTTTCTTTCCACCTTGTGGATCTTGACGATCGAATTCACGTTATCTGACTGAATTCAGGCTATCAAGTTTGGTGGGGTCTTTACTTGCTAAGCTGTCTCACTGGCCTATACGTACCATTTCTGAAGTCAAACTTAATTTCAGTATAGATATCTAAGTTAAAGTAGTTTTTCTTAAGCCAAGCTTGGTCCTGTATGAATCCAAGCCCTGGGGAGACTAAGGCAGGAAGTCTGTGAGTTCAGACCAGCCTAGACTCTGTCTCAGAGTGAAATGTCTCAGAGTGGGTGTATTAGCACATGCTTTTAATACCAGTAGAGCTGAACAGACCTCTGACTTCTAAGACAGCCTGGATTACAAAGAAAGTTCAAAGACAGCTAGGGATGCACAGAAAAGCCGTGTCTTCAGGGGAAGAAGGAAGAAAGAAAGGTTGACAAAGGTAGTGGGAGAAAGAAAAAGGGTCTTAGGAGATACTAAAGTGGCTAACATGCAAGCAGAAGGCCAGAGTTCAATCCCCAGCACTCCACAGGAAGCTGGGCATGGTGGCACATGCATATATTACCAGTGCTGGGAGACACAGATAGGATGATCCCTGACACTTGCTGCTCAACTAATCTAACCAAATCAGTGAGCCCTGTGTCTCAGTGAGAGACCCCATCTCGAGACAAACTAGACAGCTCCTAAGGAATAACATTTAAGGTTGACGTCTGGCTTCTATTTGTGTGTGCGTTTACACATGCACACACAAATATCCATATACTCACATATTCACCAGCAAATGCATGAACATGTAAGCACATCAGCACATACCACAAAAAAGTAAAATGAAAAAAAAAGAGGAAGCAAGAGAGAAGAGAAGAAAGGGAGCGAGGAAGAGGGGTCTTTCGTAAATGGCCTTTGTGTGGTTCCTATGAATCCTGATTTGCATTCAGTGTCTTTATAATTATTTCTCAGAATCTCCCGTAAATAGAGAGACTGAAATTATGAAACAGCTGGAAGACATTGAGAATGCTCCACCTTTGCCCAAGTTCTCTTCTTTTTGGTCAGCTCTTTGGATAAAACTGGGGAAAGTGAGGCCCTAGCCAGCAACCTCCACCAGAACAGGCCTGAGGCAGCAGTCCCCAAAGGAACAGGTACAAGGGAGCCACTGCTGAGGGAGCAGGCCTGAGCCAGAGACCTTTGCACAGATGGGGGAGAAGGGGGGGTGACAACAACACTGGACATCAATCAGCAACCTGAGGGATCTCTGCTGGAACAGGCCCAAACCAGCAACTTCTGAGGAGCTGGGCCGAACCAGGGACCTCTGCGGGAGCAGGCCCAAAGCAGCCACCTCAGTGGAAGCAGGCATGAATGACCCCCAGTATCACTGAGCAAACCCTAGGAGCATTGAAGGAGCTCCAGAAACATCAAGTACCCTCCAGGGTGACTGGAACCATGGCCCTGACTGCACCATGTAGAAAAAACAACTGGAGCCTTGGACTTCCTGGCACCTGGAAGATGATCACCAGAGACACAGACAGCCCCAACTACACCAATTAGAGGAAAAGATGGGTAGACACACTCAACACCACAAAGAGCAACATGGCACCAATAAAAATGAGTGGCCCTACAACAGCAATACTTAAATAACCAAATATAGATGAAGCAGAAGAAAATGACCTAAAAATAATTAGGTCACTAGGAGAATGTTTGAGGCCCTTAAAGAGGAAATAAAAAAATTCCCTCAAAAATGGAGGAAAAGACAAATGAAAAATTAGAAGAAATCAAAAAATCCCTAAAGAAAACCAAGAAAGACTGGGCAGAGAGTGCAACCAGGTGGTCGGGAGTTTCTTTGTTTCAATAGCCTGCCTGCAGCAAGGTAGGCCCTTTGTCTGCGAGCTCCTTGGCCAGCAAGGACACCTGATCTTAGCACCAGAAGATACATCCGGGAGGTGAGTTCCTGACCCCTCCGCAGCAGCCGGGGAGACAGAGCACAGCCACTCCTCAACCCCCTACACTTCCTGGTCTTCCTGCTGGGGCACTCTCCCTGGCTACTGCCTCTCTCTTCCTACCCCACCCAGCTTGCATCCAGAAAAACCCTCCCTTCTTCCTCCCCTCTTCGGGTTCATAACATCTCCAGCTCAGCCTGATGGGGTGCTGGGACTGCGTAGGGAGTTCAATAGCCTGCCTGCAGCAAAATAGGCCCTTTGTCTGTGAGCTCCTTGGCAAGCAAGGACACCTGATCCTCTAAAAGAAGATCCATAGAGGAGCATTCGGAAGAAGAGATGGGCAGGCGCCAATGTAAGAATTCCTCTAACAAACTGAAAAACAACATGAAATCACCAGAACCCAGCAATCTTACAACAGGAGGATTTGAACACCTCAATCAAGAAGTAGAAAAAAAATTGACTTTTTGAAAGTGATAGAGGCCCTTAAACAGTAGGTGAAAAACTCCCTTAAAGAAATGGATGAGAAGAATAACAAAAAGTTTGAAGAATTGAGTAAATCCGTAAATGATATCCTAGAAAACCAAGGAAAAACAATCAAACAGATAATGGAAACAGTGCAAGACTTGAAAACTGAAATGGAGGCAAGGAAGAAAACACAAACCGTGGGCCAGCTGGATATGGAAAATCTAGGTAAACAAATAAAGACTACAGTAACAAGCATAACCATCAGAATACAAGAGATAAAAGAAAGAATCTCAGATTCTGAAAATACCATAGAGAAAATCAATGCACTGATCAAAGAAAACAGCAAATCCAACAAATTCTCATCACAAAACATTCAGGAAATCTGGGACACAATAAAAAGACCAAACCTAAGAATAATAGGGGTAGAAGAAGGAGAATTCCAGCTCAACGGTCCAGAAAATATATTTAATAAAATTATAGAAGAAAACTTTCCCAATGTAAAGAAAGATATTCCTATGAAGGGTCAAGAAGCATACAGAACACCGAATAGTCTGGATAAAAGAAAATCCCCTCACCATATAATAATCAAAACACAAGACATACAGAATAAAGAAAGAATATTAAGAGCTGCAAAGGAAAAAGGTCAAGTAACTTATAAAGGTAAACCTATCAGACTTACACCTGACTTCTCTATGGAAACCATGAAAGCCAGAAGGTCCTGGATAGATGTACTTCAGAAACTAAGAGACCATGGATGCAAGCCCAGACTACTATACCCAGCCAAGTTTCATTCACTATAAATGGAAAAACAAAATTTTCCAGAATGAAAACAAATTTAAACAATATGTAGCCACAAATCCAGCCTTACAGAAAGACACAGAAGGAAAATTACAAACCAAGGAGTCCAATAATGCCCACAATAATTCAGACATCTAGCGACCCTTCACCAGCAAATCTCAAAGAAGGGAAACACACAATCTCTACTACCAAAATAAAAAAAAAAGGTGACCGGAGTTAACAACCACAGGTCATTAATATCACTTAATATCAATTCACCTATAAAAAGGCACAGGCTAAGAGACTGGATAAGAAAACAGGATCCAACATTCTGCTGTTAATAAGAAACACACCTCAACCACAAAGGCAGACATCTACTCAGAGTAAAGGGTTGGGAAAAGGTTTATCAAGCAAATGGACCTAAGAAACAAGCGGGTGTGGCCATACTAATTTCTAACAAAGTTGACTAAAATCAATCAGAAGAGATGGAAAGGGACATTTTATACTCATAACAGGAATAATTCATCAGAAGGAAGTTTCAATCCTGAATATCTATGCCCCTAATATAAAAGCACCCATTTATGTAAAAGAAACATTACTAGAACTCAAGGTAGCCATCAAACCACACACACTAATAGTAGGAGACTTCAACACTCCTCTCTCACCAATGGACAGGTCAATTAGACAGAAACCTAACAGAGAATTGAAAGACTTAATGGAGGTAATGAACCAAATGGCCTTAACAGACATCTATAGAACATTCCACCCAAATAGGAAAGAATATACCTTCTTCTCTGCAGCCCATGGAACCTTTTCGAAAATTGACCACATACTCGGTAACAAAGCAAACTTCCACAGTTACAAAAAAATATTAGTAACCACCTGTGTCTTATCAGATCACCATGGATTAAAATTAGAATTCAACAACAATGCTACCCCCAGAAAGCCTACAAACTCATGGAAACTGAACAGTCAACTACTGAACCACACCTGGGTCAAGGAAGAAATAAAGAAATAAATTAAAGTCTTCCTTGAATTTAATGAAAACAAAGACACAACATACTCAAACCTATAAGACACAATGAAAGCAGTGCTAAGAGGAAAGTTCATAGCACTAAGTGCCCACTTAAAGAAAACGGAGAAAGCACACATTGGAGACTTAACAGCACAGCTGAAAGCTCTAAAAAATAAGAAGCAGACTCAGGAGGAGTAGAAGACTGGAAATAATCAAACTGAGGGCTAAAATCAACAAAATAGAAACACAGAAAACAATCCAAAGAATCAATGAAACAAAAAGCTGGTTCCTGGAGAAAATCAACAAGATTGACAAACCCCTAGCCAAACCAATCAAACGGCAGAGAGAACACACAAATTAATAAGATCAGAAATGAAAAAGCGGACATAACCACAGACACAGAGGAAATTCAGAGAATCATTAGATTTTACTACAAAAGCCTTTATGCCACAAAATTGGAAAATGTAAAAGAAATGGACATTTTTTAGGGTAAGTACCATATACCAAAGTTAAACCAGGACCAGGTGAACAATCTAAATAGTCCTGTTAGTCGCAAAGAATTAGAAACTGTAATCAAAAACCTCCCTACCAAAAAAAGCCCTGGACCAGATGGTTTCAATGCAGAATTCTACCAGATCTTCCAAGAAGACCTAATACCTATACTCCTTAATGTATTTCATAATATAGAAACAGAAGAGTCATTGCCAAATTCCTTTTATGAAGCTACAGTTACCCTGATACCTAAACCACACAAAGACTCAACCAAGAAGAGAATTACAGGCCAATCTCACTCATGAACATCGACGCAAAAATTCTCAATAAAATACTGGCAAAGCAAATCCAAGAACACATTAGAAAAATTATCCGCTATGATCAAGTAGGCTTCATCCCAGAGATGCAGGGCTGGTTCAACATACGAAAATCTATCAATGTAATCCATCATATGAATAAACTGAAGGAAAAAACCAAATGTTCATCTCATTAGATGCTGAAAAAGCATTTGACAAAATTCAACACCCTTTTATGATAAAGGTCTTGGAGAGATTAGGGATACAAGGGTCTTTCCTAAATATAATAAAGGCTATTTACAGCAAGCCAACAGCTAACATCAAATTAAACGAAGAGAACTCAAGGCCATCCCACTAAATTCAGGAGCACAAAAAGGCTGCCCACTCTCTCCATACCTCTTCAATATAGTGCTTGAAGTTCTAGCAATAGCAATAAGACAACATAAGGGGATCAAGGGGATTCAAATTGGAAAGGAAGAAGTTAAACTTTCGTTATTTGCAGATGATATGATAGTATACATAAGCGACCCAAAAAACTCTACCAAAGAACTCCTACAGCTGATAAACACCTTTAGCAATGTGGCAGGATACAAGATCAACTCCAAAAATTAGTTGCCCTCCTATACACAAAGGATAGGGAAGCAGAGAGGGAAATCAGAGAAGTATCACCTTTCAAGATAGCCACAAATAGCATAAAATATCTTGGGGTAACTCTAACCAAGGAAGTGAAGGATCTATTTGACAAGAACTTTATGTCTTTGAAGAAAGAAACTGAAGAGGATACAAGAAAATGGAAGGATCTCCCTTGCTCTTGGATTGGGAGGATCAACATAGTAAAAATGGCAATTCTACCAAAATCAATCTATAGATTCAATGCAATCCCCATCAAGGTCCCATCAAAATTCTTCACAGATCTTAAGAGGACAATAATCAACTTTATATGGAAAAACAAGAAACCCAGGATAGCCAAAACAATCTTATACAATAAAGGAACTTCTGGAAGTATTACCATCCCTGACTTCAAACTCTATTACAGAGCTACAGTATTGAAAACAGCTTGGTATTGGCATAAAAACAGAGAAGTCGACCAATGGAATCGAATAGAAGACCCGGATCTTAACCCACAAACCTATGGACACCTGATTTTTGATAAAGGAGCTAAAAGTATACAATGGAAGAAAGAGGGCATCTTTAACAAATGGTGCTGGCATAACTGGATGTCAATTTGTAGAAGAATGAAAGTAGATCCATATCTATCACCATGCACAAAATTCAAGTCCAAATGGATTAAAGACCTCAATATTAATCTGAACACACTGAACCTGATAGAGGAGAAAGTGGGAAGTACTCTACAACATATGGGCACAGGAGACCGCTTCCTACGTATAACCCCAGAAGCAGAGACATTAAGGGCAACATTGAAAAAATGGGACCTTCTGAAGCTGAGCAGCTTCTGTAAAGCAAAGGACACTGTCACTAAGGCAAAAAGGCAGCTTACTGACTGGGAAAAGATCTTCACCAACCCCTCAAAAGACAAAGGTCTGATCTCAAAAATGTATAAGGAACTCAAGAGACTAGACTTTAAAATGCTAATTAACCCATTTAAAAAATGGGGCACTGAGCTGAACAGAGAATTCTCAACAGAAGAAGTTTGAATGGCCAAAAGACACTTAAGGGCATGCTCAACCTTCTTAGCAATCAGGGAAATGCAAATCAAAACAACGTTGAGATAACATCTTACAGCTGTCAGATTGGCTAAAATAAAAAACATCAATGATAGCCTTTGCTGGAGAAGTTGTGGGGTAAGGGGTACACTCATCCATTGCTGGTGGGATTGAAAACTTGTGCAACCACTTTGGAAAGCAGTGCGGTGGTTTCTCAGGAAATTCGGGATCAACCTACCCCAGGACCCAGCAATTTCACTCTTGGAAATATACCCAAGAGATGCCCAATCATACTACAAAAGCATTTGTTCAACTACGTTCATAGCAGCATTATTTGTAATAGCCAGAACCTGGAAACAACCTAGATGCCCTTCAGTGGAAGAATGGATGAAGAAACTGTGGAATATATACATATTAGAGTACTACTCAGCGATAAAAAACAATGACATCTTGAATTTTGCATGCAAATGGATAGAAATAGAAAACTTTACTGAGTGAGGTAACCCAGACCCAAAAAGATGAACATGGGATGTACTCACTCATAATTGGTTCCTAGCCATAAATAAAGGACATCAAGCCTATAATTTGTAAAAAAATCTTAGAGAAGATAAATAAGAAGGTGAACCCAAAGGAAAATATATAGTTATCCTCCTGGATATTGGAAGTAGTCAAGATTACTGGGCAAAAGTTGGGAACTTGGGGGTAGGGTGGGATGGGGGTAAGGGGAGATGTGGAGAGAAAAGTATGAAGGGAAGGATGGGGAGAGCATGGGTGAATGGGATGGTTGGGATACAGGAAGGGTGGATATGGGAGCAGGGAAGTATATATCTTAATTAAGGGAGCCATTTTAGGGTTGGCAAGAGACTTGACTCTAGAGGGGTTCCCAGGTATCCAGGGAGATGCCCCCAGCTAGTTCCTTGAGCAGCTGAGAAGAGGGAGCCGGAAAAGGCCAGATCCTATAGTCATACTGATTGATGAATATCTTGCATATCACCATAGAAGCTTCATCTGGCGATAGATGGAAATAGAGACAGAGCCACACATTGGTGCACCGGACGGAGCACCCAAGGTACAAATGAGGAGCAGAAGGAGGGAGAACATAAGCAAGGACGTCAGGACTGCGAGGGGTGCTCCCACCCACCGAGATGGTGGGGCTGATCTAATCGGAGCTCACCAAAGCCAAGCTGGACTGGGACTGAAAAAGCATGGGATAAAACTGGACTCCCTGAACATGGCGGACTATGAGGGCTGCAGAGAAACCAAGGACAATGGCACCGGATTTGGCTCCTACTACACATTCTGGCTTTGGGGGGGTCTAGCCTGATTGGATGCTCACCTTCCTAGACCTGGATGGAGGGGGGAGGAACTTGGACTTCCCTCAAGTCAGGGAACCCTTACTGCTCTTCGCACAGGAGGGGGAGGGGAAGTGGAAGGGGAAAGTAAATGGGAGGCAGGGAGGAGGTGGAAATTTTTAATAATATAAAAAATAAATAAAGCTATCAAACATAAAAAAATTAGAAACACAAAAATATAACCTCTTGAAACTATTTTTTTGACTGTTGTATTCATTGTATTATTAAACTATGAAGTATGTAGTATAGTTCTATACAATAGTTAAGGAATATTTTTTCACATCTCCCAAGGATACTTGGATATAATATTTATTTTTATTGGAAAAATACATATCTGTACTATAGCCATATATAAAGTTGTTTGATTTTTAAAAATAGGTTGGAAAATGTGGCTCAGTGGTAGAGCCCAACATGTAATCTATCCCTAGCATCTCAAAAACTAAAATAGAAAAATAAAATGGGATTGGGATGTACTCAGTAGTAGAGTCCCCTGTTACAACCACTGACAATGCTAATATAAAGGTAATAAATGGGCTAGGCCAGTGTGTTATGTAATATACTCTGGTGTCTGTGAGAATGCTGGCAGACATTTTTCATCAGAATTACACCAGACTTCTCAGTGGAGACAATGAAAGCCAGAAGGTTGTGGTCAAGCATTATGCAAACATTAAGAGAACATGGATGCCAGCCCAGACTACTATACCCAGCAAAACTTTCAATCACCATAGAAGGACAAAACAAGATATTCTTAACAAAACTAGATTTCACCAATACCTACAATAGCCACAAATCTAGCCCTACAAAAAATACTAGAAGGAAAACTCCAACCCAAGGAAGATGGCTACACCAACAAAAAACAAAGAAGGAAAAAGCACACAAATTAATATCACCAACAATGAAAACTAAATTAACAGGAAACAGCAATCACTTGTCATTAATATCCCTTAATGTAAATGGATTCAACTCACCTATAAAAAGGCACAGGCTAACAGACTGGATACAAAAACAGAATCCATCCTTCTTCTGCATACAAGAAACATCTCAACCTCAAAGACAGACATCGTCTCAGAGTAAAGGGTTGGAAAAAATATACCAATCAAATGGACCTAAGAAACAAGTGGGTGTAGCCATCTTAACAGCTAACAAAATAGACTTCAAGCTAAAATCAGTCAAAAGAGACAAAAAAGGTCATTTCAAAGTAGTCACAGGAAAAATCCATCAAGAGGAAATCTTAATAATGAACATCTATGTCCCAATGTAAAAGAAACACTTCTAAAGCTTAAATCATACATTAAACCCCACATACTGATAGTGAGAGACTTAACTCCCCTCTCACCACTGGACAGGTCAATCAGACAAAAAATAAACAGAGAAATAAGAGAACTAACAAGTTATGATTCAAATGGACTTAACAGACATCTATAGAATATTCTATCCAAACAGAAAATATATCTTCTTCTCAGCACCTCCTAGAACCTTCTCAAAAATTGACCACATACTTGTAACAAAACCAACCTCAATAAATACAAAAAAAATGGAACAATCCAATGTATCTTATCAGATCACCATGGTTTAAAACTGTGGGTTTTCTGGAACACATGGAAATTAAACAATTCTCACCTGAATCATCAATGGGTCAAGGAAGAAATAAAGGGAGAAATTTTTATTTAAAGACTTCCTAAAATTCACTAAATGCCTACATAAAGAAGCTAGAAAAATCCCACACTAGTAAATTAACAGGAACATTTGAAAACTTTAGAACAAAAAGAAGCAAACTCACCTAAGAGAACTAGAAGGCAGGAAATAAAGTGAGAACTGAAATCAACAAAATAGAAACAAAGAAAACAATACAAAGAATCAATGAGACAAACAGTTTGTTCTTCGAGAAAAATCAACAAAACAGACAAACCTTTATCCAAACTAACCAAAAAACAGAGAGAGAAATTAACAAAATCAGAAATGAAAAAGAGGACATAACAACAGACCCGGAGGAAATACAGAGAATCATCAGATCATATTTCAAAAACCTGTACTCCACAATATTGGAAAACATAAAAGAAATGGACAACTTTCTGGATAAATATCAGTTACCAAAGTTAAAGACCAGATAAGCAAATAAAACAGACCTATAACTGCTGAAGAAATAAAAAGTCATCAAAAGTCTCCCAACCAAAAAGAGCCCAGGATCAGATGGTTTCAGCTCAGAATTCTACAACATTTTCAAAGAACTAGTATCAATACTCCTCAAATTATTCCACACAATAGAAACAGAAGGGAAATTGCCAAACTCTTGATGAGGCTACAATTACCCTGATACCCAAACCACAGAAAGCCATTACTAAGAAGAATTAAAAACCAATCTCACTCATGAACATTGATGCAAAAATACTAAATAAAATACTGACAAATTGAATCCAAGAACACATCGGGACCATCATCCAGTATGATTAAATCGGCTTCATCCCAGAGATGCATCCCAGAGATGGTTCAACACATGAAAATTTGTCAAAGTAATTCACCATATAAACAAACTGAAAAATACAAACCACATGATCGTGTCATTAGTCTGGTTTCTAACTGGTGCTCTCTGGCACCCAGAGTACAGGGCCTAAGGAGTTCTGACAAGGAGCTGAGGGATGTCTGTCAGTGCATCGTGCGTGTCAGGTGACAGCAAGGAGGAGCTTTCAGAGGCCCTGAGCATCCTCCAGTAGTCACCTTCCAAGGAGAAGCAGTTATGAGAGGAAAGCCTGCGAGCCTCTTCTTGCTGCTCTCACCACCACTGCACTGAGAGAACTTGTCCCCAGCACCGACTGAAGCATGGGTAGAGAGCACAGATCCTGTCGGGGCCGATGTCCCAACATAAACTACTTTTCCTTCTCTGGACCAGCGTGGAGGTGTGGGAATAATTGAGACACAGTTCACAGAGCAATATCGGAAAGGAGACTCAGGCTTCATTCAAATCCTGAAGATCACCCACATTTATTATCCCAACACCTTTTATCCCCCAAGGTAAACTAAGGTGGAAGTTCATTAACGTTCTGTTTCTGGGCAGCAGGACTACAGTCAGGTCTGCAGCTGGTCACTAGCTTGGAATTTACAACTCTTTTCAGGCGATCTGCGAATCTACAAAAAAAAAAGAACAACATATCCTGAGCTTTTGTTAGGGTAGTGACAGCCTGTCTGACAGGGATATCAACCACCAACATGGCTGTCACACCATGTAGAAATACGGGCCTACAGGATCCCCAGATTTCTCCCATTTAAAAAATATCCAGTGATCTGAAAAGACAGGACCTCCGCCCACGTGGTCCTTTGCCAAGGCCCATCTTCAGAGGAATTCTAGGTCTAGGCACTGAAAGGAATGACCTGTGTCACAGGGCACAGTGGCAGGGGGAGGAAGAGAGAGGCCGGCACCCATTTACCTCCAGACTAGAGATGGTGGTGACGATGCGGATGAGGGTGTCTGACCTAGTGATGATGGCCTCCTGTCCTGCACACAGAGACCACGGGCACCAGGAGGCTGAGGGAGGAGTGAGAGGGTGGAAAGCCACGGGATGAGAAGGACGGTGATTCCCAAGAACCCTGAACATAAGCCAGCCCACACCTTCCTGAGGCCCTGACAGTGAACAGATGGATCCTGAAGGAAGATGAGGGCACAGACAAAGGGAGGAATCATCCACACAGGGAGTCACAGGGGACAGAGTGCTCAGGGGGAGAGGACGGCAGAGAGACCGCACAGATGGCACAGAGTATAGCCTGTCCCCATGTTCCTGGGTTAGCAAAGCTCACCCTAGGCTCAGGTAATGGCCGTTCAGAGAAGACAAGGTAACTGAAGAGGGAAGCAGAGAACACTGTGTCCTCCAAGCTAAAGGATGATCACGAGGTCTTCTCTGGTGAGAGACGCAGCTGATGCAGGTCCAGGTGTCCTGTCTGGTGCAGGCTCTTGGCATCAGGGAAGTCTAGCTGATGAATGCACTATTTCAGTGACTGTTTGCCTGCACAAAACATCTATGGAGAAGAGACCCAGGACCCACAAGTTCAACAGCAGGGATCACTTTACTGAAGAGGAAGGCAACTCTGAAAACTGAGAATGATGTGGGAATGTTCGGGGGGGGGAGAGTTCATAACCCCCCCCCCACACACACACATACCCCAATGTTCAAAGAATGAAGAGGAACTAACAGGTCCAACCAGAGGGATCTGAAAGGTCCCCATTCAGGGACTCAGGGATTCCTTACTGGGCTCCCCCTCCTGCCTCTCTCAGTAGAGAGCCACTCTCTTGTTGAACACAGGCCGGGTTTGTGTATTTGGGGCCCCCGGGAAGCAACAAGAGTCTTGACAGGTAAGCCGATTGCCCTTCTCGGTCTCCAACAGCACTCGGTGTTCTGAGTGGAAGATGCTGTCTCCATGTCAGGGCCAGTTCTAGGTGGCAGGGGCATTTCCTCTTTTAACAAGCTGTGGCAGACACATGGGGCATGTTATTCTCCCAGGGAACTACGTTTCCACGGAGGCTGACTGGGGAACAACTGCGCACAAGTGCAGAACATAACATTTGACACACGTGCGTGGGGGTGCCCTTTAAAAGGCGAAACGCCGTGTGCTCCCTCTTTTTCTCCTTTTCTCCCTTCACTGTCCAGCACGCTCCACCCTCCCCGCAATAAACCTCTCCACGTGGGCCTGTTGTACCTCGCGTTTTCCTTTGTGGAAAAGAACAGTTGGTGCTGCGACTCCAGAGATCTACTAACCCCAGATTTCAACCCGAAGCCAGAGCCTCGGCTTTGGGTGCCGCCCGGGCTCCGGAGCCTCCCTGATCATGACCAAGGACCCACTCCACAGGGACCCACGTACTCCATCTCCCTGGGCGCGCTCCATGAACAACACCGGCTCCTAATCCTGAGTTTTCCCCCTTCAGGCTAGCTTAATCACTCCTTTTAACCGGGGAATTGACTGCTGAGCTCCCAGAAACTCTGGTGTTCTCTGGGGTTGGGGGAACTTCCTGGTTGGTTGTTCCCTTCACTAGCATTCACTCCCGGCTTCCATCCTTGGCTAAACCCGTGTCTGGGACGGCCAGCCCCCTCAGCCCACCTGCTCCTGGGGGCCCGGGGTCTCCAGCTATCTTTATTTTTCTCTTTTTTCATTCCTTTCCTGTCTTCTCTCCATACGGCCGCTACGGTGCGGCAGGCCTACGGTGTGGCTTGGCCTTCGCTGCATTCCTCCTGCGGGGGGGAGGAAGAGCTGTCCCCATCGTCTGCTTGAGGCATTCAGCAAGGCCGCCTAGCACTCCACTTGTGAGCTTGGACGCCTGTTCACAAGTCCTGAGTATTCGTGCCATCTGCATCTTATCAGGGAGCTGTCCTCGGGAGGCTTGAGGTGCCACATTTTTTTTTGCAGGTGTTTTCACTGCCTTAGCCATGGGTAGCAAGCCATCCAAGTCTCTCTCTCCATCATCCCCGCTGGGATGCGTTTTGGAGGCCCTTCAACCTCACTCTTTAACGCCTTCCTTATAGTTATCCACACTCATGCTCTAAAAAATGGCCCCATATTCCTTAGAGGGTAATTGCAAATGGCCATCTACCAGCACTTTTTCGACCCCAACATTTTACGGGAGCTAGCAAATTACTGTCATCATACAGGCAAATGGAAAGAACTCATCTATATCTCCGCTTTCTTCTATATGGCTCTTAAGACTGACCCTTCTGTTCTTGCCCACTGTTCACCTGCTCACATGTGTTTGGGTATGCCATCTGCTACTCTGGAACCCTCTGCTCCTGCTATGGACCCAGCTGATGAACCTCCACCTTCCCGGTCTCGGAGAGCCACTTCCTCCCGCTCTGCCCAGTCAAGCACAACCTCACCTAAGCCTTCTGCTTCCAAAGTTTCTTCTAGGCATACAAAGCCCTCACCTGAGCCTTCTCACCATGACACCTCACATAAACCTTCCAGTTCTAGGTCTCCAGAAGTCCCATGTAAATCTTCCAGGTCCTCACCTAACCTTTCTCCTTCTAGGTCCCCGGAGTCCCCACCCAAATCCTATTCCAGATCTACAAAAAAGCCTCACTTAAATACCCTTTTCCGCCAGCAGGTCTCCATCCGGCTCCTCAGGCTCTGCTTCCTCCCACCCCCCCCTCTTCGTTGTAGGTCACGTGGGCCGCCAGAAGCGCCTTCAGATTCATCCTCCCCATCTCCCTCCCAGCCTACTCCGCCTCCTCGGGCTTCCAAAGCCCCGCCGAGTTCCCCTTCCTCTCGCACCGGCAGTCTACTGCTAGCACCTTCCTTCACTCCTCTGCTCACATTCATGTGCTGCCATGGAGCCTACTCCTAACTAAGCCAAGCCAGCTGCCATCCTGCCGCTGCGGGAGGTGGCTGGCGCAGATGGATTGGTTAGGGTTCATGTTCCGTTTTCCTTGTCAGAACTCTCCCATATAGCCAAATTACTTGGGTCCTATACGTCTAATCCTACCACTTTTATAAAAGAATTTCAATATATTACTCATTAGTGTATATTAATATATATTAATTTATATTAATTATTAATATATTAATATATTCTTTCCATGACATTTTTATGATCCTGTCTAATAACGTACTTCCCGAGGAGCGTAGGCGGGTCTGGGACACAACACACGGACAAAGTTCACCAAACTCTAGCCTCCCACCCTCTGGGGGCAGAGGCAGTCCCAGACCAAGAACCACACTGGAATTATAACAGTTCAGGTGGGGTCTTGGCCAGAGACCGATTTTTAATTTGTCTCCTGACAGGCCTCCGTAAGGCTGCCCTTAAGCCAGTAAATTATTCTAAACTTTCAGAGATTATCCAGGATACGAAGGAAAATCCTTCTGCATTTTTGGAACACCTTACGAAAGCCCTGTTGCAGTTCATGAACTTGGACCCAGAATCCCTGGAGGGCAGACAGCTACTAATGACTCACTTTTTAAATCAATGTTATTCAGACATCAAGGCCAAGCTTAGGCATTTGGAGAAGGGGGCCTTTTAACCCCACAGGCAGAAGTCCTGGAGACGGCTTTCCAAATGTACCATGCACGACATGACAAAGCTCACAATCATTGCCATGTGATAGCCGTGGCTGGTCAACTGACCAAGGTGACAGGCTACCCATCCTGTCCTGTTCGTGCTGCTCCCCCGCCTCCTGGAGTACATGAATCACCAGGTCCATACTTCAAGTATGCCTCCAAAGTGGATCCTCTGGTGTGGGACACCCAGAATCCCACCGTCTCTAAACACCATTCCCCCGTTGTTATTCAGTTACAAAACCCCACCAAGTATATTACTCAAGCTCAGTAGCCCCTCTCTTCCCAGAGCCTCAGAGGACTTAAACCTATTATCTCTGACCTTTTGAGGAAAAGGCTGCTCCGCACTACCTCCTCCCCATTTAATACCCCTATACTAGCTGTTAAAAAATTTAACGGGTTCCATGCACAGCGCCCGAGTCTGTGTTCGGTGCACTGGCACCCAGTTCGCGAGATTCGGGCAAGGGGCTGGAGGTAAAATACACAAACACAGATAGACAGAAAGACAGCGACACAGGTCATCCTTGAATTCCCCAAGAATGCCCCCTTTATTGTGTTCAGGGACAGATTATATAGAGATAGCCACACCCAAAACCCACCAGAAACCACTCTCCTGCCATCAGGAACTCCTGAAGGTCTCGAGCTCAGAGCAGCTTGTAGGCACTCAGATCAGGGAATTACAAGAAATTCAGGATCTGGGGTCTCACTGCTCCCAACATCTTCCCCCTAAATTTTTTATAAAACAGTGTCTGATCTTAAGTATTGGGGGGGATGAAGGGGACAGTATCTCCAGGTAACATGTACTTCTGGCAGTGCTGTGCCATTGGCCAGGCTTGGCACTGACTGGGCTGAGGCAATGTGCCTTCCACCACAGCCACCTAGCAAAGCTCTGCTCCAGCTGCCTTCTAGCCCCAGCTGCATTCATTCTGGGTCCAATTCTGGTGCATGGAGTGGAGCAGAACTCAGGGAAGCAGGCTTGCTGCTCTGCTACCACTGAAGGGGCCCCACTTAGGGAATTTGGGCGTTGTCAATCTGTCTGGCTACTTCCTGCTGAGCGGGGACGCTGCATTCTTAGGGGTATTTAATGCAATTTACTACAATCTTCCAGTCACGCTCGGACGTGAGGCGCAGTCGTGCTGCACTTCTGCGCCCTGAGGCCCGCGCTGGAAGTGGGCCTAGTGTTCTTTTTTTATGTATACAATATTCTGCCTGTGTGTATGTCTGCAGGCCAGAAGAGGGCACCAGACCCCTTTACAGATGGTTGTGAGCCACCATGTGGTTGCTGGGAATTGAACTCAGGACCTTTGGAAGAGCAGGCAGTGCTCTTAACCTCTGAGCCATCTCTCTAGCACCTGGGCCTTGCATTCTTGCCTCGTCGGCCCTTGAGCCAGGTCCCGGGATTTGTATGCATCGCAGCCCCTCAGTGCCCGCCTGGAGTTGCTTGGCCTTACAGCGGACGCCGCTCACACTCCACTGCAACATTTCGGGAGGTCTCGGGGATTCAAACCACATCAATTTCGAATAAATCCTTGGGCTCTCATCTGTGGAGACAAAAACAGAACCTCCTTTCCAAAACATCAAATTCTTAAGCCCATATTTTAAAGTCAAGATACCTTTCTTAGCAGTTCCTAGAATCAAATGTCTTTCCCCAGTCCAGAACACAAAAGACAACACAATCAACATATCATACATCTGTACACATTTATCTTTTTAAGCTATATACTTTCTATCTTTTCCCAATACATAATTCCCCACTGGCTGAGGACAACCCTGTTTGTTTACCCCTTTCTCGGTTGGAGTTCCACTTGCTGCCAAACCAAGGGAAGGACGTCAGGATTAACACATATACCCCAATCCACCCTCACCTTCTGAGGGCGACCTCTCAGTGTTCCCTAGTTCCCGATTTTGGCTGGGACCTCCAATTTCCGATATCTCAGTGGGAACCTCCAATTGCTGTGCACCGTGCCTGTGTCTGCTTTCAGTACACTGGCACCCAGTTCGTGAGATTCGGGCAAGGGGCTGGAGGTTAAAACACACAAACACAAAGAGCCACACGGGTCACCCTTGAATTCCCCCCAAGAATGGACCCTTTACTGTGTTCAGGGGCACATTATATAGAGATAGCCACGCCCCAGCCAAACCCACCAAAAACCACTCTGCCATCAGAACTCCTGAAGGTCTCGTGCTCAGAACAGCTGTAGGCACTCAGATAAGGGGATTACAAGAAATTCAGGATCTGGGGTCTCAATGCTCCCAACAAACTGGACTTATCGTTTGGTTCAGGACCTCCGGGTCATTAACTCTGCTGTTGTTCCTCTTCATCCAGTCATCCCTAATCCCCTCACCCTTCTGTCTAATATTCCTCAGAAACCTCTCACTTCTCAGTTCTAGACCTCAAGGATGCCTTCTTCTCCATTCCCCTCAGCCCTCAATCCCAAAACATCTTTGCCTTCACCTGGACTGATCCTGACACTAATTTTCCCACGCAGCTCACCTTGACCGTCCTTTCCCAGAGATTCCGGGACAGCCCACACCTCTTTGGCCAGGCTTTGGCCTCTGATCTGTTCTCACTGTCTCTCCATAAATCAAAACTAATTCAATATGTAAATGACATTCTCCTATGCAGCCCGTCTTTGGAGATCAGCAAGACGGACACAGCCACCCTATTAAATTTCCTATCCAAAAGGGGCTATAGAGTCTCACCTTCTAAGGCTCGACAGTCTACTGCAGGAAGCCGATTTGCCGGCCGCCATTACAAGATGGCACTGAACCCCTGCACCACCGAGTAAACAACTCCATATTAGGCAAGGCTGTAGACAGAACCTCTCGCATGCGCAGTAGTGCACAGTAATCATGGCCAATCCCGTGGCCGGGGGCATCGAAAGATGAGCAAGTAGCCAATCCAGGCACGACCCCTGTCCGCTCTCCCTATACAAGCGGCTGCCGTTTAGTCCTCGGGGCCCCTCGCTTCCTGCTCTCCCTTCAACCAAGAGGCTCCAATAAAGTGTGATTTGAGAAAAATCCTCGACTGGTGGTTGTTCTTCCCTGCTCGTCAGGGGGGTTCGCCACAGTATACCACTCAGGTAACATATTTGGGATTAGCCATTACCCCAACCCAAAAGGCTATCACTCTGGACAGAAAAAACTAATTCAATCTCTTGCAGTTCCTTCCACCAAAGAAGACATCTTATCGTTCCTGGGAGTGGCCAGTTTCCTGTGTTCCTGGATCCCCTCCTTTTCTCTCCTCACCAGTCCCCTATACGAAGCAGCTCTTGGCTCCCTGCATGAGCCCCTTCTCCATCCTGTTGTCAAACCCTTCCAGAGACTCCAACGGGCCCTTATCTAGGCTCCAGCTCTTCATCTTCCAGATTTAACTCGTCCTTTTTCTCTTCATGTAGCAGAAAAGGAGGAACATGCCCTTGGGGTCTTAGGACATCAATTGGGACCTTCTCTTGCACCTGTAGAATACCTGCCAAAGAAGACGGACCTCACCACTCAGGGCTGGGCACCCTGCATACGTGCTTTGGTGGCTGCTGAGCTTCTTATTTGTGAGTCAAAGAAACTAACCTTTGGTGCACCCACCACAGTCTTCTCTCACCATAATCTGTCCAACCTCTTAACTTACAAAGGCTTACAAACCTTACCACCTTCCCAAGTCCTTTCCCTCCAGGTAGTGCTGATAGAAGATGCCAGTCTCACCTTCCAATGTTGCCCACCCCTTAATATCTCAAATCTTCTACCTCAACCTAATGTTAATGATTCTCCATTCCACTCCTGAAAAGAGATCCTAGAGGATCTACTGCCTCACCTCTCATATATACAGCAGGGCAAACTGTCCCAGGCCACTTATACCTGGTACACAGATGGCAGTTCCTTTTTATGTGATGGGACTCGTAAAGTAGGCTATGCCACAGTATCCGATACAGAGATAGTTGAGGCAGGGGCACTCCCTGCCCATACTACTAACCAGCAGGCTGAGCTGACAGCTCTCACCCGTGCCTTTCAGTTAGCTGAGGGACAATTTTTTCATTTTTTTAATTAAAAATTTCCATCTCCTCCCCTCCTCCCACTTCCCTCCTCTCCACTCCATCCATACCCCCACTCCCTCCCTCTCCAGGCCAAAGAGCCCTCAGGGTTCCCTACACAATGGTAAATTCAAGGTCCTCCCAACTCGCCCCAGGTCCAGGAAGGTGAGCATCAAAACTGACAAGGCTCACACAGAGCCCATCCATGCTGTAGAATCAAAACCCATCACCATTGTCATTGGCTTCACAGTCAGCCTCCACCATCAGCCATATTCAAAGAGTCCGGTTTGATCACATGTTCCATCAGTCCCACTCCAACTGGTCTTGGTGATCTCCCATTAGATCTGTCCAACCGTCTCAGTGGGTGAACGCACCCCTCACGGTCCTGACTTTCTTGCTCATGTTCTCCCTCCTTCTGCTCCTCATCGAGACCTTGGGAGTTCAGTCCGGTGCTCCAATGTGGGTCTGTCTCTATCTCCATCCATCACCAGATAAAGGTTCTATGGTGATATGCAAGATAATCATCAGTGTGGCTATGGGACAAGGCCAGTTCAGGCACCCTTTCCACTGCTGCCCAATAAACAAGCTAGGGATATCTCTTTAGACACCTTGGAACCCGTCTAGAGTCCAGACTCTTGCCAACCCTAACATGGCTCCCGTAATTAAGATATATACTTCCTTGCTCCCCAACCACCCCTCCTCCATCCCAACCAATCCATTCCCTCAAGCTCTCCCCATCCTCTCCTTTCTTCTCTCCCTGCATTTCCCCTTATCCCCACCTCACGCCCACCCCGGTGCTCCCAACCTCTGCCAGGCAATTTTGTCCATTTCAAATATGCAGGATGATCATAGTATGGTTTCCTTTGGGTTCACTTTCTTATTTATGTTCTCTAGGATCATGAATTATAGACTCAATGTCCTTTTTTATGGCTAGAATCCACTTATGAGTGAGTACATCCTATGTTTATCTTTTTAGGTCTAGGTTACCTCACTCAGTAAAGTTTTCTATTTCCATCCATTTGCATGCAAAATTCAAGATGTCATTGTTTTTTACTGCTGAGTAGAACTCTATAAAGTGTGTATGTGCCACACCTTCTTTATCCATTCTTCTACTGAGGGGCACCTAGATTGTTTCCAGGTTCTGGCTATTACAAATAGTGCTGCTATGAACATTGTTGAACAAATGCTTTTGTAGTATGATTGGGCATCTCTTGGGTATATTCCCAAGAGTGGAATTGCTGGGTCCTGAGGTAGGTTGACTCCCAGTTTCCTGAGAAACCGCCACAATGATTTCCAAAGTGGTTGCACAAGTTTGCATTTCCACCAACAATGGAGGAGTGTTCCCTTACTCCACATCCTCTCCAGCATAGGGTATCATTGGTGTTTTTGATTTTAGCTATTCTGACAGCTGTAAGATGGTATCAGAGTTGTTTTGATTTGCATTTCCCTGATCGCGAAGGAGGTTGAGCATGACCTTAAGTGTCTTTTGGCCATTTGAACTTCTTCTGTTGAGAATTCTCTGTTCAGTTCAATGCCCCATTTTTTAACTGGGTTAATTAGCCTTTTAAAGTCTAGTTTCTTGAGTTCTTTATATATTTTGGAGATCAGACCTTTGTCTGATGTGGGGTTGGTGAAGATCTTCTCCCAGTCAGTAGGTTGCCTATTTGTCTTAATGACAGTGTCCTTTGCTTTACAGAAGCTTCTCAGTTTCAGAAGGTCCCATTTATTCATTGTTGCTCTTATTGTGTGTGTTACTGGGGTTCTACATAGGAAGTGTGATGGAGGATTCTCATTGGCTAATAAACTGCCTTGGCTTTTTGATAGGGCAAAATTTAGATAGGTGGAGTAGACATAACAGGAAAAAGGAAGTGACGTAGATGGCTCAGTCAGATGCCACACCTCTCCTAAGTGAGGCAGACCGCCGTGCCTCTCCTCAGGGAAACAGATTCGATGGAGTCAGATATGCTGAATCTTTCCCGGTAAGACACCACTCATGGTGCTACATAAATTATTAGAAATAGGTTAAAGCAAGATGTGAGAATTAGACAATAAGAGGCTAGAAATTATGGGCAAGGCAATGTTTAAAAGAATACAATTTGTGTGTTGTTATTTCGGGTAAAGCTAGCCGGTGGCCGAGAGCAGGGCAGCAGGAAGCCACCCACAGCTCATCACTACAGAAGTGGTCTCCTGTGCCCATGTGTTTAGACTTCCCACTTTCTCTTCTATCTGATTAACATTGAGTGTGGCCAGATTAACATTGAGGTCTTTAATCCATTTGGACTCGAGTTTTGTGCATGGTGATAGAAATGGATCTACTTTCATTCTTCTACAGGTTGACATCCAGTTATGCCAGCACCATTTATTAAAGATGCTTTCTTTCTTCCATTGTATAGTTTTAGCTCCTTTGTCAAAAATCAGGTGTTCATAGGTTTGTGGGTTAAGATCCAGGTCTTCTATTCGTTTACATTGGTCAACAACCCTGTTTTTGTGCCAATACCAACCTGTGTTAATTACTGTGGCTCTGTAAAAAAGTTTTGAATTCAGGGATAGTAATGCCTCCGGAAGTACTTTTATTGTATAGGATTGTTTTGGTTATCCTGGGTTTTTTGTTTTTCCATATATATAAGTTGATTATTGTTCTCTCAAGGTCTGTGAAGAATTTTGTTGGGATTTTGATGGGGATTGCATTGAATCTACAGATTGCTTTTGGTAGAACTGCCATTTTTACTATGTTGATCCTCCCAATCCAAGAGCAAGGTAGATCCATTTTCTTGTATCCTCTTCAATTTTTTTCTTCAAAGACTTAAAGTTCTTGTCAAATAGATCCTTCACTTCCTTGGTTAGAGTTACCCCAAGATACTTTATACTATTTGTGGCTATTATGAAAGGTGATGTTTCTCTGATTTCGCTCTTTGCTTCTTTATCCTTTGTGTATAGGAGGGCAACTGATTTTTGGAGTTGATCTTGTATCCTGCCACATTGCTAAAGGTGTTTATCAGCTGTAGGAGTTCTTTGGTAGAGTTTTTTGGGTCGCTTATGTATATTATAATGTCATCTGCAAATAACCAAAGTTTGACTTCTTCCTTTCCAATTTGATTCCCCTATGCTATCTTATTGCTATTGCTAGAACTTCAAGCACTATATTGAAGAGGTATGGAGAGAGTGGACAGCCTTGTCTTGTTCCTGATTTTAGTGGGATGGCTTTGAGTTTCTCTCCATTTAATTTAATGTTAGCTGTCGGCTTGCTGTATATTGCTTTTATTATATTTAGGAATGAACCTTGTATCCCTAATCTCTCCAAGACCTTTATCATAAAGGGGTGTTGAATTTTGTCAAATGTTTTTCAGCATATAATGAAATGATCATATGGTTTTTTCCTTCAGTTTACTTATATGATGGATTACATTGATAGATTTTCATATGTTGAACCAGCCCTGCCTCTCTGGAATGAAGCCTACTTGATCATAATGTATGATTTTTTGGATGTGTTCTTGGATTCGGTTTGCCAGTATTTTATTTTATTTTTTATTTTATTTTTTTTTTTTTGGTTTTTCGAGACAGGGTTTCTCTGTAGCTTTGGAGCCTTTCCTGGAACTAGCTCTTGTAGACCAGGCTGGTCTCGAACTCACAGAGATCCGCCTGCCTCTGCCTCCCGAGTGCCTGGATTAAAGGCGTGCGCCACCACCGCCCGGCTCGGTTTGACAGTATTTTATTGAGAATTTTTGCATCGATGTTCATGAGAATTGGTCTGTAATTCTTTTTCTTGGTTAAGTATTTGTGTGGTTTTGGTATCAAGGTAAGTGTAGCTTCATAAAAGGAGTTTGGCAATGACTCATCGATTTCTATTTTGTTAAACACATTAAGGAGTATAGGTATTAGCTCCCCTTGGAAGTTCTGGTACAATTCTGCATTGAAACTATCTGGTCCAGGGGTTTTTTTGGTAGGGAGGTTTCTGATGACAGCTTCTAATTCCTCGTGGCTTACAGGTCTATTTAAACTGTTCACCTGATCTTGATTTAATTTTGGTTATTGTACTTATCTAAAAAAAAGTGTCCATTTCTTTCACATTTTCCAATTTTGTGGCATACAGGATTTTGTAGTAAGATCTAATGATTCTCTGAATTTCCTGTGTCTGTGGTTATATCCCCCTTTTCATTTCTGATCTTGTTAATTTGCCTGTTCTCTCTCTGCAGTTTGATTGGTTTGGCTAGGGGTTTGTCAATCTTGTTGATTTTCTCCAGGAACCAGCTTTTTGTTTCATTGATTCTTTGGATTGTTTTCTGTGTTTCTATTTTGTTGACTTCAGCCCTCAGTTTGATTATTTCCAGACTTCTACTCCTCCTGGGTGAGTCTGCTTCTTTTTTTCTAGAGCTTTCAGCTGTGCTGTTAAGTCTCTAATGTGTGCTTTCTCCATTTTATGTGGGCACTTAGTGCTATGAACTTTCCTCTTAGCACTGCTTTCATAGTGTCCCATAGGTTTGGGTATGATGTTTCTTTGTTTTCATTGAATTGAAGGAAAACTTTAATTTCTTTATTTCTTCCTTGACCCAGGAGTGGTTCGGTAGTTGACGGTTCAGTTTCCACGAGTTTGTAGGCTTTCTGGGTTTAGAATTGTTGAATTCTAGCTTTATTCCATGGTGATCCGATAGTACACAGGTGGTTACTACAATTTCTTTGAATCTATGGATGTTTGCTTTGTTACCAATTATGTGATCAATTTTTGTGAAGGTTCCATGCGATGCTGAGAAGGTATATTGTTTTCTGTTTGGGTGGAATGTTCTATAGATGTCTGTTAGGTCCATTTGGTTCATTACATCTGATAGTTCTCTTATTTCTCTGCTGAGTTTCTGTTTGGTTGACCTGTCCATTGGTGAGAGTGGAGTGTTGAAATCTCCTATTAGAGTGTGGGGTTTGATGTATGCTTTGAGTTCTAGTAATGTTTCTTTTACGTAAGTGGGTGCTTTTATATTAGGGGCCGAGATATTCAGGATAGAGACTTACTTCTGATGAATCGTTCCTGTTAAGAGTATAAAGTGTCGGGGCTGGAGAGATGGCTCAGAGGTTAAGAGCATTGCCTGCTGTTCCAAAGGTCCTGAGTTCCATTCCCAGCAACCACATGGTGGCCGACAACCATCTGTAATGGGGTCTGGTGCTCTCTTCTGGCCTGCAGACATACATACAGATAGAATATTGTATACATAATAAATAAATAAATAGTATAAAGTGTCCATCTCCATCTCTTCTGATTGATTTTAGTTTGAAATCAATATTGTTAGATATTAGTATCGCCACACCTGCTTGTTTCTTTGGTCCATTTGATTGGAAAACCTTTTTCCAACCCTTTACTCTGAGGTAGTGTCTGTCTTTAAGTTTGAGGTGTGTTTCTTGTAAACAGCAGAATGTTGGGTCCTGATTTCGTATCCATTCTCTTAGCCTGTGCCTTTTTATAGGTGAATTGAGCCCATTGATATTAAATGATATCAAAGACCAGTGGTTGTTAACTCTGGTTATTTTTTCTGGTGGTAGAGTTTGTGTCTTTCCCTTTTTTAGAGTTGTGCTGGTGGAGGGTTGTCAGATATTTGTGTTATTATGGGTGTTGTTGGTTTCCTTGGTTTGTGATTTTCCTTCTAGTATTTTCTGTAAGGCTGGGTTTGTGGCAACGTATCGTTTAAATCTGTTTTTGTCCTGGAATATCTTGTTTTCTCCATCGATGGTGAATGCAAGCTTTGCTGGATAAAGTAGTCTGGGCTTGCATCCATGGTCTCTTAGTGTCTGCAGTACATCTATCCAAGACCTTCTGGCTTTCATGGTTTCCATTGAGAAGTCAGGTGTGATTTTGATAGGTTTCCTTTTTCCCTTGCAGCTCTTAATATTTGTTCTTTATTCTGTATGTTTTGTGTTTTGATTATTATATGGCGAGGGGATGCTTTTTTTTGATCCAGCCTATTTGGTGTTCTGTATGCTTCTTGTACCTTCATAGGAATATCCTTCTTTAGGTTGGGAGAATTTTCTTCTATAATTTTGTTGAATACATTTTCTGGGCCTTTGAGTTGTAACTCTTCTCCTTCTTCTACTCCTATTATTCTTAGGTTTGGTCTTTTCACAGTATCCCAGATTTCCTGGATGTTTTGTGTTAAGAATTTGTTGGATTTGTTTTGTTCTTCAATCAGTGAGTTAATTTCCTCTGTAGTATCCTCAGTGTCTGAGATTCTTCTATCTCTTGTATTCTGTTGGTAATACTTGTTTCTGCAGTTCATTTACCCAGATTTTCCATATCCAGCCTTCCCTCAGTTTGTGTTTTCTTCATTACCTCCATTTCATTTATCAAGTCTTGAACTGTTTCCCTAACCTGTTTGATTGCTTTTTCTTGTTTTTCTTGGGTATCTTTGAGAGATTTATCCATTTCCTCAATCTTTTTGTTTGTCAACTGTTTTTTTTTTATTTATTTATTTTCATTCTCATGGTTTATTTTTTTTTATATTTAAAAATTTCCATCTCCTTCCCTCCTCCTCCCCCTCCCTCCGCTCCTCCTCCCCCCCTTCCCGCCCCTCCTTCTCCCCCTTCCCTCCCCTTCCCTCCACCCATACCTCCCCTCCCTCCCTCTCAAGGCCAAGGAGCCATCAGGGTTCCCCACTGGGAACCACAGGGTCCCGGAAGGTGATCGACCAAGCTGAGAAGGCTCCCACAGAGCCCGTCCATGCAGAAGAATCAGAGCCCAGCGCCAATGTCCTTTGCTTCTCAGTCAGCCCCCGCTGTTGGCCACATTCAGAGAGACGGGTTTGGTCGCATGATCCATCAGTCCCATTCCAACTGGAGTTGGTGATCTCCCATTAGTTCTGTCCCACCGTCTCCATGAGTGAGCGCACCCCTCTCGTTCCTGACTTTCTCCCTCATGTTCTCGCTCCTTCTGCTCCTCATCAGGACCTTGGGAGCTCAGTCCAGTGCTCCAATGTGGGGCTCAGTCACCTTCCCCATCTGTCGCCAGCTGGAGGTTCCCTCACGGTCCTGACTTTCTTTCTCATGTTCTCCCTCCTTCTGCTCCTCATCAGGACCTTGGGAGCTCAGTCCGGTGCTCCAATGTGGGGCTCTGTCAACTCTGTTTCTTTATGGCAGTTTTTTACCTCCTGTTTAAGGTCCTCTATTATTTTCATAAAGTACTGTTTAAGATGCTCTTGTTAAAATGTCCCAGGAAATTCACCTTGACTGGGTAAAACTCTTACCTCTGGCCCTCCTTAGGCTTAGAGCCCTCCCCAAAAGTCCCCTTTTCATCTCACCTTTCGAACTATGTATGGGTGGCCAGTTCAAATCCCTGGCCTCCCACCTAAAACCTCCCCCCTTCCTGATCACCTGCTCACGCCACTACTAACCCATTTACACTCACTACTGTGGGATTTTACCGACCACTCATTACCTCAACCATGTGCTAATCCATGTCCACCGCCAATTAAAATAGATCAGGTATTATTCCCCCCCACAAGTCAATGTCCCTCACCCTTTCCCCCTAAATGGCAGGGTCCCCTCAGAGTAATTCTTTTGACTCCAACAGCTGCTAAGCTCAAGGGAATTTCTCACTGGACTCACCTGTCACATCTTAAACCGTTTACTCCTCCAGTTCAAGACACGGTAACTCAGACAGGACCTTGCTCTCTTAAGTTCCATAGGACTCCAGTCCAAGGAAAATAGAGGTCCTGTCCTTCACTCAACTCTCTTGTGCCAAAATATTTTCCTTTCTCCTCTTTTTCTAAATTTCCAAATAACCACTCAGCTGTTGTTACAGAAATCATCATCAGACACGGAGCCAAAGGTTCAGGTGGTAAGCAAATCTTAACAAAGTTCCTTGACACAACAGGTTCACCACTGGCTGCAGCAGTGTCTCCTGGATATTAAGGTAATGCCCAAAATATCATACACGGTTAAGAATTTATTTCTTTTAAGACATTTTCTTTAAGCTCCAGGGAGCCAGCTAGACCCACCTGAATGGACCGGCCTTGAACGGAATAAGTACTCAAACAGAATAAGTATCATTTAATTTTTATCATTATTGGCATCAAAAACCCTAAAGCCCCCCACTACCTCAAACCCTGAAGCCCCCCCGCCTCAAATCTCCCCTTTTTTTCCCTCTCCTAACGTGACTTTTGTTTTCTAGCATCTTACGATGACCCAGTTCCTCAAGACCCAGACTGATGCAATGACCCAGTTTCTCAAGACAGACGGACGCGATGACCCAGTTCCTCAAGACACAGACTGACGCGATGACCCAGTTCCTCAAGACACAGATGGACGCGATGACCCAGTTCCTCAAGACACAGACGGACGCGATGACCCAGTTCCTCAAGACACAGATGGACGCGGTTTCAATCAGCCATCCCAGGACACCAGTGAACAGGACACAATCGACACCCCGGACCCCTCGACGCCCACAAAGTCAGCAGGAAACAGTTATGAGAGACCGGGCTACGCCCCCATTCCCTACCCATTAAGACCCTCAATCCCCCCAATTTTTAATAAATCAAAAAGGATCGAAATGTTATTCTCCCGGGGAACTACATTTCCCAGGAGGCCCCTGAGCGTTGCTCACCTGGAGAACAACTGCGTGCAGGCGCAGAACGTAACGTTTGACGCACGTGTGTGGGTCCTTTTTAAAAGCCAAAACGCTGTGCATTCGCACTTTTTCTCCTTTCCTCCCTTCACTGTTGAGCACGCGCCACCCTTCCCACAATAAACCTCTCCACGTGGGCCTCTTGTACCTCGCATTTTCCTTCTGTCTCCATGGAAAAGAACAGGGCAGATGCAGCCTCGGTCAGTGGGGCATGACTCGAAGTGGGGCTCTTCTTCTGGGGACAACATAGAGGCATGGGGGACCTTCTGGTCATCTTCTGCCCTGATAATGTCAGGACATTAGGTGTGTCCTCTTCTGAAGACGGTGTGGAAAAGGCCAAATGTGGGCGGGATCACTGGCTCTTCTTCTCAGGTGACAACCAGATGTTAAAGCAGGTAGCAGAGATGGTGGAGGTGCAGGGCCAGGGTTTACCTCCTTCACTGAGATGGTGGGGTCAAGCTCCTGTTGTTCCTGTTCTAATAGGTAACTTCATTATCTCATTATATTCTCTTTCATATAAGCAGTATATGATCTTTTTATAGCAAATCCATAGGAAAGGAACTCTTACAAATACAGGATCTGGGTAGGGCTCACTAGGGATGTTTCCTTCAGGGTTCTTGAACCATGGATGCTGCTGAATGTCTTCAATGTTGGGCCTCCTCTCTGGGGCAACACTGAGCATTTGAAAAAAGAGATTATCAAGTCTCTTAAAGATGTAAGCTGTGATGTAATCCCTTCCTTTGGATATATTCTTCTCAATCTCTTTCAGGGTGCTTCTTCTGAAGGGGTGGTGCCCCGTGGTGATAAAAGAGAGCACTATACCCAGACTCCAGATATCTGCCTTCCTCCCATCATCCCCTTCCTCAGAACCAGTTCTGGAGCATTGTAGATCTCAGTCCCACAGCACCCCTGCAGCGCAGTGCCAGCTCCACACCTGGTGCTGAGGCCAGAGTCTCCCAGCTTCACATTGCCCTCTGCATCTAATCTGGCAGGATGTCCTGGGGCTTCCGGTCTCCATGGGCGATGCCATGGCCATGGGCCGCCCTTCACGGCTGACACCAGCGGTCTGAACATTTCCGGCACCTTTTCCTCGTGCAGCCGGCCTTCTTCCATATCTGCTCCCTCAGATTTCCTCTCGGCGCGTACTCCATCACTATAAAAGTATGATTTTCTGTATTTAAAATCTGGAAGAGGCAAAGGATGTGTGGGTGATTAATCATTTTTAGGACTGCCACTTCAGTCATGACTAGATGAAGGTGTTTGTTGTCATTTTCCACCATTTTTATTGCCACCAGCATGGAAACGCGGTGATGGCAGGCCAGTGCCACAGTGCCAAGTACACCCTGGCCGATGGTGCACATGCAACACATTAAATTGCCTGTCTAGGTCCTTATTCCGGGGAAAGTAGGCCTCCTGTCCAGAAACAGTTGTGCCAAATCCTGAAAGACAATTAGAATGAAGACATCGATGAAGGAGTCCCACAGATCACTAAAATTAGTTCCCTAGTCTGTAGGGGAAAAAATGAACCACAGCCTTATATACAGGATACTCGTACTTAAATCTCAGTGGCTACTTTTGAGGTAAAAGCTTGGAATGTTCCAATCACAGAAGGCTATATAGCCTACAGTGACTGTCTCCATGTTGGGCCACAAGTACCTTTCCCCTTCTTATGAAAATGCAACTAGCATCCTCCAGCTACTGCTTCAGTGGATCAAAGAGACCGATTTACTCATTTAGAACTTCCAACCAGCACAGTGGCAGTGGCCTTTGTAGTTGGGTCTTGAAACCTTAAATTGTCAAGTTGGGAGCGTAGGACCTAGGCCCCTCGCATCTATCCCAGCCCCCAGGCCTGGTCTGGACTCCAAATACCAACAGGCCAGGTCCTGACCCCATCCCCTGGGAGGGGTCAGGACCACTCTCCAGGGTATTTAAGTGATCTCCCGAAAGAGGAACACATGGTCTCCCTTTCTTCCTGGGGGTGGTGCGTTTCTGCAGCTTCCCGGTTTCCCCCTTGGGGCCACCTGAGAGGGCAGAACTCCCATTTAACCTGGATATTTCTTAATTTGGGTTGTTTTGATTTGGCTTGATTGGGAATTTTGCATTGGCAGGGAGCTCACCTTAGGAAATATTCCTAACATTTTGGAGGTTCCACCGAGACAGGGCAGGCCCTTTCTATGCGGCAGGCCACATCTCTTTTCCATCTTCCTCTCAGAGAGGCAGCTTCGCCTCTGCCTCACTCCCCACTTTTCTGCTTCTCCCCCATCTCTCTCCCTCCCTCCCCCTCCCTTCCCCCTTCATAACCCCCTTGAATAAATATTCAACCTCACCATGTCTCTGTCTTCTGCCAGCCCGCCATGTGTCTCCCTGCCTGGGACCAGCCACTGCTCGGGTACCAACAGCCATCTCTGCCTGGGACTGGCTGCTCCCAGAGACTGCTGCTTGCCGCCACATGGCCCGCCACCACCACTCGGGCCACTGCTCTGGGACTTCATAGCATTTTTAAAAGTACACAATACCTAGTCTACAATCTCGCGCTCTCTACGCCACACTTAAAACCGGCTTCTGGGCTACAGCTATGTCTTGGTGAGTCCCTATTCTTGTCTATGCTATAGGGTTTGGGGGGCCCATTTGTACTTATTTTTGTCATTTTCAGATTCCTGTTGAAGTCATGAGCTCATGCCGGGAATTCGAGCCCCAGGTGGTGGTCAATCCCGTGGGATCGGGCTTGGCTGAGGCAGAGATCTGTCTGTTCTGGAACGCCAGGCATTCAATCTCTGCAGCCCCTTTTGGACCTAAGAGTCATTTTGGTGGACGTGCTGAAATGGACTTAGGCCACGTGGTTGGGCACAGACTCTAAAATGGGCACTTATAGTTCAAAGCCAGGTCCGCTGTTGCCTCTGTAAGCCTCTTACAAAAAAGTCTTTTTATTTTTTTTTTTCGAGACAGAGTTTCTCTGGCTTTGGAGCCTGTCCTGGAACTAGCTCTTGTAGAGCAGGCTGGCCTCGAACTCACAGAGATCTGTCTGCCTCTGCCTCCCGAGTGCTGGGATTAAAGGCGTGTGCCACCACCGCCTGGCCAAAAAAGTCTTTTTAAATAAGCCTGTCTGATACAAATGAACAGAGCTTACATATTTATGTCCATGGTTCTTATTCTCTGCGCTCTTGCCCCTCCCCCACTCCCTCAAGCCCACACTTCCCAATCCCCTCCCAAGGAGCAACATTCCTTCCCCTCCCTTTCCCAATTCAGAGGTTCAAGGTCAACTTCCACCTTCCCCTCCCCCTTCTGTGTCACTGCTCCACTCCTGGACCCCCTCTGCGCACTGGGCTAGCCCCTCCCATACTTCCTTTTCTCTTCCAAATCTCTCTCAGGTAGAAAAACAGCTAGATTCCTTTTCTACTAATCATTCTGTTTCCTCAGTCAGTACCAGATATTAGGAAAGAGTTAAGAAAGGTTGAGGATGGTCCCCAAACTGCTATATGGGAATCAGTGAAAATGGCCTTTAAAGATTTTAATGCTCGAGAGGAATCAGCTGAGTCTTCCCGACAGACAAAGCTACAACAATCTACAGGCACAGGCCTTAGCAGCTGCCCTAAGGTCACAGGAAGGGGGACAAGGGAAGCCAACCACAGGGCTCTATCAAGTGTGGCCTAAATGGTCATGTTATTCTTTTGGCTGTCACTTTAAGAGGCAAGCCATGCCTACTCCCGCTACTTCTGACCTTCCGTCGCCATCTTGGAATTCCTACTGTCCCCTCTCACCTGTACACGTGTCTCTGTCTATCCCTGTCTCCTCCCTCCCTCCCTCAATAAATGTTTAGCTTTATGCATATTTTTCTGTGTCTGTGTGCCTTTTACCCGCCGCCTGTTTACACGCGCCTGCCTGCTGTTGGGAACCCGCGACTGCTTGGCTCTCCTGGCAGCATGGCCCGCCATCACTGTTCGGGTCACCCACCACTCTGGGACCGGCAGCTGTCTCTGTCTTGGGACTGGCTGCTCGCAGAGTCCACCGCCTGCCTACAGCTGCCGCCTGGGACATCATAGCATTTAGAAAAAGAACAACAGGTCACGTGGCATGATATTGCACTACACCTGCTCTGAGGCTGTGCCCTATCTGCCAACAATTTGTACACTGGAAATCACAATGCCCCTGTGCGGGATTGTCCTATATGCTAAGCCATGGAGGTCCAGCCTCATCACCATCGGCAAATGAAACTGTGCCAGCCTTGCAGAAGATTGACACTGCCCAGACTTGGTATATCCCATAACCCTCTCTGAGCCTAGGGTCATGCTACAAGTGGCGGGTAAGTCCATTACTTTTATTCTCACTGGGGCCTTAAGTTTCCCTCAGCAATTTCAGCTATGGGGGTCTGGCCTTAAGTTTCCCTCAGCAATTTCAGCTATGGGGGTCGGGCCTTAAGTTTCCCTCAGCAATTTCAGCTATGGGGGTCGGGCCTTAAGTTTCCCTCAGCAATTTCAGCTATGGGGGTCGGGCCTTAAGTTTCCCTCAGCAATTTCAGCTTTGGGGGTCGGGCCTTAAGTTTCCCTCAGCAATTTCAGCTATGGGGGTCGGGCCTTAAGTTTCCCTCAGCAATTTCAGCTATGGGGGTCGGGCCTTAAGTTTCCCTCAGCAATTTCAGCTATGGGGGTCGGGCCTTAAGTTTCCCTCAGCAATTTCAGCTATGGGGGTAGACAGGACCTGTTCTTCCCCACTTAAAACTTTGCCACTGCCCTACCATCTTGCAGGATATGTTTTTTTCTCATTCTTAGCGATACCGGCTTGCCCAGCACATTTACTGGGTGGAGATATCCTTAGCCGCTTCCCCAAAGCTTTGTTCTGCTTCATGGAGCCCCCTTTTAACCCCACCCATCTCGAAGATTCTATTTGACAGGTTCACTCCTCCTGCCAGACTTGTGCCCAGGCCAACCCACAAGGAGCTCTCCACATACACCAGCTTCATGGACACCAACCAGACAAAGATTCACAGGTTAATTTTACCCATGTGCCTACTCATAAAAAACTCTTATCTCTTAACACTTGTGAACACTTTTACAAGATGGATAGAAGCGTTTCCAGTCTCCAGGGAAACAGCAGATGTGATGGAGGTCATGTCAGAAGCTCTCAACATCTCCTGGATAACAGGACTCATCAAACAACAACTAACCAAGCTCTCCATAGAACCACCCAGGTCAAACTCCTCCAATGGCGGGGTACCTACCCTACCTCTCCCTTTTAAGATCCCTTCTCCATTGACACGCTGACAGTTGTCTTCTTGCCACCACACCAGTGGACCCTAATGCCCCTAAGCCTTCCCCACTCTCCCCAGAGAACAGAGTACTCCTCAATCAGTTAACTCCTAGGTCTTTCGAACCTCAATGGACAGGACTTCACACAGTAATCCTCACCACCCCCTCGGCTGAAAAGCTCTTGGGACACCCATGTTGGTGTCCCAACATGGGACAAGCAGGCGCCTACTCAAGACACTTGTTCTGTCCAGCAAACAGGACTTTCTACCCTCTGGTTTTCCAAGATGCCACAATGAAGGGCCTAGCTGCTTTTCATTCTAGCACACTCATCTTTAGCAATAACAATTTTTTTCCTAGACAGCTGCCTTCTCATGTCCCCCAAGGAACAGATGCCTGCGTTCTCCAGGATGACAGTTCATGGGATGCCTTTCCAGCCACACCTCTTGCTAAACGTGGACACCTAGCTCTCCCCTTCCCCACACTGCCCGGTGCCCGCAGGAAGTAGCTAGATTTGAGTCTAGGCCCTTTTTTCCCAAAGAGAGCCGAAATGTTTGTCATAATTATCATTCCAATTTTCTGTCACCCCTATATCCAAAGAGTAGTGAATGTCAAGTTGGTAGCATAGACGCCAGGCCCTCACATCTACCCCAGCCCCCAGGCCAGGTCTGGACTCCAAATCCCAGCAGGCCAGGTACCTTAAATACCACTTCCCAGGGTATTTAAGTGGTCTCCCTTTCTTCCTCCCGGGGGTCGAATTTCTGTGGCTTCCCAGTTTCCCCCTCAGGACAACCCAAGAGTGAAGAACTCCCATTAAATCTAGATATTTCTTATCTGGCTTGTTTTGATTTGGCTTGATTGGGAACTTTACATCGGCAGGGAGCTCACGTTAGGAAACATTCCTAACACAAACCATGTCTGGCCTTTTTAAGAATGAGTTGCAGTTTGAACAGGTGTCCTACAAAGAGACAAAGCCATGTTTACAGCCTTCCATTCTTGAGGCCAGGAGGAATAAAGGCAGGAAGATAACAGGGCCTGGGGAGCTCTTGGTCACACTGCTCACATTCTATCCTGAACATCTTAATCTTAGTTCAGTCTCATCTCTAAGATGAGTACACACCTATTATTAGAACAGGAACCCCAAGAGCCCCAGGAGCCTGACCCCACCACCTCAGTCAAGCCCAGACACCCTGGCCCTGTACCTTCACCATCTCTGCTACCTCCTTTAATGACCATCTGGTCATCATCTGAGAAGAAGCACCAGTGAGTCCGCACAACTTTATGAGTTATTGTTTTTAGAAAATTGTATTGATGCTCATTCTGGTATATTGATATATTGAACATTGTATATGAATATGCTTCTACCTCTATTTATTGTATGAGAGTATGCTTCTACCTCTGTTTAAAACAACTGTCATATTGAGATATTTACCATATTGCAATGTACATTTCTACCTCTGATATTATTTATGTAATGACACTGTTTACATTTGGAGATCATTGTCCTCGTTTATTACACAGCTGTTTATTCTCTTAGTCTTCAAGTTAGATAGGTATTCGAGAATTATAAATCAATAGTCATATATGTTTGTCATATTTATATTTAGGATATTCAGGTTTTATTTTTAGATATATAGAGATTATATTTAGTATAGCTAGTATAATCTTCAACCTCTTCAAAGAGCTGTAGAAAATGGCCTTTAATCTAACCTAGAGTTTTGTACTAATGAGACACAATCACTCCTGGCAATACTGCTCTACTCCCGAGAGAACGTTGAGCACCAAAGATACTCCACTGGGAGCTTGTCTTCTTCTTGGCAGAACTGGCCTTTGGGCAAAGAAAAGCCCATACCTAGACTACTGACAGAGATACATACAGAGTATCCACAAATGGATAAAAACAGGATTGTCTTATCTTGCCAAGACAGGGTAGGATAGTTCTAAAAAAAAATGTTCCTTGCCTTTGAAAAATGGTATGTCAGTTATGTTAGGCCTTAAGTTGGTTGCCTCAACATTACAAAACGAGACTTTAGGTGATAGCCCAGGTAGTCAGTTGTCTCTGACATTTGTTGCACTTTTTGGAAGTTTCTCGTTTGTACTTCCTGGTTGCTTAAGTAATATTACTTCCCTTCTCAGATTTTTGTTCGGATTGAAGATTAGATAATTGTAGTTACCCTCTACATTATTTAAACTCCTTGAAATAGAATGCTTAACAAAACTTTTGTTATCTGTTCCTTGCTTAATATTGTTTGTTGTTTGTAATTTTTTATTTATTATTTGTTCCTATTGTATATAGTTGTATTTGGTTTGGTTCTGTCTTATTTAGAAAAAGGGGGAGATGATGGGGAAGCTCAGCCAATCACCTTGTCTGTGGGGTGTGTTCCCCCCACCATCCCCCAGGCCACAAATAGTCTATAAAACATACGTGTGCGTTTGTTTTTTTCTCTTTGTTTTCCTGTGCTCCTCGCTGGAACCTTGGCCTCTGTAAGTTCCCCTTTCTTTCCTTTATTAAAGCTGAATATTATATATTAAAGCTAGTCTGGTTAGTCATAACTGTCAATTGACCACGCCCCTTTAACTTTGGACTTTTCCACACAGGGTTTTCAAAAGAGGACACGCCTAATGTCCTGACGCTATCAGGGCAGAGGATTCCCACAAGGGCCCCCATGAGTCTATGGTGTCACCAGAAGAAAAGCCCCACTTTGAGCCATGTTCCACTGACTGAGGTTACATATGCTTCCTGTGTCTGCGGGAGCATGTTAGAAGAGGAAATGCCCCTGGCACCTAGACTCTGACATGAAGACAGCATTTGATTACATATGTAAGATAATTGGGATGTGCTTAATATTAGAACGGGAAGCACAGGAGCTTGACCCCACCACCTCAATCAATCCCAGAAACCCTGGCCCTGCACCTCCACCATCTCTCCTACCTCCTTTAATGACCATCTGGTCTTCACCTGAGAAGGAGTGCAAGTGAACCCCCCCACCCTTGGACTTTTCCACACAGGGTCTTCAGAGGAGGACCCACCTAATGTCCTGATGCTATCAGGGCAGAGGATGCCCAGAAGGGCACCCATGGCTCTATGGTGTCACCAGAATATGAGCCTCACTTTGAGCCAGGCTCACTGACTAAGACTACATATGCCTCCAGTGTCTGCGGGAGCATGTTAAAAGATGAAATAACCCTGGCACCTAGACTCTGACATGCAGACAGAATCTTGATTACATCACAGCTTCCATATGTAAGATAATGGAGACATACCTAATATTACAACAGGAACTCCAGGAGCTTGACTCCACCACCTCAGTCAAGCCCAGAAACCCTGGCCCTGAACCTCCACCATCTCTGTCACCCCCTTTCCTGACAATCTGATCGTACCTGAGAAGAAGTGCCAGTGAGCTGTCCTCCTTTAAACTTTTCCAAACAGGGTCTTCAGAAGAGGACACGCCTCATGTCCTCACATGATCAGGGCAGAGGATGACCAGAAGGGCACCCATGGCTCTATGGTTTTTCTAGAAGAGCCCCATTTCGAGCCGTATCCTCTGACCGAGGCTACAACTGCCTCGTGTGTCTGCGGTAGCATGTTATAAGAGGAAATGTCCCTGGCATCTAGACTCTGACATGGAGACAGCATCTTGATTACATCCGTGCTTGTATCTCTACAATGACGGGCACATACCTATTATTAGAACAGGAACCCCAGGAGCTTGAAACACCACCTCAGTCAAGCCCAGGATTTCTGGCCCTGCCCCTCCACCATCTCTGATACGTCCTTTAATGACCATCTGGTCATCAGCTGAGAAGAAGTGCCATTGAACCCGCCTGCCTTTGGACTTTTCCTCACAGGGTCTTCAGAGGAGGACACGCCTAATGTCCTGATGCTATCAGGGCAGAAGATGACAGAAGGGTTCCCATGCCTATATGGTTTTTACAGAAGGAGAGACAAACTTTGAGCCATGCACCCCTGTCCGAGGCTACATCTACCTCGTGGGTCTGCGTGAGCATGTTAGGAGAGGAAATGCCCCTGGCACCTGGACTCTGAAGTGGAGACAGGTTCTTGATTATATGCCAGCTATGATAACGGGCACGTGCCTGTTATTAGAACAGGAACCCCGGGAGGTGGACCTCACCACCTCAGTCAAGCCCGGAAACCCTGGCCCTGCACCTCCACCATCTCTGATACGTCCTTTAATGACCATCTGGTCATCACCTGAGAAGGAGTGCAAGTGAAGCCACCCACCTTTGGGCTTTGCTACACAGGGTCTTCAGAGGACACGCCTAATGTCCTGATGCTATCGGGGCAGAGGATGTCTAAAAGGGCGCCCATGCCTCTATGGTTTTTCCAGAAGAAGAGCCCCCTTCAAGCTATGCCCCACTGACCGAGGCTACATATGCCTCCTGTGTCCGCGTTAGCATGTTAGAAGAGGAAATGCCCCTGGCACCGAGACCTGACTCTGACGTGGAGACAGGATCGTGATTACAACACAGCTTACAAATTTACGATAATGGGGACATACCTAATATTAGAACAGGAACTTCAGGAGCTTGACTCCACCACCTCAGTCAAGCCCAGAAACCCTGGCCCTGCTCCTCCACCCTCTCTGCTACCTCCTTTAATGACCATCTTGTAGTCATCTGAGGAGAAAAAGAGCCTGTAAGCCTGGCCACTTTTGGAGTTTTCCACACAGGGTCTTCAGACGAGGACACACCTAATGTCCTGACGCTATTAGGGCAGAAGATGACCAGAAGGGCCCCCATTCCTCTATGGTGTCCCGAGAAGAAGAGCCCCACTTTGAGCCATGTCCCACTGACCGATCTCCATCTACTTCGTGTGTCTGCCAGAGCATGTTAGAGGAGGAAATGCCCCTGGCACCTAGACTCTGACGTGGAGGCAGCATCGAGATTACATCCCAGCTTATACCTCTAAGATTATGGGGACAGACTTTTTATTAGAACAGGAAAGTCAAGAACTACATTTGGACAGCTAATGTCAGCAGCTAGTGTCAGCCATGACCAAAACATCGTCCATAGAGACCTAAATCCTAATAAGATCTGCTAGATTCAGAGAACAAAATGAAGCTTGGGGACTGTGGCCTTGCTACCAGATGTGCAGCTGGCACTGTGCTCAAAGGGTGTTATGGAACAAAATCTGTAACGCCCAGAACCGGAACTCAGTGGAGAATATGATGGGAGGAAGGCAGACATGGGGAACCTTGGAGTGGTTCTGTATTTGGTTACCACTGGGTACCACCCTTTCAGAGGAAGCACTCTGAAAGAAGTTGAGGAAAACAATTGTCATTGGCAACTATGACATCCCAGATGACATGTCTGCACATGTAGAAAAACCAATTCATCAAACTGTAACAGTTGCCCAAGAGAGGAGACCTTCATCGAAGCCATCATCCAAAACCCATGGATCAAGGGTTCTACAATAAAGATCCAGAGGGAGCCCTACCTAGATCCAAAGATAATAGACAACCTACTTAGTCATGGCTTTCCAAGAAACATCTTGGAGTCCCTGAGGAACAGGAAACATGACAAAGTAATGGGGATGTATTTAATATTAAAAGAACTGGCAGACCACAGGCCATCACCTCAGCCACGTGGGCAGACCCTGCTTCTCCACCATTTCCGGTACCCCCTTCAACAACTGGTCGTTACCTGGAACGAAACGCCAGTGAGCCCACCTTTGGCCTATCAGGGCAGATGATGCCCAGAAGGGCCCCCATGCCTCTGTGGTGTTCTCAGAAGAGCCCCACTTCTAGCCATGCCCCACTGACTAAGGCTGTATCTGCCCCATGTGTTGGCTGCAGAAACAACGTGCCCCTGCTACCTGGACCATCTTTGGATAACAACATCGAGTGTTTCAAGGCACTGATAAGGGCAACCAGGGATTGCCTGTGGAGACTCTGCTGCTGCGCGAGGGTGCTGAATAGGCAGGCTTTGCCTTTGACTAACAACAGCATTCCCACACCATTCTCAGTTCTCAGAGTAGTGATTCATGCTTTTTAACTTGTGGGTCCCAGCTCCCTTCTCCAAAGGAGATGTTTTGTGCAGGCAAACATCTGAAATAGTGAACGAGTGCATTGATCAGCTAGACTTCCCTGATGCCAAGAGCCTGCGCCAGACAGGGCACCTGGATCTGCATCAGCTGCGTCTCTCACCAGAGAAGACCTCGTGATCATCCTTTAGCTTGGAGGACACAGTGTTCTCTGTTTCCATCTTCAGCCACAGGAATGCAGAAGGTCCCCCTACATTTTCTGGGGTGAGATCTCCAATCAGTAAGGAGCTTATTCACCACAGTGGTTGCCCAAGAAGCCATGAGGTGAAGAGGCACAAAAGCAGCCTAGTCCCCCCTCCCCCAACAATCACTGCAGCCCAGAGAGGATGGAAACCCCGTGCTCAGGAGACCCCACGGGGCAGCCTTTTACTTTCTGGGCTTTCACACTTAAAGTCGTCCTTTTGTCCCCACCAGAAGCAAGCCCTTGGACAAGGTCTAAAACTAAGAGGTTCGGGATAGAGTGTGACCAGTGTGACCAAGAGCTCCCCAGGCCCTTTTATCTTTCTGCTTTTATTCCTCCTGGCCCCAAGAATGGAAGGCTGTAAACATGGTCTTGACAGAATCTGCTAATGACTCTGTCTCTTTGCAGGACACCTGTTCAAATTGTACCCCATCCTTAAACATCCAGACATGGTTTGGGATTCTCAAGACCCAGCTACAAAGGCTGCTGCCACTGTGCTGGTTGGAAGTTCTAAATTCTAAATGAGTAAATCTGTCTCTCTGATCCACTGAAGCAGAAGCTGGGGGATGCTAGTTGCATTTTCATTCTTTTTTTTCTATTTTTTTATTTTTTTAATTCTTTATTTTTTTATAAAAAATTTCCATCTCCTCCCCTCCTCCTCCCCCTTCCCTCCCCTCCCTTCCACCCATACCCCTACTCCCTCCCTCTCCAAGCCAAAGAGCCATCAGGGTTCCCTTCACTATGTTAAGTCCAAGGTCCTCCCAGCTCCCCCTAAGTCCAGGAAGGTGAGCAACCAAACTGACAAGGCTCACAGTGAGCCCGTCCATGCTGTAGAGTTCTTGCATTTTCATAAGAAGGGGAAAGGTACCTGTGGCCCAACATGGAGTATATCACTATAGGCTATAGCCTACTGTGATTGGAACATTCCACGCTTTTACCTCAAAAATAGTCACTGAGATTGAAGAACGAGTATCCTGTATATAAAAGGCTGTAGGCTGGGCAACATTTCTGTCCCAACAGACCAGGGAGCTAATTTGGGTGACCTGTAAGACTCATTGGTTATTTTCATCCTGATTGTTGGTTTCAGGCTTTGGCACAACCGTTTCTGGACAGGAGGTCAGTAACAAGCTGCATGGCCTGCTTTCCCCAGGAATAAAAACACAGATAGGCAATTTAATGTGTTGTGTGTGCACAATGGGCCAGGGCGGACTTGGCACTGTGGCACTGGCCTGCCCTCGCCTATTTCCATGCTGGTGGCAATAAAAATGGTGAAAATGACAATGAACATCATTTAGTCATGCCTGAAGTGGTAGTCTTTAAAATGATTAAGCACCCACACATCATTCGTTTCTCCCAGACTTTAAGTACAGAAAGTTACACTTTCAAAGGGATGGAGTACGCGCCGGGAGGAAATCTGAGGAAGCAGATATGGAAGAGGCTGGCTGCGTGAGGAAAAGGCGCAGGAAATGTTCGGGCAGCTGGTGTCAGCCGTAAAGGGGTGCCCATGGCCATGGTACTGTCCATCGAGACCTGAAGCCCGACAGCATCCTGCTTGATGCAGAGAGCAAGGTGAAGCTGAGAGACTCTGGCCCTGCCACCAGGTGTGTGGAGCTGGCACTGTGCTGCAGGGGCGCTGTAGTACTGAGATCTACAATGCTCCAGAACTGGTTCTGAGGAAAGGGGATGATGGGAGGAAGGCAGATATCTGGAGTCTGGGTATAGTGCTCTATTTTATCACCACGGGGAACCACCCCTTCAGAGGAAGCACCCTGAAAGTGACTGAAAAGAATACAAACAATGGCACACGTAACATCCCAGTTCACATCTCTGAGAAACCTAAATTTCTCATTAACTAAATTTTAACAGTTGCCCTAAATAGGAGACCCTCCATTAGAGATATTCAGCGACATCCATGGGTCAAGAACCCTGAAGGAATCATCCCTAGGGAGCCCCAACACCCAGATCCTGTAATTGTAGACATGCTCCTGTCCCACGGATCTTGTCAACAAGATCTTCCACTCCTTACCAAATTGCAACAATGAGGAGATTATGGGGGCAGAACTAACAAACAATTGGTACACGAGGGGCTGGGAGGTTGACCCCACCACTTCAGTCGAGCCGGCAGACCCTGGCCCTGCACCTCCACTTCCTCCGGTACCTCCTTTCTACATCAGGTCGCCACTTAACACCAAGAGCCACTGAGTGACCCCACCTCTGGCCTTTTCCACACCCAGCCTTCACAACAGCACACACCTGATGGCCCACCAGGGCAGACGACCACAAGTGCCACCATGCTTCTCCGCCGGCTCCAGAAGAAGAGCCCCACTATAGCTATGGCCCTGAGCAAGGCTCGGCTTTGGTGAGTCAAGGGCAGCTGCAGCCCATGATGCCAGCTCCAGCCCTAGTTTCAGCCCAGAAAAGCCCATTTCAGGAGTTCCCTGAGGAGCTAGATATGGTGCCATGCTGGTCATTGCTGTGGGTCACAGGCATCCAAGCTCGGTACGTCTATTATTGCCCCTCCCCTCAAAAACGTCCTTCCTAAAAGCCAGAAATGACAGGAGATTCTCACTGAAAAGGCCACTGAAGCGTCATACTTGCTTAGAGTGCCTGAATAAATGTCACGGGGCGGGAAGTGTCTCCTTAAGTTTCATCCTCTTTTGTTGTCCAAAGAAGGAGATTCACCAGGCTGACCCCAGCTCCCCCATGATATCGGGGTGAGACTTCATCAGGACCTGTCTGCACAGGAGCACACTGACCATCTAGCTTCTTGGCCTGCATCCCCTGAATGAACAGCCTGAAAAATCAACTGAAAGTGCTATGCATGACTGGCCAAATTGCATTTGGCTTTTTCAGTCTGCGTTACCATCACCTAAGAGGCTACCCGGTGGCCAGAAAAGTTGTTGAACACATGAATAGAAAGCAAGGAGAAGGATCTGTGCTACATCTTCATTAGAAGCACCCATTCTCCAAAGGTCACAGCATCTGAACCAAACCCGCCTTCTCCACATTACGGGGCATCGATTTTCACTTAATAACTGAACGTGGTAGAGAGGATCCTGACGGTTGCAGGAAGAAGAGGCGCGAACCAATCTCAACAGATCATGACAGCGATCAGATACTGCCTCAGATCAAAGCTGAAACCACCCGCTTGGATACAGACTACAATTTCAAGGCCACTGACATTGGTCTCAATTCTAAGGGTAGATACGGATGCTAGGACTGACCCTTCACTGCCCCCATGTTCTAAGAAGAGGATGGAGGGAGAATGATGGGTGGAGTTTTGAGCAATGGGTACCTCTGCTGCATAAAAGTGTCCCCTTGTTTTCATTTACTTCTGTTTTCCCAAGGAGGAATTCCTCCCAGTTCTCCCCTGGTAGAGCCCAGCTCCCCCGTGTTCAGCTGTGCCTGCCCTTTGCATGAGATGCAACAAGTCTCAGAAGCAATGCCCTAGTCACCTGGGCAGCACCTTGATTTGCAATCTGCTTCCACCTTTAAAGGCGCCCAGAAGGAGGGCTGCAGAATGAAGGCATGCAGCTCAAAAGAGATGTGGACTGGTATCTTCCCGGATTAAGTGGCCAGGCCCTCAACCTGTAAAGTTTCCAGATGGGCCTTCAGGAGGGAGGCAGGGGCAGATTTTGCTATAAGGACAATGTTTTTTGTTTTGTTTTGTTTTTAATCTATTTATTATGTATAGTGTTCTGCCTGCATGTCTGCCCACATGCCGGAAGAGGGCACTAGATCTCATTACAAATGGTTGTAAGCCACCATGGGGTTGCTGGGAATTGAACTCAGGACCTCTGGAAGAGCAGCCAGTGCTCTTAACCTCTGAGCCATCTCTCCAGCCCGAGGGCAAGTTGTTTAGCAGGCACTTAAGTGCAGCTAGAAAGAAGTCCCTGTCCTAGGAGGACCAAGAGAGAAACAGCCCCTGCAGAGCAGGAAGGGTCCTCACCAGGAGCCCACTCTGTTGCCTGATGCCTTCCTAGCTTCGAGGCATTTTCCTCTAGTCCCTGAGCAATCACTATGGGGCTGAAGGCCAGGACACATCAAGGAAGGGAAAGTGCTTTCAAGACACTTGATATTTCGGGAGTCTTTCTGGATGTTTTTTAGCCAGTGGATTTACCATGAGAATGGCCAAGCTAGTTCTGAAGAGTCAGACAATGTATTTTTCCTTCTGACAGGCTTCTTCTGAGTGTGGACAGGCTTTGTGCCCATCCCACTTGTCCCCCAGTTCTGACAGACAGAATTTCAGTGCACGGGTCCCTGTCCTTCTCTTCAGACTGTGTCCCCAGCTTCCTGAAATTTCTTTTCCTTCTACTACTGGGAGCTCAGCCTGAACCCAGTCTTAAAGAATCCCCAGGAACACATCTCATTACTATTGTGCTCATGTCCAAAACCACAATGGAATCCGTGACCTAAGTATCATCCCTGTGGGTGGCTATGGAGGTTCTACCAGAACACTCCAAGTTCCTTTTATAATGCCAGTAAAATTCCACTACCCTAACAAGGTAGAGTACAAGAAAAACAGAAACTATAAGCCAATATCCTTAAAGACATAAAACCACGGGTGCAAAAATTTTCAGCAAAACGCTTACAAATTGAAGGAAAGCATACATCAAAATGATTATCTACCATAAATACTTTGGCTTATCCCAGGAAATGTAAGTTCACATACTTAAATTTATACATTTAAAAAGTATAGAAATTAAAGGTGAATATTACACAACATTTTCTATTGATAAAGGAAAGCCCTTTGACAAATCTGATGATTCAGGATAAGTGTCCCAAAGACACCAGTACTATAGGGGTCATACTTTAACATAATAAAGGTTTTTAGATGATAAAACTCACAATGTCATTCTAAATGGAGCGAAACTCAAAGCAATTAATTACATTAAAGCCTGTAAAGAGACAGGGCTGTCCACTATTCTGATTCATTTTCAGCATATTGCTTGAAGCCTGAAATAGATCAGTCATGGAAGAGATGACATTATATCATACATAAATAGAAAAGTAAAACCTCTAGAAATTATTAATGCATCTAGAAGAGTATCAAGGAGATGAAATCAACTAACAAAAATCATTAGTACTTTTATACCTATAATAACAGGCATGCAGAGAAAGTGATCATTTCAACATCCCATGCACAATAGCTTTAGTACAGCTTATGATCTAGAAATATAATAAGGGAGGTAAAGATCCTCTACAAAAACAACTTTGAACTTTTTTATTGAGCTCTACATTTTTCTCTGCTCCCCTCCCTGCCTCTCCCCTCCCTGCCTCTCCCCAAATGCATGGCAAATTCTTCAAGAAACCCCAGAGTAGCAAAGGAAATTATCTTCATGCTTTTGAGATGAGTGTAGAAACTAGAGATGCCATGAGGAGATAGAGCCTCCTATATGAGGACCAGCTCTGCGGAAGTGGGCCACATAAAGTGAGTTCAACCCCAGCTTGTGACAGTTAGGGCTTGCCCATCCCCCACAGTCCTGCCCACCAACTGCCATTCTCAAATGGGGCCTGTCTCCCAGCCTCCCTTTCACCTTCATTCTCTGCCACCAAAGTATCCCCTGCCTCTGAGCAGGACCAATGGTCAAGTACATGTCTGTCCTAGGTTACTTTGCATTAATGTCACAAACATCAAGAGAAGTAACTTGGAGTGGAGAAGGGTTATTTGACTCACATATCCTTATCATTTACTCTAACACAAATTCTAGTTGCTCTTAATAATAAAAACCCAGAGTCAGAAATAGGGGTTAATGCTGAGGATCAGGGAAGTAAGGGGCCAAGCTGTAGAGAGTTCTTATGCTCAGAAAGGAAGGGGGATCCTGTCCTGCATTACAGAATGCATCTGTCTCCACCAAGCCTCAGACTGCAGTGAGCTCTTGTCTCCTCCCTCCTTATATTTCTCTCTGCCCAGCCATCCCTTCCTATCTCCACCTCCCTAGTGCTGGATTTAAAGGCATGAGACACCCAAGTGATGGATTTAAGGGCATGGGATTCCCAAGTAATGAGATGAAAGGTGTGAGCCATCACTGCCTGGCCTCTGGTGGCTCTGAGCTCTGATCTCTGGCAAGCTTTATTTTTAAAAACACAAACAAAACACTCACTATAATTGACCATCCCTGAAGGGCAGTCAAGGGAGGAACACAACCAGGGCAGGGACCCGGAGGTAGGAAATGGAATGGAGACCTCAGAGGAGTGCGTGCTGCTGAGTCTTGTTTTCACTGACTGACCAAGCCAGCTTCCTCTACCTCCCAACGCATCCTGCCCAGTGTTATCACAACCCCAGGTGGGCTAAGTCTAACTGTTACAGCTCAGATGGAAAGGTACCCTAGCAGTCAGGACCCAGTGCAACCCAGCTGCCACTGGGACTCCTTGGCCTCTGCCTGCCCGCCCACCCTCCCTCCTTCCCTCCCACCCTCCCTCCTTCCCTCCCTTCAGGACCTGCCCTGTGCCCTCTCAGCTGGTCCTGCTCTGGCCCCTGCACCCTCTCTCACCCCCTGGACTCCACTGCCTCACTCCACCACAGAGGCCCTTGTAGGGAGGGCTGGACTTGCTGGGTGCCATGCAGACCCAGCCCACCTGCTGCTGTGGGCTCCTTGTGGTCCCCTGGTACAGAGGGGTTGGGGAAGGTGCGAGCCCATGTTAGCTGTTCTCAGGGACCTGGTCACTTTAGGACAGACTTTATGGAATTGCTTGGTAGGTTGGAATTTACAGAGAAAGCGAATGCTCCAAAGGGAGGGGGAGGCTCCGTTTTAATGGGGTCAAGTGCAAAAGCTGAAACTGACCCCTGGAACTACCAGAAGTCAGGACTCCTGAGTGTGTCCCCACAGTCCTGTCTCTGGGTGACAGGGATATCACTGTAGGTGAATATCCTATCCTTTGGTAAACAGAGTACTTGGTCCTCTGTCTGCTTACAACCTATTTTTTTCCACAAATAAAAATGCAAATAACTTTACGATTTTATTTCAGATGACCGTGATGAAATAAGGAACAATGAAGGTTTAGAAATTAGGCAATTTTGGAAGAAAAAAATAACACACTACTAAATTAAGAGTGGTCCACAAGATAACGTAAGGAGAACATCAAAGTATTCCTGTAAATTAATGAAAGCACAATGCAAAATAACCTCTGGGGCGTACTAATCACAGTACTAAAAGGGAAACTTGTAAGTGCTTACATTAGAAAAAAATAGTCTGGTGGTGGTGGAGCATGTCCTGAATCCCAACCTCCAGAGACAGCTGCAGGTGGGTATGTGGGAGTTCGAGGACAGCCTGGTTATAAGAACTAGTTCCAGGACAGGCTCCAAAGCTACAGAGAAACCCTGTCTCAAAAAAGAAAAAGAACCAGGGGAAAGACAGGCTGTAGCAGAGTTCAGCTATCTAACAATGAATCTCCTGTTTGTTCAGCTAGCCTAAAAGTCCTAAGTGGGAAACGGGCGGGAATCGTGTAAGACAAGAATAGTGATTCCTAAATAGTGACCACACTGACGTCACTGGGCAGGAAGCAGTGAACACTCACTGTGAAATGGACGGCTGGCTGTAGAATTCAATCACACTCGTCTTATATGGGAACTCAGCTACACTGGAGCCATTGCCTAGCAGATGGCATACTTAGAGCCCTGTGGCTTGAAACCCAATGTGTTTGATCTGACCTTTTATAATACAGCAATCTCAGATCAGTTATGTGTGGGGAAGATGGTAACCAAGTTAGCATCATCTATGATGTGCGTCAAATTAAGCATTACTTTTGTATTCAGAACTACTGTTAAGAATAACCACTGACTGCATACATATGCACTGTGAACTCTCATAATAATCTTCTAGGTAAATGGTTAGTGATTCTTTAATGACTGAACAGTGATAATGGACATTTCACCGTATATGAAAGCTACACCTGAACTGTGCTAAGAGAAGGAAATAGTCGGTATGTACAGGTAAGAGGCTCTCTCGGATGTGCCAATGAAAGGGAACGCATGGTACTGTTGGGCTGTCCAATGGGAATAAACCATTTATTCTTCTACCTCTCCATGGGGGGGGGGGGACCAGCGGACAGGAAGGGACAGAGAGAAATCAGAACAACTATCCAGAGCTCCCAGTACCGATGTATCACATCACGTTATTCTGTCTTGCTCAATCTCCACAACAAGCACACAAATGTGTGGCGGTGAGAATGCAGGCCTTTAAGAGGATTACTGGTTGCCCAAGGAGGGCAGGAAAAGAGATGGTCAGGCCCAGCTCGGTCCAATTCTACCCCGATTTCCGGCTGCTATAGTACAAGTCTGTCAGCGCTTCTCTTTTTCTTGCTTTCTGTAGAGTCAGGCCAGGATGGTCTAGTGCCCGATGACGACAACACGGTGCAGACATTTATGGAGTGCACAGTGCATGTCACACAAGATATCGGATCGTTATTTCACTAAATGCCAACAAATTGAAAACTGAGACTCAGAAAAGTTAAGGGACCCATCCAAGGTCACTGAGCTCGGACTGGCAATACCAGGAACCCCGTCTGATACACAGATCCCATTCCCTGCACAAACTCTCATTCCATTGCCTTTAGCTCCTCAAAAACTCATTCAGTCATCAGAATGAGTTCACTGCCTCTGAGTGTGAAGAAAAGCAGAGGAGAACGATATGCGTTCGGCAGTTCTGTTTCTAATAAACACACTGGTTATGGTTCACACCCAACATTAAAATCACTTAAAAATGCCATTCTTTCACAATATACCACAGTATGATCTCTCTTCTGAGTCACGGGTCCTCTTTCAATACATGACATGACGTGTTTCCTTTACTGAGCTGTTATTACCTGAAGCCTGCATGCAATCACCACATATCATAGAAGGCATTTGTGAGAAGAGTTCAAGTCAAAAGGAGCTTTCCCATCACTAAATCTCAATAATCTAGGAAGCCCAGTTAACTCTAACACCCATTTGCCAATATTGCAGTTACCCCAAATTTTAGTGATTAATCAAACCCTAAAATTATTTCGACATACAGAATTTTTCTACTAATGCCCTTGGTTTCTTACTGAGACTCAACTGCAATGGATTATTTAACATAAAACTGGAGGGGTTCCAATGAAATCATTAGCATTAGTAAATATCTAGTTAATGCGCTTTAGAACAGGCCCTAATGGACTCCAGAACCCGCATGTGTGGCGAACCCCCCTGGCCAGCAGGGAAGAACGACCACCGAGTCGAGGATCCTTTTTAAATCACGCTTTATTGGAGCCTCTTGGTTAAGGGAGAGCTGGAAGCGAGGGGCCCGGAGCACTAAACGGCAGCCGCTTATATAGGGAGAGTGGACACGGGTCGTGTCTGCGGGAGGTTTTGTCTAGAGCCTTGTCTAATATGGAGTTGTTTATTTGGCGCTGTAGGGGCTCAGCGCCATCTTGTGATGGTGGCCGGCAAATCGGCTCCCTGCACGCATGGGTGGTGATTTGGGCCCAGTACGGAAACATCCTTGTGGATAATGCACAGGACTCCACACCTCACTCTCCAATCCTCTGGGCTTCGAACTTCATTTAAACGGAAGACTCCACATTGAACTGCCTAATACATAAGAGTGAGTTTGTGTGCATTCAAACACAATATGGAAAGGCTGGGTTAATCTGGCTTCTGCACATAACTTAGAAATAATATTAACAAATTGGACCAAAATAACGATAATAATAATTATTAGCAATAATAAGCTTGTCTAAATGTGTTCTTTCACTTGAAGACAGTTTGCATGCATGGACAGACAGCTGACATTCACTGGCACATCAGGGTTTTAAGGAATTAGCTTGTTTATGATTAATTAATAAACACTTTCATGAACATGATCACAGCGAACAAGAGGCCAGAAGGTACACTTGGACACTCTGACAGGTTTGTCTTAGGCTCTGTGGGAATCCCTTGCTTGGCACAGTTACCTGTGTCAAAGAAAGCTGTGACAGTTGAGGAGGCAGCTACACCTCCAGGTTAAGAGGCGCACTTCCTGCCAGTAAACCTCAAGATTTTAACAAAGCCATTCCACATGACACTGTTGTCATCTTGCTGTTCCCTAGAACACGGATCTATCTTTTTAAGTATCCTAAACATTCCCTGATCTTGTTGTTGTTTGTGTGTTCTTTGTTAAGTCGGTTGCTTTTTTTCAAAGACAATAGCCTCTGAACTGTACTACTGCAGCAGTTCAGGAGACTGATTCATAGAGTCCCCACAGCTTCATAGCTCACATTTCTCTACAGCAGCTGCAAGGTTCAGCATCCTAAGAACTGAATACCCAAACCTCCATTTATAGGATCCGAAGTACTCAAGGTATTGAACGAAAGGTCTCAAGGTATCTGTCCCACTTCCTTTAGGTTGGCTAAGTCAAACAACATCAGGCACATGTCAACGTTTCAGCGATTCTCAAAGTTAAATTACTAGTTAAACACCTAATACCAAAGCGCTTTAAAAATAAGTAACATGGGTGGCCGCAGAACCCCAATGGCGGTGAGGACCGGGTGTCCCCTCAAGGTCCACTGCGGGTGCAAAACATACTAGTGGCTGAGAGCAGGAACCCAAATTAAAGGCTTGGGAAGGTCCACAAATGAAGCCCAGATCCTGGGGAAGAGGGGGCGGCCCTCCGGGCGATGTCCCCCTCCATCCCTGGTCCACAGTTTGCCCAAGGTGGCAGCTGCCTGGCAGGTGCTGGGAGCAAGGAGTATGGGTGGCAGCACAGAGCCTAGGGAGCGAGCTTGGGAACAGCTGGCAGGGCACTGGGGTGGGGTGGGGGACAGAGGAGCACACTCACCGATGCTGCTCAGACTCTCTGACAAAGTTCTTCATCCTGCGGATCTTCTCGCTCGGCTGCAGCTCAATGAGGTCTGTACATCAGGGCTGCAGAGGGCCCAGGCACCTTCGCGAAACTGGTCCAGCGCACAGCGCAGACAAAAGCGGCGAGGGCGCGCGGCACAGCGCAGGGAAGGCGGCGCCTCGTCCTGCTCCTCTGCTTCCTCGAGGGCCGCGGGCGACAGGCCTGGGCGGAGGCCGGGAGCACGGGGGTCTTAAGTGGTGCCTGGGGCCGCAGCCCACCTCATTCGCCCTCCTTTGTAAGGGAGGTGGCGCCCTGGGACAAGGCATGGGCGGCTGCGGGAGACGCACGAACGTCAAGTTCCCAGCCCAAGGAATGGTGCAGCCCCAGAGTCGTGACTCCTCTGGCCCCAGGCCTGCACGCGGGACCCAGGCGCGACCCCGCTGCCATTCTGACTCCTAGGCCTCAGCTGCCCTCTCTATCTCTCCCTTGACTTATTCTTTAAAATATTTAACTTACTTGCTTTTCCCTTTGTAAACTGTTGCATAAGGTCCTTCTCCTAGTTTCTCCAGTTTTTCATAGGAATCAGCTTTTCCAAACTTGGGTTCTTGGCTAAACATAAAACAGCGGCAAAACAAAACAGATTGTTTCAGTACCAATTTGTTAACAATAAGTAACATTTTCTGATATCAGAATATTTCTAAAACAAGGCAATAAACAATCATTGTATAAATTCAGAATATACAAACACACGGAGAATTGTATTTGCCCATAATCTAACCAAGGTAGCCCTGTAATTATTTTGATATAGCATCACCCAAGGCTATCTTGCTGGAAATTGTTTGTTAATAGAGATGTCGTCACATTCAATGAACATGCTTTATGACCTGTGTTCTCACATCAATGTGTTATGAACATTTTCCATATTATGGCACAATATTCTAAATTATAATTAATAAACTAGTATATGCAGGTCAAACATACTCTGCCCCGTGTTTTTATACATCCCATTGACGTAGAATAATTGTTACCTTGTTTCAGTAGTAGGGGAGGAACCAAAAGAAGAAAATTTTGTGATACATGAAAGTTGTACAAAAATCACATCTGACTGCGCACAAAGTTTTATCAGAATGAGCATCTTATCTATGACTTTCTAGTTATAACAAAACTGTAGTTACTACACGTATTATACAGCTGCTGATGCTGGGAACACTGTGTTACTCTACAGCCAATCATGACTGTATAATACTTAGTCAGAAAAGTTCTCCTCCAACATATCTCCTCAGTAAATCACACAGATATCACATACTATCTAGAGATAACTGATCATTCTAACCTCGCATCCCCACAGGTGATAATTGTTAAGGACTGACAAATGAAATCGAGGGCTGTCTGCTCCGCAAAGGGGACGACCATCAGAGTGGCGAGACGGCCGGCAGAATGGGAGAAAATCTTTGCAGCTGGATATGTGGTAGAGGATTAACACAGGCAATAAAGAGGGTCCCAAGAATTAAACATGAAAACCCATCTAATCAATAAATAGGTGAATAGAACTGTTCTCAAAGGTAGAACTTCAGACAGCCAGTATGTGGAAATTGTTCAACATCCTTAGCCGTCAAGAAATTGCAAATTAAACAACACTGTGATGCCATCTCACCCAATAAGACCGCTGTCACCAGGAAAACAGCGTGACAGACATGCTAGAGAAGTGTCATGCACGTTTACGCTGGTGAGAGTGTAGCCTGGTGGCTTTGCTACGGAGGGGAGGCACTCACAATACATAAGATGAGCAGCAGATTAATTTGATGAGAATATGGTTCATACCCACAGTGGAGTTTTATACAGCCATAAAGAAGGTGAAATATAGCACCTTCAGGAAAACTAATAGAGATCATCAGTAACATGATAAATCTGATGTAAAAATAAAAATGGTAACATAATCAGCACAAGTCAGACTCAGAAATACACGAACCATATTTTCTGTCATATATGGACACATATTTATGTGTGCATGTAAGCCCATATGTAGGACATATACAGATATGAAATAAGAGAGACTATGATGAGGAAGGAAAGAAAATAAATGGGGAAGAGCAAAGAGAGAAAGAAGAAAACACAATACCCCATATTTTCCCTCATATGCAGAATCTAGACGTGGTCACACACACGTGAAAGCAGAGAGACTACTTAACAGGGAGAAAGTTGTACCCTGAGGTTGCAGGGGAGAAGAGCAGGGAGGTCAAATACAGAAAGTACAATGATACACATGAATGAAAGGTCACAAAAAAGCCCATTCCAACTTGCATTCCAACTGTAGCAATTAATTAGAAATGAAAAAACTAAATATGTTCTCTTGTCCCCAGGCCACACCAAACGCACACAGTGACTAAAGATACATTCTTCAAAACTAACAGTTCAAAACTAACCGTTTATGATCTTGAAAAAAGAATTATCTAACCAGACATTTTGAGGAATCTTGAATGGTATAATGCAATTGGGAGTAAATTTCAGAGAAATGACCCTAAACCCATGAGAAAACTATTAGATTAAAATAGCAGAAACCTTTACGTATATGTGAGAAAGGTAAGGGGAGACTTAATTTTATAAAAATGAAGGACAGATAAGAATGAGGTCACTGAGTTAGAAGGGCAAAGCAAAGACTTGGCCAACATCTACAGAAACGACAATGTACAATTACAAACGGCCAACAAATATTTAAAGCTGCATTCAGCATCCCTAGTCATCCGAAAAATGCAATGAAACCTAAGGATACAACCATGGCTTTTTTCTTAACAGTTTTAATGAAAATACAATTACATCATGGCTTTTTGATGCAATCAACAGAAGCAAGAGAACGAAATAGAATAAGCTGGCAGGTTTCTCAAATAAAAACACGAGTACAAGTCCTAAAGTCACAATTCACGAAAGATGAAACCATGAAAGAGAAGCATGGAGCTCAACGGGCAGAGGAACAGCGGTTCCAGTGAACAGGTAAGGATGACTCTGAAGTTACTGTATGACCAATATTTAACCAGCATAAAAAACATTTAGTGAGTACTGAACGAGAGAAAAGATACAGTTCAAACAGCAATAAACTCGGGTTTGAACAAAATTCTCACCAGACATTTCAAGGAGCGACTGCATCTACAAAGAAAAGTTCATCAGAGATAACAATGGCTGCAAAATGGACAGGAATATTTTATAAAGTTAATAACAAGTGATTTGGCTGGGTGTGGTTAGCCCCCAGAGACAGACATGGGGGGAATCTCTGTAAGTTTGAGGCCAGGCTTGTCTACATTGTAAGTTCCAGGTCAGAGTTATGTAGAGAATTTGCTTCAAAATAAAAAAGAGGCAACGATTTGTATCCCTAGTACTGCAGTAGTTAGTGTGTCCAATGAGATATGGAGACATTGCAAATTTTATCACCTGAAGCAAAAAGATCAAGGCATTAACCTCCACGGTACTTCAACATAAGGCTGGGCTGGACCAGTGCAAGTTGTACAAGAAGGCAAAAGAAAGAGAAAATCATGTTGAGAATTCCTGAATCAATTAGAACAGAGAGTAGACACTAAATAACTCCAAAGTCACAAATTTTAGTATTTTCCTTACATCTTAAAAAGTATTTCCTACATCTACACAAGTAAGATATATACATCTTAAATAAATTGAGGAATGAAGGGGAAATGTAAGAAAGGAAGAGGTAAGGAAAGGGAAATTAGACAAGGGATTCTCAAAAAATACAGGAAGTAAATCATCATCAAATAAGGTTAAGCCCAACTATATCAAAGATTACAATAGACATAAGTGAACCACCTTTGGCAAATAAAAGTTCATGGGGGAATCAACAATGTGCTACTGAGAAGATCCAAAAGCAGAATAAAGAGTATATCTGAACATAAAGAAGGGGGAAACCCTACCATTTGGAATTGAGTTTTGTACAGCCTAAGGTGTAGGGATTGAGTTTCATTCTTTCCATGTTAACAACCCGGGTTCTCAGTCCCATTTGGTAATGTTGCTCATCAACAGATGAATGTATAAAGAAAATAGAGCATACACACCAAATGGAATTTTATTCAGCTAGACACAAAACTGACATCATGAGATTGGTAGGAAAGCCAATGAAGCTTGGAATTTTGTACCAAGGGAAGTAACCAAGGGACACAAAGACAAATGCTGCCTCTTCTCTCCCGTGTGTGTCCTAGCTTCCCTCCACTCCTCGGTCCCATGTGTTCAACGTGGAGAACCTCTAGCTTCCCTCCACTCCTCGGTCCCATGTGTTCAACGTGGAGAACCTCTAGCTTCCCTCCACTCCTCAGTCCCATGTGTTCAACGTGGAGAACCTCTAGCTTCCCTCCACTCCTCGGTCCCATGTGTTCAACGTGGAGAACCTCTAGAAAGCAGGAAACTAGAGAGGAGACATTGCACAGGGCAGGGCACCTTAAGGAAGAGGGGCAGAAGGGACATATATGAGCATGGAAAGGGTGGGAAACTTGGGGCGCACAGGTTCAAATAGAAGGTGGGAGAGACAAGGGAGGTATGACTCACGCTGAACTCTCTCAGGTTGGCCTTGACGAGGAGCAGCAGGCCGTTGCTCTCCTGGGTCTTGGTCTCAGCTTCCCTCAGGAGCTCCTCTGCCGCCTGCAGTTCTTCGCTGTGGTTTGAACCGAGGCCACTGGCTGCCTCCTTCAATGCCTTCAGCTTTTCCTGGGGCTTCTAGAACCTCTCTGAATTCGTGACAGTAACTCTTTAGCAGCCCTGATAAACAGAAATGGTCCACTTAGGAAGTAAAACTTGGGTCTTGAATAGATTTTCAAATGATCATAGTTCCTTCTAGGAATATAGAGTGACATATTTCTGGTTTTGTTTTTTATTTATTTAGACAGGTCTTGGCTATACTGCTTAAGCTGGTCTTTAACTCAAAATAATTCTCCTGCCTCAGCCTCCCTCACTGTTATAAGTGTAAATGACCAAGCTTAGCATGGATCCTGATTGCTTAAGACTAGAAGTATTGGGCTGGAGAGATGGCTCAGCGGTTAAGAGCATTGCCTGCTCTTCCAAAGGTCCTGAGTTCAATTCCCAGCAACCACATGGTGGCTCACAACCATCTGTAGTGAGGTCTGGTGCCCTCTTCTGGCCTTCAGGCATACACACAGACAGAATATTGTATACATAATAAATAAATAAATATTTAAAAAAAAAAAGACTAGAAGTATTTTTTTCTTTCTTTATATGTTTTCTGTGCATGTGTGTGTGATGAGGGAAGGGATGTATAAGTGCCATGTCAAATATGCAGAGTTCAGAGGACATTAAGGTCTGGCCCTTACTATACTTGCATGGATGCCTGCAGGCCAACAGAGGGCATCAGATCCCACTACAGATGCTTGTGAGCCACCATGTGGAAGCTAGAACTTGAACTCAGGACCTCTGGAAGAGCAGACAGTGCTCTTAACTGCTGAGCCATCTGAGCCACCATCCAAAAGACCTGAATTCAATTCCCAGCAACCATATGGTGACTCACAATCATCTGTAATGACATCTGATGCCCTCTTGAGGAAGAGACCTGGTCAGTCATCCTCATCAACGTAGAGCATGAAACCCAACATGGACAAGTTCAACAGAACCGCCATATACGGGCTGCCCATGCATGCCTCAGCAGCCACAGGGCTAGATGACCTCTCACGCATTCCTTCCCACACTTCCCTGCTGTTCCTTGTCCTTTTCCTCATCTGAACACACAGCCTTAAAGACTCTCAGCCATAAATGCTGAAAATCCTGGTTAGTGTAGTAACATGGAATCCTGGGAGCTGCAGTAGGTGCCTGAAGATGGCAGTGGTCTGGCACTGAGTGAATGACGAGCATGTGCGCCAAAGCTGATGACCCAGACTGAAGCACGGACCATGAATTTTATAATAACTATGATTAGTTATATGATGACAAGTCATTCCTGCAACAACCCATGACATTGGAAGAGAGATTATCTCAGAAACTAGAAAGTGAAGGCTAGAAAATACATTTTCAATTCCCCATTGTTTAAAATAAAGGGCCCCTGAGCCATAATTTCACTTATAGATGGAAGAGAGAAGTCTAGAATCTGATTGACAGTGTATTCCAAACAGAAAGGGAGATGCAGAGTTCAGAGGACATTAAGGTCTGTGGGGAGGGAGTGGGACTGGCCCTGCCTTCCCTGCTCTGTTTCAAATGCATTCTCAAAAAGTGAACTCTTCTTAAGAGGTCTAGAAGCTCTGGTGGGCACAAAGGCTCTACTGTCTCTCTGGGTATCCCCAAGTCCTGCTACCACATTTGCACATGGGGTTCACATCTGTTGAGTGACCAAAGGGTGGTGTGAGGAAGGGGACTCCCACAGGTGTCTTTGGATCTCTAGGACGACCAGCCCGGGAATCTACGTCTTACTAAGCTCCTTCATAGGCAAGGATTCTGTCCTATGTGGTGCAGCAGCAGGAGACATAGCTGCCACTCTCACTGGTGTAGCTGGGCCATCTGTGGTCTTGTTACCTGCTCTGGCCTTTGTAGGAGGAGCGGTGGGGCTGTGTCACGCCACCCAGCTAGCTTTACACCCGAAATAATTACACGGAAACTGTATTCATTTAAACACTGCTTGGCCCATTAGTTTCAGCCTCTTGGTCCAGTCCCTTGGCATTAGGAAGCCCAGCCCAACACTGTTCATGTGCTTCATAAAGCGATCGTGACTCTTTCTCTACCAACAAAGCACAAAGTCCCCAAAAGAGAGCCTGTCCACGCAACCTTTGATGTTGGCGTGCAGCTGCTCAATGAACGTGGCCAGGGCTCGAGTCCCATTGACAGTTCTTGTTGTTGCTTTATTCTCCTGCTGACGGCTTGCTAAGATTCTAGTGAGCTGACAGGGCAGGAAGGACTAGGTTAGTGTGGTTTGATATTATATGAGCTTCTGAACACAAGCTGTTGCCTCTTTAAAGGAACAAAATATAACCAGATCATAAAAATTACACGATCATGCAAACCAAGGTAAATATTTCTAGGCTCAGATTTGACGGACTGGATACTGAAATCACCTAAGACACACTCACTGTGAGAAAGGATGGTTTATTTTACAAGCAGTCTAGATGACCAGCAAAGCTTGTGTCCAATTGTGAAAACCTTCTTATGACATTAGCACCCAAGTACAGTCACGTGTCACCGAGTGACGAGAAAGGACTCCTTAGGAGATATACTGTTGTCACCCATATACACTGTGTGCTTCCTTATACAAAAAGGCGTTGTGTGCTTATACCTAGGCCAAATGGTACTTCTATGTGTGCAAATATAACACACACACATTAATGTGCAGCCCATTGCTTTGCTCCTTGGGCCATGAAGAATATAATCATGTATGATTACAGCAAGCTCCAGAGAATATGATAAAATCCAGGAACTCAATGAATAAGGGATGTATGAGCCTGGTGGCAGAGCAAGGATACACTGCTGTTGGGAAATACCATCCTGTACACACCTCGGCTGGCAGCAGCACCATCTGTCACTGTTACTTCAGCAGTGTATACTTTATCCAAGTGTGCTAGACTTGTACACAGCTGGCAGCGTGGTAGACTGCTCACACCAGCACTACTGCAGACACATGAGCAAGGCATGTGCCATGATGTTGGCACAGTTAAGAGTTGACTGAACAACATGTACCTTTCTGAGATAGGAGACCAGAATGTCAGTGTACAGTGCAGGATCTCACACTGACTACCGGAAGTGGAATCTCACTGCCTGGGAGACCAGAATGTCAGTGCGCAGTGCAGGATCTCACACTGACTACTGGAAATGGAACCTCACTGCCTGGGAGACGAGAATGTCAGTGTACAGTGCAGGATCTCACACTGACTATCAAAAGTGGAACTTCACTGCCTGGAAGACCAGAATGATAGTGTACAGTGCAGGATCTCATATGACTATCAGAAGTGGAATCTCACTACCTGGGAGACCAGAATGTCAATGCGCAGTGCAGGATTTCACTGACTACTGGAAGTGGAACCTCACTGCCTGGGAGGTTTTAGTTCCTATGAGACAAGAACAAGTTGTCAGGAAGATTGCCTCAGGCCTGAATCTAGCAGCCAGTAGAGCTATCCATCTCCAGCCTGATAAGTAACATGGGGTCACACCAGCACCTCCTTAGGAGTGGGAGTGAGGCCGTGACCACAAAACTCTCAGCCCCGACGCTGACACCAACTGCCCTCAGCTGTTATTTCTTTTCAATAATTTCATAAGAAGATTGTGATTGTAATATCAAAGAGTAAAAATAACAGGATTGGGTCTGCAGGCATTTTCTCCTTAACAATAAAGAGCTTCTTTCACACTGAGAGAAAAATTATTTTAATCAGATTATTTTCTAGACAGTATCTGATTGCAGAGGTACCCAAAGTCCTCACTTTAACATGCAAGTTCTTCTTATATCATCTTTGGTTTCAAATTTCCTGGCATCAAGACAGTACTTTCTTCTGCATGCATGGCTGTGTATGTCTGAACATATCGAGAAATCTATAATAAAATATATTTGATAACAGGCCCCTCTCACCCGCTAGAAATCAGAAGATGTTTTGGTGGTTCACACCCTTCCATGAGGTAAACAAAATAAATAATTCCCTACTGACATGAAAACCAAGCTAATTCTATCTAGGACCTAAAACCATCAGATTCAACTGGTCTGAAACCTGCAAGTCAAGAACCACTAAGTACCAAAGCCACTCCACCACACAAACTCCACGATGACTGGATTTAGGAAAAGGAGGAAACCTCAACAATCTTTTAGTTCCCCTTAGGTTAAGGAGAGAAGGCAAGCAGCTAAGCGAACCATGCAATTCTTCCTTACCATACACGGCAACTGTGATCTGCTTAGGAACCTTTTTCACTACAGAAGATCGTGGGGGTTAGAACCGTTTGATGATCAACATCTGGGGCCTGCTGGAACCCACCAGATGGAACCCAAAGGCTCCCAAGAGCTGCCCTGTGATGTGGGAGTCCCCTCTGTGTGCTGTGATTACCATTAATGAATAAAGAAACTGCTTTGGACCTATAGCAAGGCAGAACTTAGGTAGGCAGGGAAAGCTAGGCTGAATGCTGGGAGGAAGAAGGGCGGAGTCAGAGAGCCTCAGGAGACAGATGTGCTGAAACTTTGCTGGTAGGCCATGACCTCTTGGTGATGCAGATTAATAGAAATGGGTTAAATTAAGATGTAAGAGTTAGCCAATAAGAAGTTAGAGATAATGGGCCAAACAGTGATTTAATTATTAGTTTCTATGTGATTATTTCAGGTCTAAGCTAGCCGGGTAGCCAGGAGGAACAAGCAGCCAACAGTCCTAGGAGGCTGGAGAAGACCTGAAGGCTCCCAGGGCTGCCCAGGGAGGTGGGTGAGAACCAAAAGGCTTCTGGGGGGCTGCCCTGGGAGGCTGGAGGGGAGCTGGGTTTTTCTTTCTTTTCTTTTCTTTTTTTTTTTTTTTTTAAAGAACTTACCTCCTTTTGTAGGTTTTCTGTTTGTTCTGCAACACCTTCAAGCTGGATTTCTGCCAGAATCTTCTTATCATTTTCTTTTAATAAATACATATAAGGGGGAAAAAAGAAGAAGCAATATTACATTGTTTACTGTATCACATTAAAATATTCCATTCTTCAGAGAATTATGGGCTAACTGCTTTTTGGTTTATAGAAGGACATTGTGATTGCTTTTAATAGTTACTTAAAAGCAAAAGGGCTCACTCATTCATCACCAACTGCCAATTACAGCAATGTTACTCCCTACTAGTAAGCAGACTCCGAACAGACAGCATCATAGACCAAATACAGCTTGGTTTCAGTGTCAAAGTTATAAATATTAACTATAATTGTCAATACACAAAAAAATACTAAGAAAATCAAAATGTATTCAATAAGGAAAACGATTTTTAAGATTATTTGTAATTAAGTGCTTAATCCATCCCAACATCTTAATTTTGTTTAGCTATGCAAACCTCTCACAGCGCCATGAAACAGCTACATGTGACTTAGACATACAATCCAGCTGGAGGTAAACTGAGGCAGAAGGACTTCTGTGAATAATCTAGCCTAGGCTACAGAGTAAGTTTCAAGCTAGCCTAGGCAACAGAGTGAGACACTGTCTGGAAACTCTCCCACCAATAAAACAAGTGTCCTGCTCATCACAAAACCCACGTCTCCAATCAAAACAGTGAGCAGAACAAGCATTGAGAATTAAAGAAAGTCGGGTGCTCTTGTACAGCTGGTACAGAGAAAAGGCAGTGTGCAGAGTCCTCCAAAAATTAAAGATGACACTAGCCATGCCTAAGAAGGCTACTTCAAGGAGAACGACATGAGGGACTGGAAGACCCATTCGCACTCCCAAATCTTTAGCACATATCTGACCAGTAAATGAAGTTACTTAAATTGGGGAAAGCATTAATTGCAGATGTTCTTCTAACAAGAATTTTTACAACAATATTTTACTATGAGATGCTCAAGAATGAGTGGGGTTTTATTGCATTTTCTTTTCCTTAATATGAGGAAGCACCCTCCCTAAACGATAGAAATATCGGCAAATCAATTTAAAACAGCACTAAAAAGGTGTGATCTGAGCACGTGAAGAATATGACTTCCTAAGAGCTACAACTTATTTGACACAAAATGCACGATCATCATCCAAGTTCTTATGTAATAGGCCACGCTTCAAAAGTACTAAGAATATAAATAAACAAAATGTGATTTCTTAATAAGACTGAATGGTTTTGCAGCATCTTGGAAATTCTTAAGACTTTTCATGCTTAAAATTAAACAGTTGGAATATTCTGCTAATTAAATGAAGCTCTACAGATGGCATTCACCCTCTTGCTTCATAACAAAAACAATGTGCAATCATTTTTATGGAAGATTACCTAAAGAGGACATTATTGTAAATCAATGACAAAAATGTTAGACACCCCCTTTCTCCGGGCTAGAATACGCATCTCTAGATGCTTGCACTGACGCCTAAGGTGGTAAATTTTCTAGGCCAAATCTTAAATAATAGCTGCCGGGTTCCAGCTAGTATGGATGCACTTCTAGTGTATCCCCCAAAACTCCAGGATCCAGCTTTCTGCCAACAAAGGACAGCAAGTGATTCCTGCAGCATAAAAGCTGGGAAGGCTACCTTGGGCTTTGTTTTTGTTATGTAAAATGCATTTAAGTGACTCACCCACTTAAGACTACCTACTCTCAGAAGCTTTAAAATACCTTCAAGAACCAAACTAAATGCTTTCCCAGAATGCCAGATAAGCTATTCCCCTCTTTTAAAAAATATGTATATATTTATATGTGCCATTGACTCTGCTTCTTGCAGCCTGAGAGAGCAGAGAACGGTTGCATTGCCTTCCCTTCCCCTTCCGCCCTTTCAACACTCTATTTCCAGAATAGCAACGGCTTTTTTTTAAAGTTATTTTAGAAATGTTAAAAATAAGAGAAAATTGCAGGAGACTATGGAAATAGTTCCTCCCTGAAAGAATAGGGGTTCTATTCATTCTAAGAACAGAAACCACGTGTTTGTCGGCTCTTCGATGTTTCAAATAAAGGGGTGGAGAGGTTGGCTTTGGTGGCCCTGGTACCTGTGAGCTCTCGGGTGGACAGCATGCTCAGCTGCCTGGAAACTAGGGACGCTGTCAGGCGCTCCTAGTAATTTGGGCTCTAAATGAGTTTGGACAGCGTAACAATTAGCATCCTAGGGGCGAAGTACAGGAAAAGCGCGAGCTACCCCAGTCAGCCTGAAATTAACTCTGAAATACCTAACGGAAACACAATTTTTCATCTGGCCTGACTTGGTGGGAGCTGGGCTTGCCTGCAAAGTTTTTCCCAAGTCTTGCTACAGTCTTAGTGTGGAACACGCTCGGAGACCTGGCTGAGGCGGGCTCCGCGGACCAAGGTATACAGGCCGGTTCCGAGCTCATTCCAGCGGCCAGTAGTGCAAGGCTTGCCCGCCCACCCTGCCGGCCTCGGCGGCTCCCAGCCCGCGCACTCCGCACTCCGGTCCCCACAGCAGCCTGGCGCCGAGTATGGACCCCGGCCTCCAGCCCCTGCCTGGACCTGCTGCCAACTTACCTATAAGTAGCCGAAGGGAAGGGCTCGAGGGGCCGATCAGGCAAGACTGGAAAAGTGGAAAAGTGTCAGGGTTAAGGCCAGCAGGCAAACTTCACCCGTCTTTGCGACCCGGCCTAGGGGCGGCGGCAGCCAGGGGACCGTCCGGGGCGCCTACGTCTGCCAGAGGGCGCCCGGGGAGAGGCGGACAGGCCAAGGGCAGGGCACGGGCGGGCAGACTCTCCAGCGCGTGGTGGCCGCTCCGTGCCTAGGCTGCCTCGCCTGCGCTACCTTCAAGGGCGACTGTGGAAAAGGAGCTCGGCCAGCCTGCTGCCAGCGCCCACGCGCTCGCTTCCCCGATTTATCCGTGGTCTCCAAGGCGAGGGCGAGGGGGGAGGGGGCGGGCCGAGGCTAATTCCAGCGACCAGCAGCGCGTGCTCGCCCGCCCACCCTGCCGGCTTCGGTAGCTACAAGACGCGCTCCCCCCCACCCCGCCCCGCCTTCCGTGGCAGCCTGGCGCCCAGTAGGGACCCCGGCCTCCAGCCCCCGCCCGTACCTGGGGATGGCTGCTAGTGTTTCTAACCCCAGAGTTGGGGGGTTAGAGGAGGGAAGAGAGGAAGGTCCTGAAAGCTAGATAAAATGGTTGGTTTTAGTTTTAGAGAGAGACCCTGTCTCAAAAAACAAGTGGAGAAGTGGTGAAGAAAGATTCCTAACATTACTCTCTGGTCTCCACATGAGCACAACCAACCACACAATGTACGTATGCATGCACACACATACACAAAACTAGGAAAGCACCTAGTTTACTTTTGTGGAAAGGAAAATGAGTTCCTCACACACCAACTTGCTGAAGATTATTAATGAATGGTGTATAATTCTGCTGTTTACAAGCAAATGTTGCTGGAGGAAAATAAACATAAATGAGCAGAACTACTTATATTAAACACAGTAAATACAATCATACATAATTTGATGCAAAGATGTGTTGCATTCTTTTATGTTGCATTTGTTAACTCTGTGAAGTTGTGATTCTTGGCCTGTCTAAAAAAACTTGATGGCCTAATAAAGAGCTGAATGGCCAACAGCGAGGCAGGAGAAAGGATAGGAGGGTCTGGCAGACTAAGAGAATAAAGAGGAGAAATCTGGAGGGAAAAGAACGAGCACAAGAGACCAAGGAGAGGAAGACATCAGCGGCCAGTAACCCAGTTACACAGCAAGCCATGGAGTAAGAGTGAAAGAAAAGTTATATAGAAATAGAGAAAGGTAAAAGACAGAGGCAAAAGATAGGCCGGATGATTTAAGAAGAACTAGCTAGAAAGAAGCTAAGCTAAAGCCTTGCATTGATAAGAAAGAAGACCACCTGTGTGTTTATTTGGGAGCTGGGTGGCCGGCCCCCCAAGAGAGTAGAGAGTGAAACAAGCAACAGCCAATGATCAGTTTACACATTTGCCTCCAGCTGTTCAGACAATTCTTACTGGTTTGTTAACATCTTTCAACAATCTTGTAGGTTCTCTCCAGTTACTTAGTTTGTTTTCTTATCAAATATTTAACAGGGATCTGCCTTATTGGTCTGTTATGAGCTAGGATGGAGGAAGCAACAGACCAAAAGATATTACAAATACATGCTGTTCTAAAGGAATTTATTCAATTAAAGTATTATAATAATACTCTGGTTAAGGATTAAGTAAATATTAACCATACTTAATACATACTAAAACAAAAATTGGAAAAGCTAAAAAACTCAAAGCACTATTTAATAGGATTATGTTTTTTAAAATTTAAGTCATAGATTTAATAACGGTTTCCACAGTTACTTTCCTTTTACCAAATGATTGTTATCACAAATTGTAGAAGATGGGTAAATCCTTTTCTTTAAGACATGGGGAGGGAGTAATAAGATGGAAAATTAATTTTACATAGTTTCTGGAGATGTATGTATGCAATGACTATATATAACAATACAAATGTACTAAATGCTATGAACTTTGCATATAAGTTGTTAAAAGAATACCTTTTAGGTGAAGTGTGTTTTATCATAACAACAATTCAAAACTTATGATTAAAAGCACAGTTAACCTATACATTATATAGTAAAATTTGTCTGTGTTAGCTGACCTGTTAAGTACACAATTAATCGCTGTTGTATCACTACTTGTTCGTTGCTGAAAATTAAAATATAAAAACAGAAAATACCTTACTCTGTCAATGTCTGGGTGGGTTAGGAGGATCGGCACTGTTTCTGCATGTCCCTCTCCAGCAGCAAAGTGAGGAGGGGAGCTGGGTGGGCCATTTAAAAGGTTTGGATTGCACTTTTCTTTCTCTAGTAATATGCGAGTGGCCTCATACCTATTTCCCATACCTATAAAAAATACATAAAAATAACCCATCTGAAATGCTTAAGAATTCAAATTTTACAAGATACCTAAAGGAAATCTAGAGGACAAACAATGTATGAAGATACTGACCTAAGTGTCTGGAATGCTTGAAATGTTTTATGTATTACTTTGGTTCAACTTAACTATTTCCATTTCTGACCAACTAAGAGAAACATATTCTCAAAACAAGAGAAAAAGATGGCATAATTATCCCATTAAAAAGTGCAAAAGTTAGCCCAGTGGTGGTGGCACATGCCTTTAATCCTAACACTCAGGAGGCAGAGGCAAGAAGATCTCTCTAGTTTGAGGCCAGCCTGGTTTACAGAGAAACTTCCAGGATGTGCTCCAAAGTTACACTGAGAAACCTTGTCTTGAAAAGCCAAAGGGGGTGGAAGGCGGAGACCTGAAAAAAAAAGTACAAAGGTTAGAAATCAGAAGACATGATCTTTAGTTCAAAATTGGGTCACAAGGTGTAGCTCACTTGGAAGTATATGCATCAAGAACCCCAGGGTTCAGTTGCTAGCACCATGGGGAACAACCAAACCAAATAACAGCATAAAAAGCACCTGAAAATCCGAAATTAAGTCATAAAAGAGCTTACGCCAAGTAAGTTATAGAATGCTGTAAGTTTTAAGTAGATAGCTAGCATAGTACATCAGTAAGATTAGGACACTTTCGTATGTTTAAAAATCCGTTTTATGTGTACGGGTGCTTTGCCTGCATATATGTCTGTGAATCATTTGCATGCAATGCCTCTGGACCTCCTGGAACTGTAATTACAGATGGTTGTAAGTCATGTGGGCACCGTGAATGGAACCCGGCTCCTCTGACAGCAACCAGTGCTATTTACTGAGCCATCTCTCTAGTACTTCAAATTTTTAATGATGGAAATAGTAAACTCTTTTAAAATTATTGGAAAAGAGAAAAGATACAAATCTAGCCCAAGGAAATTTTAAGTAGTATTTTGAAAAAATAAAAAATTTGAATTGGATTTTAAATAGGACAGAACTTAAAAGGAGAAGATAGTAAAGTATTTTAGGTGTGGGGAAAAAGGAATAAGCAATACAAGATTTCAGGAGAGTACCAAGCCCATACCAGGTACACTGGGTCAAGACCAAAAACATGCTGAAGGCTGATCTGAAGCAAAGGCAGAAAAGAGAAAAGGACTTTCTGTTTGGAAAGAAGAGAATAGTAGGGGAGAAGGGAAGGGAAATTTGGTTTTTGCTGTAGTACATGGGGGAATCGCATATTGAATGTGCTGTGATTTGCCTTCAGCATTTGCTGTCTCCCCTCACAGCCCCGTGGTCTCCTCACGCCCTGCATTGCACCTGCACTCTGTCCTGTCTCCCCTCACAGCCCGTGGTCTCCTCACTGCACCTGCACTCTGTCCTGTCTCCCCTCACAGCCCCGTGGTCTCCTCACGCCCTGCACTGCACCTGCACTCTGTCCTGTCTCCCCTCACAGCCCCGTGGTCTCCTCACGCCCTGCACTGCACCTGTACTCTGTCCTGTCTCCCCTCACAGCCCCGTGGTCTCCTCACACTCTGAACTGGCACTTGTACTCTGTCCTGTCTCGGTCATGTCACCTCCCACTATGGTTTTTAGTACTTTTAATATTTTTTCCTTTCCCCCCATTTTGTTTAGAGTTTAACATACTATAACTATTCTGCGCTAAGATACACTGTATCTTCCTAATACATTCCAGCATTTTATTTCTGTTTCTCTTAAGAAGTTGTCTCATTTTGCAGTTTCTTCTCTTATGTGCTTTGTTCTCTATCAGCTTGGGACTTAGGTCGGTATTAGTGTATTCTTTAATGTGCTTTATGCCCCTAAGAGAAGGGATTAAACTGTTTAGTAGCAACTAAAAATGTGTTAATAGTACTGAGGAAGGAGGCAAGGCCTAGAGTATTTACCTGAGAATATGTAAAACCTTCCAACTTAGCATAAGTGTTGGTAAGTCTGAGAGAATGTATAATCCTTAACAAAAAACCTAGAGAACGATACTCATCCTACAACACTGAACTCCATTCAGAAAAACACCCTTTCAGGAGAAGGCGGGACAGAGTGTGTGAGAGAGAACAGCTCCAAGAACAACAAGGGTAACTATACAGACGTGAGTTTTGTATGACATTTAAACTTTTCTTACTCAGCTATTTAATACAGTTTTCACAACAAAGTATGACTTAAGTAGAGGTAATTGTATCAAACTAGAAAAATGAGGTTTGAATCAGTTATGTAATTTATCCACAATGCTATGACTATGAGCCACTGACAATCTGGTTTTCTGAAGTCGACAGGACAAACTACAGAACAGGGCCAATAACACCACCACCAACGACAATGTAATATTCAATAATAATAATAATAAAACCCCTTTTAACTCCAACTTTCTGAGAACAAAGGAATAGGATGGAGTTTTTTAGAAGCTTCATGACATGTTTTGAAACATAACTGAATGTCAACATACAGAAGAATATCTATTGTCATGCACAAAATAAGGCCAACTGGATCAAAGACCTCAACATAAAACTAACCACAGATAGAAGAGAAAGGAAGAAGACTTGAATGCATGGGCACAGGGAGACCACATCCTAAATATAATAACCCCAGTAGCACAGACACTGAGAGCAAAAATTAATAAATGGAAACTCCTTAAACTGAGAGGCTAATGTAAGGCAAAGGATATGGTAAGTAAGACAAAATGATAGCCTACAGAATGGGAAAATATCTTTACCAACCATATATCAGAGAGAGGGCTGATCTCAGAACTCTAGAAACTAGACATCAAAATACCAAATAATCCAGTTAAAAATGGGATACAGATATAAACAGAGAATTCTCAACAGAAGAATGCAGTATTCTTTTTTTTTTTTTTTTTTTTTTGGTTTTTCGAGACAGGGCTTTACAAAAGTTAAGATCACTCAAAACAATACATTACAAGCAATCTCATAAAAATGGAATGATGATGTCTTTTGGAAAATAGTCTCTAACAGTTCATTATTCCATGAAGTAAGAACTCAGTTCAGCTAAGCAGCATTATTACGTGAGAAGAGTAACAGTGCCAAGAGGTATATACACTGGGAATGAACACAAAGAACAAACCCCAGATGTGCTCCAACCTTATAGCTGATAAAGCAGAAGGTAGTGAGTCTAAGAATCTCTGAAGAAGGGTTTGCTAGGCTTCTCGACACCTTAGATTCTGAAAGATCTAAATGGATAACATTTTTTTTACTTTTTATTTATTCAATTTGTCTTTCACATCATGCATCTAGTGGGTAATTTTCTAACATGATATAGTACAATCCCATGTACTTAACAAACGTCAATTTCAAGTTGATGTTTAATAAAGAATAAACCAGTGTAATACCAAACACTAGCGTCAGGACGGGCACTGTCACAGTTTGCACTGGCATGTACTAACTATTGGCCATCTAACCGTATGGCTTGCTATGGCTGAGAAGCCTGCCATTGCTTTACTTGTGGCAGACTTGGAAATTATGAACAGTAGCACACACACAGTTATCAAAGCTTCAGAAAAGAATGCTCAAAAGACAAACATGGCACAGATGCTGCCTGGAATAAGAACAGTTTTCTTATAAAAAAATAATATTATGAATTCAATTTTCCTAAAAAGAATAATCTAGTCACCAGCACGCATAATGGGTGTCATTATGTAGCTGGTTGACTGTAATCCCTTACTGAGAAGATGGCTTAGTAATTATGAATCTCCTTCACAGGCATTTCGATGCAAAGGAAAGTCATCAACCCATTGCCGTTCTCTAATCATAAAAAAGAAATGAAGACAGTATAAACGTTGTGGAAACTCACATTACGTCAAAACAGAAGTGACCCATCTATGAAGAGGACCTATCACTGTGCGGCTGTCGCCCGTGGCCACACTGCTCACTTACATTTCAACACCGAGATATGAGAGCCGGTCAGAGTGAGACCCAACAGTACTTGTCTCCCATGGCACTGCTCACGCTTCACCGCCATTGTTCCTGTCTGGGAATTTGGGTTTTTGAGTAGTCTGGAGCTCCTAGACCAAGTATGGATTTATTACCGCTTTATCTACCAAGAAAAGAAAAAACACAAAATAAAAATGCCTTAAAAGTCTCATATACTTGATTTTCAAATATATAAATAAAGCGCTGGTACTATTTTAATGTCTACAATGACAACCAATGCATCTTTGTTAGGACAAACCATATTTGAAATGTCTTTTGAATCCAGAGTCAAACTGAATCTCTTACCCAGTTTGTGTTCTGAAGCTCCAATCTAAACAAAGGATTGTAAATGCAGGCACCTGCTTTCTCTAGGGCTGGCATTTTCTTCTTCATTTCTAGTGCACCATAGCCCATATGCAGTGAGTTTTCTGTCTGACCTGGCTCAGCAGCATATGCAGGGCTTATAACATTCGTCTTTATCCGCTCAAGGAGAGAAGGTCGGAACAAAGCTGGAATAAAGTGAGACTGGGCATGGTGTTCATCCAGCCACCTGACAGAGAGGAAAAAGTCAAAGGCAGACTGCTCTAGAACTCTGACATGTGACATGTTCTAGTATGTCCAGCTTTAAAGTATGTTTAGTGTTAAGTACTTAATAAAAGCTTTGTCGATAGACACAGCAGTTATTCTATAATGCCTATGCCATTATAATCATAAACACCTTTAGAAAATATGAAGTACTTCTGTACTGGGCCTCCTGAGATGTGATATTACCCAGAAGACAGACTGTAACTGTTCACTGACAAGAGTAACTACTATGCTGACCTCATAAGAGAAGAAACTTGATCCTGAAATCTGGGAAGTGTTTATTATTTTGGAAAGATAAAATTAACATCCTCTAAGTAGGCAAGGCAATCTTACTTGGTGGATTTTTTGTTCTTATAATAGAAAACTGAACATTTTTAATATAATAGGTCATTTTTATTAAGTTTTTTCACAAGTGTACCTCAGACTAATTTCAATTATGATTGGTTAAAATATTCTTAATGTGTTTCTTACTTATCCAAGGCTATTGGCATCCTGGCTGTAAGTATTGCAAAGTGAGTACTGGATTCACTACAAACTCTCATAAGATCTTGTAAGCAGTAAAGAACTGGGCATCCTGGAGTATATGAATGTTTAGTAATATCTGAACAAGAAAAACAAAGAAATTATTTCATTACATAGTTTACAAATACATGTTCTTAATGTAGAGCATATTCTCAAAATGAAAGACCCCAACCCTAGTCTCCATCTTAAGATGTTTTTGTGATCACCTAGGGAAAAACAGGATACCTATGAGTAGTAGAAGCAGCCTTGAGACCAGCTGCACCTGCCAAGGGGGCAAAACAGGATATCTGTGGGTGGCAGGAGCAGTCTTGAGAAAAACACCCAGTCCTTTGTGTATCGAAGCTCAGGAGGCAGAAACTGGCTGAAAACTGGCTTAATTTAGACTTGTTTTTGTTCTTAAGGTTCTGACAACTTGGTAACAGCTTTAAGTGCACAATCTATACAGTTAATATAGGTTATAAGATATGCTGAACCAGAGAATGCTGACAGTTTACTGTACAATAGCTTTACCAGTTAGTGCTGTGGACCATTTCTACCAAAATGAAATGCACTTGTTTTCGTCCTGTTAGACTTGTTTTTATCCTGTTAGACTTGTTTTCATCCTGATGTTGATCCCCCCCATATGTTAATTTGAGTTGACCAATGATATTGCTGTTGCTATGGTTCCCTGTTATGTAACCCTGTGACCCTATAAATGCTTGATGGAAGAATACCAGGGGGGCTCAGTCTCACTGGAGTATTGAGTTCCCTGTTGGTGCCTTCGACATTAAAGAAGCCTCTTGCTGTTTGCATCCATTGGTGTGGCTTATTGAGTCTGAGAGATCCTTCCCTGAACCCTAGAAATTAGGGTCTTTCAAAAATTTGTGGAATATAACAAAAATTGTTCTGTTTGCAATTAGAAAGCCTGGATTCAATGACACCCAGCTCTGGGACTTGTCCACTCTGATAAATACAGCATTTAACATCTTAAATTTTATTTAGTGTGTTTGTGTGTAGATCAGGAAACAACTTTTGGGAGTTGGCTCTTGTTTTCCACCCTGTGGCTACAATGTGTCTTGTTTTCTGCTTGTACAGCACTCCAGGAGAGCTGGCCCGTGAGGTTCTGCTTGACTCATTCTACTGTCTCCACTTCCCAAACTCACAACCGGAATGCTGAGCATCTAGAGGCTTTTTGCCTGTTTTATGTGGGTTCCAGGGAGCAAACTCAGGGCATCAGGATTGCATAGCAAGCACTTTTAATCACTAAGACAGCCCTCTGGTCCTAGCATTTATAATCTTTATAATCAATTTCTCAATAATGTTACAAAATGTATTAAGATTTATAACATCTTTTAAAATGCTAGATGTTTTTTAAGCTTGAGAACACTTAGAAACATGAATCTTGCATGCTAAAGCTGGCAACAAAATGATGCAAATACACGAAGCAGTTGAAGCACAATTGATACAAACTCAGAGACTGAAATTGGAGTTCAACCTCAAATTCAGAAGAGCAAAGCAGCCAGCTACTAGCTCTTGACCTCGACCTCAGTCCAAAATGGTGATCCTGCCTCCAGGAATCTCAGAATTCAGCTGTGTCTGAGAGCTGTCTCCTCCCGTTTTATAATCCTCTCTGGTTCTGGGATTAAAGATTTGCACCAACTGGATTAAAGGAATGCACCGCTGGTTTCTATGGCAACAAGTGTGGCTACTGGGATTAAAGACGTATGTCATTGCTGCCTGGTCTCTAAGTCTGGCCTGTTGAGCTGTTTTACTTCTCTGATCCTCAGACAAGTTTCATTTATTAAAACACAAGTAAAATGCCACTACAAGCAGCAGGCTGATGGATGCCTCTAATAGGAAACTGAATTTTTATCAGAAGCATTACTGTCTTACATGAGGCCAACACTCTACGGTAAAGCACCTCAATGAATTCTCTCTATACTATGAATCAATTGAAAGCATGAAATAATATTGTCTCCATTTACATATAGTTAAATTTTAACTCTTTTTTTTTTTTTTTTTTTTTTTTTTTTTTTTTTTTTTTTTTTTTTTTTTTTTGGTTTTTCGAGACAGGGTTTCTCTGTGGCTTTGGAGCCTGTCCTGGAACTAGCTCTTGTAGACCAGGCTGGTCTCGAACTCACAGAGATCCGCCTGCCTCTGCCTCCCGAGTGCTGGGATTAAAGGCGTGCGCCACCACCGCCCGGCTAAATTTTAACTCTTAAAGATTCACCTAAAGTCTCAAAATTAATTAGCTACAAGATCTGCACTGAAACTTACAAGTGTTTTCTATTATTCCAGGACATCAAAAGCTAAATTACAAATTGTATAATTGCTCTGTAAATGCTATGAACAATATTATTGGGCAGAGGGTTTTAGAATTACAGCAGACATTTTCTTGGCCTGATTACGTTATATCCATTTTTAGGCTATTATGGGTCTCACACAGGCCAGGTTGGCCTCAAGTCTCCTGTGCAGTCAAGGTCCACCCGCTTGGTTTTATGCAGTGCCTGGAATCAAACTCAAGACTTTTATGCATGCTACGGATCTATATCTCAGCCCCTTAAATAACTTTATATATATATATATATATATATATATAATTATATATATTATATAATATATATTAATATATATCAATAATATATAATATATATTATTAATATATATAATTAATAATCTACACATGTAAATGAATGCCAAATAACTGAAAGGTATGCAACAGAAAAAATACAATTGGGTGGAGATCTAGACTAACTAGCTCATTAATAATAATTGCAGCGGCCAGGTAGTGGTGGTGCACGCCTTTAATCCCAGCACTCGGGAGGCAGAGGCAGGCAGATCTCTCTGAGTTCGAGGCTAACCTGGTCTAGAAGAGCTAGCTACAGAGAAAGCCTGTCTTGAAAAAACAAAACAATAACAACAAAAATAATTGTAGTATATGCTCATAAAGCTTTATATGCAAATGGTATTACAGAATGACATTCAACGGTAGGAATCAAATATTATTAAATTTCCTCACTTCGTAGGACATAACTCTATATTCCCGAGAGTTGAGACTGGCAGTATTCTTCAGACGGATAACTGCAACATATGCATGTTCTATGTTTTCTGAATTTCCCATTGCTTTATAAAACAGAAATGTCCTTGGAAGAGTAAATGACATAACTAGCAGCAAGGAAAAAAATAGCATTACACCCAGCTCAACAGCTTTTGTTTTTAAATATTCACTTCGCAAAACAATTGTAAGATGTTAATTTTTATATCTTATAAAAAGAGATGACTTTAATCTTATCTTCATCAAGAACCTGTCTTTGGGGCTTAAAAGGTGGTATAATTATAAAATATCTTATAAAATAAACAAGAACTCAAAGTAGTGGTTCAGAATAATGTACTCTTATTTTCCATAAAGTATACAAATAAATGTTAAGTTTGGAAGCTGGAAGTAGCTGGCTACTTTATACCTACTGACACTCTATAACTTTAAGCGAGAAAACATTGATTTAGACATGACCTAACCTAGGGTTTATAACTATCTTTGGAAATGCCCATCATAGATCTGAACCATTTAGTCAGTAGAAAAAAAATCTTTTCCATTTCTGTTGTCAATCTCTCTAGGTGATCAATAGTTTATCTTCTAAATATATTCACTGTGTCGATGAACGTAACCCTCCCAATCCCCCCCCCCCAATTATTTTTTACGTCTCCACGGGTCATTTCTGGAGAAAGTCAGTGAATTGCAGCTACAAAGCTGACTGCTGAATGTGCTCTTTGCCCAGTGCTATGACCTTTTCACAGCTACACTAGAAAACTTCTCTCGGATTGAGTATCTTTATCCTTTTGACCTTTAAATGTTCCCCTCAGGGATATGCCAGTAAATTTCCAAAAGAAATCAACCAGAGTTTCTTTTCTAGTCACACTGACATGAACTTTAATTTTTTAAAATTCCATTAGGCATTAGAATTTTTTCATATTTAATGAGTCCCTTACTACTTCAACTCTAAGGAGAGGAAAAAGCATTTTCCAGAAAGGATTGAAATGCTACTTGAGAGGATACACATTTACTCTCTTCTCAGATGCAACTGATGTCCCTTCCATACCCGAACTAACTTTCCTAAAGTTAAAAAATGCCTTATATTTTAAATTTTTATCAAAATTAAGTTCTTTTAAAATACCAGTAAGTTATAGCATTTCAAATAAAAGTTAGTATAAGAGCTTAACAAATATTTTTAACTAAAAAAAATTTAATTACAGAAGTTTTCATTGATTTTCTACCAAAGAAACTAAGGTATTTCAATGAATTTACACTGAAACATTAGGATGAAAACATTTCATTTTGCTTTAAATTTTGAGTAAAGATTCATTCCCATTCTACAGTCCATGGGATTTTTTTCAGTTCAAACCTTTTAATAAGATCATCCTGAAAAGCCACTACATGCAGAAGAGCTGCTTACAGAAAGTGAAAAAGAGGCTTTTCTCAAAAATTCCTGTTTAGCAATTATTTTCATCTTCGATAAACGACTAAAACATAATAAAATATAAAGGATAAGATACATGGATGCCTTAAAGACTGCCATCTTCTTTAAAAGGCATTGTACTGTAGAGACTCTGTACAAAATACATGGCGGTTACAGAAAACAATGCTTTCTAGAAATCACCTACAGAGGAAATGAAGTAGCTGTTCATTTTCTACGCAGAATTTAAAGTAAACTAACTCTTGTTTCAATCAGCTCATGACAAGAAGGCGCATTGAGGAGCCGCCGCCGTCTAATTCCTCTGCCTTTCTAAGAGGAGCGGGGCTCGACCCAGCTTCCTGCTGCCCGAAGCCTCGCGGCCGCCAGCAGAAGCCGCCCCGGGAGGTCGGGTCTGGGCTCCCGCTCTCCACCGTCCTTCCCCTTCCGCGGCCGCCAGCAGAAGCCGCCCCGGGAGGTCGGGTCTGGGCTCCCGCTCTCCACCGTCCTTCCCCTTCCGCGGCCGCAGTCGCCCTTCAACCTCCACGGACTTGGGACTCCGAAGACCTCAGCCCGCACCTCCCCGCTGTCGGCACCGGCGCCGGGAAATACCTTCCGGGGTTACGCCCCATCCTGCTTCAGGTGTGCGGCGGCAAACCCTCCGGGTCGCTCTGCGGGGCCGCGGTCGAGCGGGTCCGCGCCACTTGCGGCCGTCTGGAGCGGACAGCGGCCGCCGTGCACTCGCGGTGTGGGCGGCGGCGGAGCCCGAGGCTGGCGAGGGGAGGTCGGCGGCCGCGGCCGGGCGCGCACGAACAGGCGCTGGACTTGACCGAGCGGCGGCGGCCGGCGCCACGGCCCCTCCTTCTGCCCCGAGAGCGGGGCCCAGCCGGGGAGGATGGGGCGCCCGCCCGGTGTGAGCTCGCCCGCCGTCGGGCTCGCGCGGCGCTTCCCGCGGCCTCCAGCGCGCATCCTCCGGCTCCGGGTGGACGGGGCGCGCGGTGGACCAGAGGTCACCGGCTCGGCGCGAGAGGGAGGCGGCCGCGGCGGAGGAGACCTGCAGCCTGCGGGATCCAGCCGGTCCCCGCCGGGAGAAGGAGCCGTAAGTCGGCTTCACGCCCTTCCGCGTCTCTTAGAGCGAGTGCCCCCGTCGTCCCTTCTGTCCCCATCCCCGAACAGACACAGCAGCCTCTCCGTCCCGCGGGGTTTCTCTTGCTCAGGAGTTTGCAAGCCTCCGGGTTTAGGCGTCCCTCTGTCCTCTAAAGATTCGTGCCCTCCATTTCCTGTAGAACCCGGAGCTCACTGCCTCCGCAGCCGGGGTTGAGATGTGAGAAACCTCGGATTCCTCCCACTCCGCGGACCTGAAGTACCGAGGAGCGGAGCGAAGAGGTTAAAGGTGCTTTTCAGGATTTTCATGGGCGGGGGGGGGGGGGGGGGATAGGTGCAGACGGCATCGTTGGACCTTTATGTTGGTTGGTTTTGCCCCCCCAAACAAAAGAATGGATGCTCCTCTGTACCCTCATTCCTGTCCCTGTTTATGGGAACTGTTCTTGCATTGATGTTGGAGTCGGAGGAAATTGGAGCTGGAGCTCTGATGAAGCAGCTAGCTCCTGGAGAGGTTTTATTCCCACAAGCTCGTTTCATATGGAAAGGCATGTTGAGAAATCTTGTATTACAACGACCCGTTCCAGGAAAGCTTTACTTGGAAATCTGAAGAACCAATGTGGAGACGTTTGAATTTTTGGTTAGTATACTTTGGATACTGTTAATTTCTTAATGTTTTGATTACTATTTCACTAGACTTTTCCCCATTAAATTTTAGTTTGCTTTTTAGGCTACTTCTACAGAACGTTCCAGAAATTAGGTTAAAGTATAATTTTAATACTGTCAGTGATGGGACAATAGCTGTCATGTGTCTTCATGTATTTACTACTTTAATCTCAAACTAATGGTACTCTGTACGTTGCAGGTTCTGTTATTATTCTGTAAGCTACTCTAAGGTAGGATGGTAGCATTTTTTTTTTTATTTTTGGAAACTAGTATTTCTTTAAGAACAGTAAGTATGTTTACTCATCCTCCCTCCCAACATCCTTTTAGCGGTCCATTCTGTAACTTTGCATGTCCCAGGCCTTAGTATTAAGCAGGCTCAGAAGATGTAGCTCCAACTGTCTTCTGGAAATACACTGTGGGACTCCTCCCTTCTGAGAGAGTTGATTGTCTTCCTCTTCCTTTCCTGGGTGTGTTCACTTGTGAAAGTGGAGTGCATATATTTATACAGCCTACCCACGGGTAAAAGATCAAAGGTATTTTCATATATGAGTAGATAAGTTGATGGAAGAAGTATGAATTATTCTCCATTGGTGGAAGTGAAAACTTTCCTCTGTGCTTTTAATAGTTTATTTTTCTCTTTGAGGCTGCATATATCATCCATCTAATTTAAATTTTTAAGTGTTTCAAATATTGAGTTTTATTTAGCACATATTGTCAAAAAAAGATTTTGAGAGTCAGTTTAGTATTGCTGGAGGAGTTTCTCTGCATTTTCCTAAAAATGCTTAGGTATCTTATTTACCTTCTCAAAATGATCTGACAGCTGTTTCTACAAGGAGCTTGCTTTTGCTTTTTGGTTTGTAAAGACGATAGGTATTTATAACAAAGAATTGGGAGCTCACCCTCTTTGCTACTGGAGTGTGAATGCTTCCGCATGCTCACGTGGTTAGGATAGAAGGTTTGTGTGTGCACACATGTATATACACTCTTATACATAACCTCCTTTTTAATTTTGTTTTACTTTGTTTCTGAGTCATTTTCCAGACTGTCCTTAAATTTATTGTATAGCCAGGGTTGAGTTATATCCCTAACTTCACAAAACCAGCAAACAACAAGTTCCAGGATGTTTCCTCGGGAGTGAGAAGTCAGATGTAGGCTGTCTGGGGCAGCATGGTGGCTCCACAGTGCTGTCAGCAGCGCCTGCTCCTAGGTCTTTCTGGTCAGTCGTCCTGTCTTACCACCTGTGGTCGTAAGGTGACACTCCAGACTGAGTAGCAGCTTCTCTCTCTTTTTCTCTCATCATCCATGCCTCTGGGTGTGTTAACGTATCCTAGCTAGTCATGTCTAGAATGGAGCTAAGAGAAAAGAGCTGTGCCCTCTTTACATCCCCATAACAAGTTCTTTTCTCTTCTTTTAGAAAATAATTCAGATTTGCCTTCATGTGACATAAAATCACATTTAGATTAGGAACTCGGAACATTTTTCTATAATCTCTTGAGTTGCCACACTTAAAAGTTACTATGTATGTATTATATAACATACATTCTTAGTCTGATGGCTTCTTGGAAGATAATTTAAACTGAAAAAGGGGAAATTGTTCACTGAAGTCCTCTGCTGAATGCTTCATATAAACTATAAAAGAAATTCTGATTTTTTTCTAATACAAACATCCCTGGGTACCCAGTGATAGAGAAAAGTGGATAAAGGAAAACAGGGCTTGTGGAAAATGACAAGACTGAGATCAAATAAGCTCAGATTTGTTGAGGATCTCCCACGTGACAATCAGAAGGCAGGTCACCAAGACAACTGACAGCTAATTCATCATGAAGCGCTTTAGATTGAAAGGCTGCACAAGAGCAATCAAGCTGCTGTGTAGGGGGCCCAGAAAACTGGTGAGGTAACTGTTCCCTAATAAAGTTAAAAGAAACCTCAAACATGTCTTCTAGGTCTTCCAGAGGCGGGGAAGAAAGATACAGGAGGAGAGCTGGAGAAGGCTTTGATTGGCGCTAGGCAGATGAAAATCATGATGGAAAGGAGAGAGATGGAGCACGCATGACTGATGAAAACCTTGAAGAAATGTAAAGAAGAAAAGCAGGTACCATCACTGACAACTACCTGTTCTTAAGCACTTCCAGGCTACGACTTTTGCAACAGTAAATACGTGCCATTAATGAGTGACTCCCTTCCCTATGACATATTTCAGGAGAGCAGTTTAGATTGGAGAAGCTGGAGGAAGCTTTACATTTTCCTGTCTAATCATCTTCCACAGGAGCTTGAACACAACGATTTAGGGATTGATACCTAGTTCAGAAGACTGCTTTCTCAAAATTCTTCACTTTTAGTCTCATTTAAGCTGATATGTCAAAAGTGTTTGGAGAGGTTTTGACTAGATCAAGGATTTCTAGTCCCTGTCACTAATAATCAATAAATAATTAGACACTACTCCTAAATATACTTAGGGTGAGGATGGTTAAGAATTCCATCTTTATTTTCCTTTAGATTTATTTATTTATTTTGAATCAGGGTCTCGTGTAACCCAGGCTATAACTGAAGCTGGTTTTGAACTCTCAACCTTTCCACTTCCTAAGCGCTAGAATTATGTGTATCTACCATCACACCCAGCTTTGAATTCCACATTTTGAGTACATTTGAGTACATTTCCTGGCTGTTAGAAAATATCATCGGATTTCCCAGATCTGATTGGAGCACCACTGTTAAGCCTGACACAATAACGAGCTTATAACGAAGGACAGTCAGTCTGCCCTATTTCTTGACCTTAAATTATCCATGGGTCGGGCGGTGGTGGCGCACGCCTTTAATCCCAGCACTCGGGAGGCAGAGGCAGGCGGATCTCTGAGTTCGAGGCCAGCCTGGTCTACAAGAGCTAGTTCCAGGACAGACTCTAGAAACTACAGGGAAACCCTGTCTCGAAAAACCAAAAAACAAAAAATAAATAAAATAAAAAAAATAAACAAAAAAGTTAAATTATCCATGGGTTTCCCTCGCTAGATTTCTTTCCCCCAAGAATCCTTTAAAGCCCCCTAGCCTTTCTTTTTTTAAGAGTTAGTATAATTGCAGGTCAGCAAGATGGCTCAGTGGATAAAAGCACTTTCCACCAAGCCTGATGACCGGAGTTCAGTCCTTGGAAACCACCAGTGGGAAGAGAATGGACTTTTTACAAGTTCTCCTTTCACCTCCACATGCACACCATGGCCACCTGTACCCACACATGCACATAAATGCACATGCACATGCAAGTAAATAAAGGTGAAAGAATTGAGAGTTAGGCTAGCTGCAGCTCTATAAAAATGTCTTAGTACACTTGAGTCCTCTGAGAAGGGTCCTCATTATTACAGTTAGAAGGAAAGTAGACAGAGAACTAGGGGAGGCCTGGCCAATACCTATAAAATGAAGGGACCCCTTCCTCAGGGTCCTCATACAGTTGGCAGATGAAATGTCTGACAGCATTCTCACAGACTCCAGAGTATATCACATAGCACACTGGCCTAGCCCATTTATTACCTTTATATTAGCATTGTCAGTGGTTGTAACAGGGGACTCTACTACTGAGTACATCCCAATCCCATTTTATATTTCTATTTTTACTTTTTGAGATGCTAGGGATAGAATACATGCTGGGCTCTACCACTGAGCCACATTTTCCAATCTATTTTTAAAAATCATACAACTTTTTATATGGCTATAGTCCAGATATGTATTTTTCCAATAAATAAATATTATATCAAGTGTTCTTGGAAAATGTGAAAAAATATTCCTTAACTATTGTATAGAACTATACTACATACTTCATAGTTTAATAATAGTAACAATTAATACAACATTCAATGTAAATATTTTCAAGAGGTTATATTTTAATACTACTTTTAATCAACATAATTAACACAGAAATAAACACTGTAATTGAATAGTTTGGAAAGTCTAGGTAGGTGACTTATGTCTGTAATCCCAATATTCAGAGTCTGAGACAAAAGGATTACCACAAGTTCAAGATCAATTAAATATTTGGTTCCAGGTCAGTCTGAGCCACAGAAGAGGGACTCCTGTCACAAAGCAAAAATAAATAAATTAATCAATAATTAATTAATACAAAAGAAATTTAGAAAGTATTTTAAATGTTAATGCTGACAGTTACTTTTTATTTTTAAAGAAATTTTGAAATTTGGGAAAATATATTTACATGAAATTTACCATCTTTATCTTTTTCTTTTTCAATTCCCTTTTGTGGTGCTAAGGATAAAATTTAGGACCTCACACATCATGACGGAGCTGTGCTCCCACCTCTGTCTTAATCATTTCTGAGTACAGTGTAGTAGTATTGATCATATTCAGAATGCTGCGCATCACTTCCAGAATTGTTCTATTCTGCAAGAGCTGAGATCCATGCAGAAACAGCACCCTGTTTCTCTCCCATCAAACCTCCCCTTTATTAAATGATTAACTAAAAAGCACAAATGGGGGCTGGAGAGAGAGCTCAGTCAGCTGGTATAGTGCCTGCTGCACAAACTTGGAGATCTGAGTTCAGAGCAGCAACACAGAAGTATGGTGGCATGTGACCGAAACCCTAGCACTAGATGAAGACATCTGACGTTTACTCCTGGGCCCCATACATGTGCATGTGTACAAATAACGCACATACACATGCGTAATCAAGGAAAATACCAATGGAGTTCAATGCACAACTGTATCTTTACCTAAGTTCCTATAAAGTTGGAGCAGATGAATTCCAGTTTCCAGAATCTTACAATTATTGAGCACTGTGGTCTCTGGGAATCCACAAAGCAGTGAGGGCAGAAGCTGCCAAGCTGACCGCAAACCTGTGTAATGGTCGCTTACCAGGCAGGAAGGAGATGGCCCAGCTGGCAGCTGCCAGCCCTCCCTTTTGGCAGCAATCCAAAGATGGTGAAGAAACCTAAAACAGCTCCTCATTAGGACTGTGTGGAAGGCCCCATGCTAGTCCTTCCCTGGTGGGCTTATAGTCTGACCATCTGGGAATAGTGACAGTAAATGTCTAATACAAAACATATCATCTCTTGGAATCCTTCAGCCATCTAGGTCAGGAGGTGTGGCCTTGTTGGAGGTTATGTCACTGGAGGGTGGACTTTGAGGCTTCAAAAGCCCATGTGATTCCCAGTTAGCTTTCTCCCTGCGTCGTGTTTGTGGACAAAGGTATAAAGACTCAGCCACTATTCCAGCAACATGCCACCTGCTGTCATGCTCCTCACCATGATGGGCATGTACTCTAACCCTCTGAGACTGCAAACCTTCACTAAACACTTCTATAAGTTGCCTCGGTCATGGTGTCTTCTTATTGGAACAATAGAAAAGTAACTAGGATACCATCATTGAGTGAAGTCATAGCAGTACCTCAAACAAGAACTTGAACAAAAACCATGGAGGAATGCTGATTGCTACCTTGCTCATGACCTTAGGTCTTTCTGTTGTTGTTTGTTTGTTTGTTTGTTTGTTTGAGACAGTGTCTTGCTATGTGAGCTTGGCTGTCCTGGGAACTCTATCCATATAGACCAGGCTGGCCTCAAACTCACACTCATCTCTCTGTCTTTGCTGGGATTAAGACATGCACTACTATAACCAGCTACAGCCTCATGCTTAACTAGTTTTATTTTTATGTAAAAAATAATTTTATATGTATGGCTGTTTTGTCCACATGTATATCTGTGTACCACACGCATGCCTGGTGCCTGCAAAGACCAGAAGAGAATATTGGATTCCCTGAGGGTAGAGTTCTAGACAGTTGTAAGTTGCCATGTGATTGCTGGTAATCAAACCCAGGTCCTCTGGAAGAGCAGCCGGTGTTCTTAACCATCTCTCAGGACCCTTGCTTAACTTTCTTCATACAGCCCAGGACTACCCGCCCAGGCGATGGTGCTGTAGTGAGGTATCCCCCAAAGAACACTGCTCTGACATGGGTGTTAGCAAATTGAAAGTCTTCAGTAGGCCGGGCGGTGGTGGCGCACGCCTTTAATCCCAGCACTCGGGAGGCAGAGGCAGGCAGATCTCTGTGAGTTCGAGGCCAGCCTGGTCTACAAGAGCTAGTTCCAGGACAGGCTCTAAAAAAGCTGCAGAGAAACCCTGTCTCGAAAAACCAAAAAAAAAAAAAAAAAAAAAAAAGTCTTCAGTAGCTGGCCGGCAACTACAATAGGTATTTGGAATCATGGTGCACCACTGAGCCTTTCTCGGGGTGAGCTCTTAAGCACAAACACCATGCTCTCTGTTGTCTACTTCAGTTAACAAGGACAGTTAGCCAGAAGCAGAACTATAGAACTAAAACTCAAGGTTAGTACATATAGAGAGTTTCCCAGAACTATGGACTTTGATGGATTAGGTCATTGTTTTCATTTTGGCAGGTGGTGCTGTCTACTACAGAGTTTACAGTCTGAATGATACTTCCATCATGGAAACACTTGTGCTAAGGTCTGGGGGCCTGCTACAGTGCCACCCAAGTGAGCTGGGCCCTCCTCCATTAAATAATAATCAGTATAATCCCCCAAAAACATGCCCAAAGGCCAATCTAATCTAGGCAGTTCCCTCAGGTGATTCTAGGCTTTGTTTACAATTAAATCTAAATAGGGTAAGTTAATAAAATCAAAGTTCAGGAAAGACGAGATTCTTTAACTGCGAAGTTATAAAGCTCTTGCATCAGGCTTCCTCACAAAACAAAAACTGTTGAAGTGTTTGTACCAATAGGAAAAGTCACAGTACAATCAACAGGAACCTTTATCCTCTCTGCTGCCTCTCCTCTGCCCTTCACCAGCCAGTGAATCTGGGCCAATGTAGCTCTCTAAAAATGAGGAAGGGCAGAGTTCTCCTGTTCTTGAACACGATGATATAAAAGACACACTGACTTTTAAAATGTCATTAGAGGGACTGGAGAAATGGCTGAGTACTTAAGAGTGCTAACTGCTCTTGTAGAGGATCTGAGTTTGGTTCCTAGCATCCAAATCCAATGGTTCACAACACTTGTATCTCCAGTCTTCGTGGGCATCTACACTCATGTGCACATAAACACCCCTGACACCCCACATAATTAAAAATAAAAAGTAATTTTTAGAAATAAGATGTCATTAGATATACCGTAATATGAATCAAGGTTACCACTGAGTTGTAATGTTAAGCATGCGTTTTATACCCTTCTCTGTATTTTTAACATTTTCCTTATAAATAAACATGTATGCATACATGGAATGATACTGAAACTTATAAAAAAATTTTAATTTATTTAACTTTTCAATGTAGTATTTGTTTGAATTAATCACACTGCTTAGACTGGGGGTATAGTTAAGGGCAAGTAGGAGGTCCTGGGCCAGGGTCATACAACAAAAACAAAAATATCATGAAAAGCAAACTATTTCCCACCCAGCTAAAGCCTAACACAGTGTCATATGTTTAGAATCTGAGAATCTAGGAGGTAAAAGTAGAAGGATCAGGCATTCAAGGCTGACTCTGGCTCTATAATGAAATCAGAGTCAGACTAGACTACATTAGACACTCTCTCAATAAGTACCTCTACTCTCCCCCCCCCAACACGCACATGCATGCATGCACACACAGCAAGCAAAAGCAAACCAAAACACCATGCTTAAGATAACTATGTTTACAGATTAATGTTCTCTGTTAATGAAACATCTTTGTATCCTGTGACTTAATGCATCACAGATTCCTAAGCCTTTGCATGCTCTGAAATTCAAGAGGAGCAAGGTCTTTATTTATTCTAAAACTGTGCTCAACTAACAGAAAAAGATGATTTTAATAGTTTGCTGAACTATACCCAATGTAGCGTGAATTCTAATTGATCTTAATAATAAAAACCCAGAGTCAGATACTAGGGGGTGAAAGGTGACAGATGAGAGAAGCACTAGTTCTTCTGCTGAATTCTTAGACCGAATGGGCAATCCTGTCTCTACAAGTCATCAGACTGGATGTCATCCCTATGAAACCTCAGACTGAATTCTGAGCTGTCTCCTTCTGCTTTATATCCTTCTTTTTGCCCAGTCAAATCACTTCCTGGCTCCAACTCCCTAGTGCTTGGATTAAATGTGTGACCCACACCACTTGGCTCTTTTTCTCTTTTAGACTGATTTACTCTAGTGTAGCAAAAGGTGGCCTTGAACGCACAGAGCTTGGTCTGCCTCTACCTCTCAAGTGCTGGGATTAAAGGTGTGTGTTTCCACTGCTCGGCCTCTGTGGCTAATAGTGGCTTAGCTCTGCCTTCTGATCTTCAGGCAAGCTTTATTTGTTAGATCACAAAGAAAATACCACCACATAGCAGTACAGTGTTTATATAGTTAACTAGGCCTCTTAAGCATCAATAATGCTTCTTTCCCCATTGTGCTCAGTATTGCCAGCCTGGGATCTTATTTCTCAGTTCCCAGGTATACTGAATTTGTAAAGGGCAGGTTCCTTGCACTGTTGAACAAGAGTGTGAATACTTGCTGTTTTTTTTTCTCCCTCTCTCTTCTCTGTTTCATTCTTTCTCCTCTTCAGCCAACTTCACAGTTTTCTTAGCCCCTCTTTTAGAAAGGATCCACTAACTACGTGGGATTACCTCTTTCTGCATACCTCCTCGACCACACACACGTCTACCCCACCTTGGAATTGGTGTCAGAAACTCTCGACATCTTGAATTTGTGTTGCTAGAATATGTTTTGGAAGATACTACTTTTTATAGTTTGGGTTATAAACTACTGTGCCCCACACCCTTAATGTTTTGCTTACTTAAGGCTGGTGGAGTTTATTCCCCCTGAATTGTTCACTGGGTGACTATGAGATACTGTTTTATCATTTGACAATGAGGATAACAGATCCACTTCAAATAGGTCTTTTAAGCATTAGGCAAATGGCCTGAAGTATCAGTGACTTTCATTATTCAAGCATTTGAAAAGTCACTTGCAGGATTGTGTACTAAAGAAATGAGGAGAGCAAAGGAGAAAGAAAGAGCCCTTTATTCCCAGTGGCCTAAAGACTTTCCACTAGAACCCACCTCATACAGTTTCCCTCGCCTTTAGACTAGGTATTAAGCTTTTAACACTTAGGTCTTTGGAAAATATTCCAGATCCAAACTATAGCAGTTAATAGATGTGGCCTATATCGGGTAATACAGCATAAGTGCAATGTAACTTGGTTGTCATAGAGATAAAATACAAGGGAACAGCTGTCCCACTGTGATCCCATACTGTTAAAACTTATTTTTATTTTTTTTTCCTCATGGTTTATTTTTTTTTATATTTAAAAATTTCCATCTCCTTCCCTCCTCCTCCCCCCTCCCTCCCCTCCTCCTCCCCCTTCCCTCCCTTCCCCTCCACCCATATAAAACTTATTTTTAGAAAGCAATTTATTTTAAAACTACAAAGGACATAACAAAACTCCATGGACCCAGCACTTACATTGGAATTAGACATTACAAAATCAGATGAAGCCTGTGTCGCTCTTCCAGGTAGCAGTCCTTTTATCCCCTCAGAAGGAACTGGAGAGAGCCCTCAGAACCCCCTTGGTTCCATAGCTAGAGCCTAAGGGCAAACAGAGTCCCAGCAGCTGCATTTGAAAGCTGGATTGCTCTGTAAAGACATTTAATAAAATCCTGCTCCAAGACAGTAAATAAGTAAATAAAGGAAGTGGGGGAATGCAACTCAGTAGAGCACTTCACTTGTGAGCACAAAAGCCTAGGCTCCACCCTCAGAATCTTGGACCAGCAGGCTGGCTCACAGCCTTTAGAGTTCAAGGGCAGCAGCCAGGTGTGGTGACTCGGGCCTCTAACCCCAGCCTTCCAGAAGCTGGGGCTGGTGACTTTCTGTGAGTTCAAGGCCAGACTCCTCTACACTGTGAAACACCGTCGCTGGGCGGTGGTGGCGCAGGCCTTTAATCCCAGCACTTGGGAGGCAGAGGCAGGCGGATCTCTGTGAGTTTGAGACCAGCCTGGTCTACAAGAGCTAGTTCCAGGACAGGCTCCAAAGCCACAGAGAAACCCTGTCTCGAAAAACCAAAAAAAAAAAAAAAAAAAAAAAAAGAAAAAAGAAACACCGTCTCAAAGCAGAACAGATGCAAATGGTTAATCTAGAATTAGTACTTATGTCTTTATTTTTACATATGTTCTCACATACTATATGCTTGTTTGTATGCATACACATTACACATATACAGACTCCGTACTTAACAGTGTTTTGTTTTATGAAAGTTTGACCATTAGCTTAGGCTTGTCCACTAGTTCTTTTTTTTTTTTTAAGAAAACAATCTTTTTTTATTTTACATACCAATCCCAGTTCCCACTCCCTTCCCTCCTTAACAGTGAGTGTTTTACGTTTAAAATTTTTACATCTGCAGATTATAATTTTAAATTTATTACTGATGAACAAGATGCAGTGGCACACACCTATAATCCCAGCTCTAAGGACGCTAAGGCTAGAGAATCAAGAGTTTGAACCCAGCCTGTGCTATAATAGATGTTATTCTTTTTAAAATATATAGTGGGAGGGAAGGAAGGTCCCATGAGGGTCAGCCGTCCCACGAGGGGCCACTGTGGGGATATTTTTTTTTTTTTTTTTTGCTTTTTTCCAAAGTTCTGCGATTACAAAACTCAGAATCAGAAAAGTGAGGAGGGCACTGTAGCTCGTATGCCTGTAATCACAGCACTTGAGAGACAGAGCTAAGAGGGGTAGAAAGTTCAAGTCAACCTGATTGGCATAGACAAGTTCCAGGCCAACCTGGGCTATCAAGTTAGAACCCATTCCCCTTACCAAAAATAAAACAAAGGCAACTGTCATACATTTTATCTATTTATTATTCTATGAATAATCCCCTAGCTATAATTGTATCATATTTGATATTGTACATGTAAGATAAAATGTTTTTCCAAACATCACTAGACATGATTTTCACTGTTTTACTACAACTCTTCCTTGTTGTCCCAAACTTAACTAGATTCACCATAGAAATTTCCGTTTCTCATACCTCCACTTGTGCTTATATATTTAAATTCCCCCCTTTGATGAGATGGAGAGAATGTACTGTGGAAGGGACAAAGCAGAGGCTTCTGCTTCAATCAAGTTTTTTGGGTAAAGGCCTAATGGTCAGCAGGACTCTGCCCTATCCAGAAGGCAGTCTAGTCCTGAGCCACACCCCAAACACTGCTCCCCTTAAAATATAAGCGGTAGGCATGTGAGATTTTTAACAAGAGGTTCTTTTCTTTATCCACCCACTTCTGCTCTATAAAACCATATAAATAACAATTCATTAAACCAGGTCTCATTTGAAGGTGATATCAGCAATAATTCCTTACTACAAACAACAAGTGTTAACTAAGAACTCTAGGTCTTAAGCCTACACCACCCACTTCCAAGTTTCTGGACTTTTTCTTCACTATTTCTTTACCTCCTTTATAGACTGCCCTGATGTACCTGAATTCCTTGAGGCTCTGAAATTAGTCAATGTATCCACTCAGCAACATGATCAAATTGTTTGGATGGTCCAGTATCATCTGGAAGATACCACATATCTGATGAAAAAGATGCAAGAGCAGTTTGAACGGGTGTCTCAACTAACAACCCATACCTAGTAACTGAGGGCATCTTTAACTCAACAAAGGTAAGGACCCCAGAGCAGAAATGACGTGTGTTATCTCTATTCTGCTAGTTACTGACTGACTACAGCTGACTTTGAAAACAAGCTGAAAAGGAATACGTGTTACTCCATGGTGATTGTATCCAAGCCCACTTGGCTTAACACAGTTCATGTTCTAGAAAGATGGCTCAATCTTTTACATCAGCTACCCATAAAGCTGAGGTAGGAAGGTCTTTAGTTCAAGGCCTGAATGGGCTACATAATGAATTCTGTGTCGGCCTAGACAACTTAGTGATACCCTGTCTGAAAACATAACAAAACAAAAATGCTAAAAGGGCTAGAAATGTATCTCAGTGGTGGATTTGCCTAGCATATCTAGGTTCTGTACTGAGTGGGGATGAGGTCATAAAATACAAAAGTATTTTAAATCTCAAATGACTAATTCTTCTCATTAAGATAGGGCTGTAGCTGATAGTGACAACCTTCAACTGGCTAATAAAGATTTTAAGAAAGAAGACTTGTAGGTAAAGTAGAGTTCAGAATTAGACACCAGGGCTGGAGAAATGGCTCAGTAACTAAGTGCATTTGCTGCTCTTGCAGAGGACCCATATGTGATGCCGGTACCATGAGGAAGTTTACAGCCTTCCTAACTGCTGCTCCTGGGCATTGGTGCCCTCTTCTGGCCTCCTGAGGAGTCAGGCCGGCATGATGTACAGACGTACATTCAGGCAAAACTCCCATTGCATTCAGTAAATAAAAAATTTAAGTTTTAACAGCCGAGAAAGATTGGAAAAGGTCCTTAACCTTTCTAGGCCTGTTTTCCCACTAAGATGGGAACAATGGAAGTCACCTTGAAATGTTTGTCTGTAAAGCCAGTGAGGCTCCTTAATTTTTTAAGAAGTAAATTATAGCACTTACTACTTTTTATACAATAAGCTAAGTCACCTTACGAATTAATAACAGGGCTGGAGAATTAAACATTGTGTCTCAGTGGCTAAAGCAATTGTTGTTCTTGCCGAGGATCCAGGTTTGGTTTCAGGAAGTACATGGTGGCTCAGCCATCTATAACTCCAGTTATATATAGTTCCTGAAGATCTGACACCCTCTTCTTACCTCCTCAGTCATCAGGCAACACATGTGCTTGGTGCACAGACCTAATGTAGTCAAGGAACCCATACGTATAAAGTAGATCTAAAAATTTTTAACATTAAATATCCTCTAAAAACATACTTAAATTGCACTTGTGCTATGACTCCCACATTTGATTACTAACTCTGCTGCCTAAAACAATGGCTGACTTTTCATCCTGAGCTATATACATCCCTATGACCATGCACAAATCGCCTTAATTCCACAAAAGTGTGCATTGATTCCTGTGGGGTTAGCATTGAAGTAGGAGGATCCTAAAAAGACCTGGGTACAAGAAGTCCTGGGCTTGGCAACTAAATTTGCAGTGCTCTGTGTAGTATGTGGTGTTCTGTAGAGAAGAACTGATATGATAGAGTGAATAGATATTACACGGGTTTAGTGCAGTGATTGGCATGCTGTGCTCCGGGTAGTTTAACAGTGGCGGTCCACATATTCAAGAGGTTGAGAACCAGTAGCTACTGATTCCACTAGGATAGACACTTCAGCAAGCCCTCTCTAGTGCTGAAGGCAGTGGGGATTCCCACACTGGAAGCTTTGCTATCCACAGATGATAGTGGTGGTGGCGCCTAACGTGGTGCTGGCGGCTACAGTGCTGGTGCTGGCTACATTGTTGGCAGCAGCTACAGTGCTGGCAGCTGCAGTGGTGGCTGCAGGAGCAGATCAGTTGCACTCACCAGGAAGGAGTGAAGGCAGGTAGGCAAAAAGGAACAGTTTTCCCCTCAGATCTTTACAGAGGGCAGCTGTAAAATGTCGCGTCCCATGCGCAGGAGGGTCTTCCCCCCTCCAATTAATCTCTCCAGGAAATGCTATCACAGATCCATCAAGAGGCATGTCTTTTAGTGGATTCTAGATCCAAGGAAGTTGACATCAAGGCTAACCATCACAGGTTCCTGTACCAGCTCCTGCTCCAGCCACTGTGGTCTAGAACTCCCTGCTGCACCCAGGTGCTGCAAGAGATGTGCAGCAACATTCTTATTTGGCATCCCTCTCTCCTCCCAGCATGCTTTACTCATCCTCATAAAGGTTTTACCTGAGAGCATCCCTTTAGCAATCAACTCACTTTGGGACTCAGCCTGTTTTTAGGGAATCTGACGTTTTTCTCTTTGTCAACCTGCAAGTTGTGGCATAATTTGAAAACTAAGTTTAGCTACTCATAACAACAACCATGTTATAAAGGGGGGAGGGTTGAGTGTTGTGGCAGATGACTGTATGTGATCTTCCCAGCACTGAAGAGGTAGAGGCAAGCAGGGTAGTGGTGGCACACGCCTTTAATCCCAGCACTAAAGAGGTAGAGGCAAGCGGATCTCTGTGCCAGCCTGGTCTACAAGAGCTAGTTCCAGGGCAGGCACCAAAGCTACAGAGAAACTTTGTCTCGAAAGAACAACAACAAAAAGTGGAAAGAGGTAGAGACAAGAAGACCAGGAGTTCAAGGCTGGCTTCAGCTATGGAAGACTCTGTCTCAAGAAATCAAACAAGCCCAATGTGGGAGTGCACATCTGTACTCTTCAGCAGTTAGAAGCTGAGGCAGGAGAATTTCAGAGAGTTCAAGGCCAGTAGAGGGATATAATAGGTACAAGGCTATCCAGGGCTACAGAAGACGACTCTGTCTCACCTCATCCCCATGTGTGAAGATGTAGCTCCATCCTTGGCAGCACAGGTTGTGAGGAGTAGTGAGAGGGAGGTGCCAGGTCTGCCTCAGAGCAGCCTGCGGCCTGTGCCTATCAGAACCGGAACAGTGCACTGCAGTGAGACCTCGCCACTGCCTACCGGAACAGACACAGTGCTTCCAGTGGAGTGAGACCTCATCACCTTCTAAAGGCTCCAACATCTCTCAGCAACATTACGTTGGGAATCAAATTTCAGCATGGGTTTTGAAAGGGATAAATCACATCCAAACCACAGCGGGTAATAATACTATGTTCCCCAGTTTTCGGATGTGCACAGAAGACATTTTATATCGGCTTACACAGAGTTAGCATTAGAAAGAGGCATGATAGGAAGGTGTGTGTGGACTCTGCCACTTTGCTAAACTGAAGAATGGCCCATGAAAGTCATTCTTCTCAAAGCAGCTCTGATTTCATCATGGAAAGCACAGTGCAAATCACAAACCACAGTGTTGAATCCTTTCTACTTCAAAAATTCTAACAAATGAAAAAGCTATGGTGTCTTCTTATCTACAGTTTACAATACTCTTATGTAGTAGACTAGGCACAGATGTTTTATGGAGTTTCCTATATACATTATGCTTTCTAAAAGGCAAGTAAGAGGCACAGTCTAAGTCTAAATGCACTCAAATCAGTTGATGGGAGAAGTGGAACAGTGATCACTATGGCATTTGGTTCAAATAAACAAGACACAAAGATCTTGGTAATACGATTAATCTTAAATAATTACCAAGTTTTAATTCTAATCACTCAAAAGGAATCTTTTTAGCATGCCAGTTTGTGATATGTGATGATATCCTGCAGGCTTTACAGCAGCAGGCAGGGAAAAAAGATCAGGGTGCAGTAAGAATTAAACCTGGCTCAGCCCAGTTGCGTTGTTACTGGTGCTAGACCAGGATGTCTAGAGCCTGGCACAGATCATTTTACTTTAGCCATATTTAAGCATAGCACAATTTTGGGAAAATATATTCAGGTCACAATTAATTCAGCCCTCTGAGTGCAACAAAGCTTAAGACATGTTTACATTGGCATTCTTAGCAAAGTACATATGGCTTCATCTGTAAGATGGTTTCTTCTTGACTTAGAATCAGTGCTCGAGATAAGGGTCTAGGGAGAAAGACTGAGGTAAACATAATGCCTATAGGAGTCAAGATTGACCTGGCCCTGGGATCCTAAGATAAAGAAGTCACTTAGGGTATGGTAAAGTGCAAATGACAACTCGCATATGGGATGGGTTTTATGGTCTAAAAGCAATGCTCAACATTTAGGGAAAAGGGTCTGGTGTAAGTAAAACATGAATCCTGGAAGATACAGGTGAAGTGTATCTCATCAGAGAGCAAAGGATCACTAGGTTGTAAAACTGTATCTGTCCTGGCTCTCCAGCAATAGCAGCTACTCACCTCATTCTGTTGAAGAGGCAAGCTGTGTGTTTAATTTCCTGGTTTCTCCTGTGCTTCTCTCTGTGCCCAAGGCCTTTCTGCCCTTTACAGTGACGTGTTTATTTCCCTACACGACACTGTCATAGGCTCTACAATTACAGGTCATAACACAATGTCTTATATATCTTGAATATTTAATAAACATTTATTGATGGGTTCTTATCATTTTTGTAAGAATTACACATGCATTTTTGAATAGGATAGTGGGTAATGAGTAACAGAAGTGTACTAGACAATGGCTATGAAAGCATATAAAGTTAATTTCCATTTTTTTTATTTGTTTAGTGCTAAGGATGAAGCATAGGGTATTGAGCGTGCTAAGTACATACTCTGCCATTGAGCTACACCATAAAAATTCAGGTTCAACAAATGATGGGAACTGTCAACAATTTTTCAAAGATGAAGTTAAGATTATCCTTCTGAATGTGGGTGACAGCTGCATGGCTGGGGCAGACGGTGGGGCCACTGGCAGTGAGACCAGGATTTATCCCTACTCCTTATACTGGGTTCTCAGGATAGGGAGCTGAAGCTCCCCAAGGCTAGGGCCCCAGGCCATAGCCAGCTCTGCCAAGCATGTTCCTTGTTTTGGAGGAGGATGTGTATTCCTTTTCTATACACCGAGGCTTCAGGGAAAGCTTGGGTCGGTGTAGCCCTCAATACTAGGGACTGAACTGATGTGAGCCACAGATATTATAAAGTCAAAGTACAGCTGACAGATCCATAGACAGATCCACAAGAGCATGATGTGGTGGAGAACCAGATTGTAAAGCTTCAGGAACACTTGTCATTTGGAGAGACACTGTCAATTCTGTAGAGAGCTTGTGAGATCATGACGTTTCTGCCTTCCATAATGGGATTCATCCCAAAATATTCCAACAGTGTATAAATAATTCTTTAAACCTGACTTTTCCTGTACTGGCAACTTTATGCCTTCCCCCACACTGTGGAGCCCTGGTATGAAAGCATTTACTCAGCCAAACATTTGTTCTCATAGCCAACTCTGCATATACAATTATACACATTGACAGGACTTATTGAAAAGAAAGGAGCCCTAAACAGAAGGCACTGAGCAGAGAGACAGTAAGTCTGCTCTCACTGATAAACAGGTCTGGGTGGCCCTGAATTCTCTAACAGCAGACTCAGGAGAGTATAACCTACTGGCCTTTGCTCTACCCTAACAAGCTATCAATATTCTGTACTTACCTTCACCTTTTATGTGACACAAGGTCTTAGTCTAGGAAATTAACTCTTTCTACCTTTACCGCTAAAATATACAGGAAAAATGCTTGGGTCGCTAAACCAGCCCCAGGGAAAGAAATTCCTCCTCACCTGGATGTCAGCGGATACAGCACCAGGATGCTTAGCCCATGGGCCAAGCTCCATCCTAATCCTCTGGGTATCTGCTGGGGAGCTTCTTAGCCACGCCCCTTCTAAGAGGTAAGGCATCTACTTGTCAGTCTTTTGTCCATCCCTAAAAATTTTTTTAAGGATTTATTTATTTATTATGTATACAACACTCCTTCCATGTATGCTTGTATGCCAGAAGAGGGCACCAGATCTCATTATAGATGGTTGTGAGCCACCATATGGTTGCTGGGAATTGAACTCAGGACCTCTGGAAGAGCAGTCGGTGCTCTTAACCTCTGAGCCATCTCTCCAGCCCCCCTAAAAAAATTTTAGCCCTAAAAAAATGAACCTTTGCTAACTATGTCTGTGTGGGTGTGTAAACTGGAAACCTGTGGACAGCTAGGAACATCAAAGGGAAACATCAAGCAAGTATTGGAGAGAGCACAGGAAGTACAAATGGGGCATAGTAAAAAGACATATGTGAGCTAATTTATTTTATGTAGCCTCAGACTTTATTAGTCAGGCTTGCCTGCTAATAAAATCCTGAGAGGTTTAGTGAGGCTTAACACCAACATAAACCTCAATAGTGAACCTAGGTTCTGCTTTGTGTCACATCCGGGCCTATCTGCAGAACACTTGCTTGGAAACTTTCTGATTGTTTGTCTCTGCTGAAAAACAAGTTCCATGAAGACCAGGTCCTTGCCTGTCTTTTCTTCATTGACATAAATAAGCAAGGCATTGTGATAGAGATGTTTGTTGACATAAATAAGCAAGGCATTGTGATAGAGATGTTTGGATTTTATTTCATGAGCGTGGGAGACCCTACTCTTGGTTCCTACTTCACCTTGATCAGCTGATCTTGGGTAGAAAAATAAGATCAGACTCAACATAGAGAAAACTAGCACAAAAGTAACATTCAACTGAATAGTCTGGGATATGTTCTGCCGAGGATTCTGCTAGTGGCTAAAAAGTATGTGGGCTGTTTTTTGTTGGAAAAATGTATATATTTGACTGGTTTTCTGAAGGCATACCGACATCCTGCATTATGATAGACTATCACACTCAGTCACATTCAAAGCCCCAGAAAAAGTTTCCTGAAGGAAGTCCTGCAGTTCCCTGACACCCATAACCTCAACCCACTCAGTCCCGCATCTCTGTACACCTAGAAGTGTTCTCCTCAAATGGACACCAGCCCATCTACTGTTTCCTCTGCTCAGACTTCTGACAGTGCACCTGTGTCTTTCCAAACAACCATCAGAAAGTACATTGTACAACAATAGAATTCAGCATACAGTATTGCTGTAGGATAATGCTCTTGTACACTGTAAAGATTTGTCACTTGTGCTGGTTTAATAAAATGCTGATTGACTAGTAGCCAGGCAGGAAGTATAAGTGTGGCAACCAGACTAGGAGAATTCTGGAAAGAGGAAAGGAAGAGATGCACTCACAAGCCAGACTCAGAGGAAGCAAGATAAGAATGCCATTCTGAGAAAAGGTGCCAAGCCATGTGACTAAACACAGATAAGAATTATGAGTTAATTTAAGTTGTAAAAGCAAGTTAGAAATAAGCCTGAGCAGTAGACCAAACAGCTTATAATTAATACAAGCCTCTGTGTGTTTGTTTGGGACCGAATGGCTGTGGGACCAGGTGATACAGACACTTCCGTCTACACAGTATTCAAATATGCCACATTTACGTGTTGTGTATTTTTAGCTGAAGAAAGTAAGGAGATTGCTCTCCTCGTGTCCTACCTTTCACACAAAGCAGGCCTTACAAGAATTCTTTGACCTACGTTTTCAGGAAATAGGACTATCACAGAAAGCCCTAACCTGCTAAGAGTCAACATAAACCTGAAAAGACAGGTGTTGCCAAGTCCCACCCCCTTCCCTACTGCCAGGAGAGCAGAATCTTATCCTCAGTCATTGTCTACACAACTGCCCTCCACCCCTCAAAAAATTATAGTAAAGTAAGGAAGTCTTCCCTATAGGCATTGGGTGCTACCTGAAGATATTCTTAGCCTTTGGTCTGAAGTCTCCTGTGTGATATAAACATATTAATAAATTTATATTAACCTTCTATTAACTTCTTTGTTATACAGCTTGAGTCATGACGTTGTGTTAGGTAAAGAAAATATATTTCATTTTTCTCTCCTTCATAAAGGAGGATCTGACTTCCCAAAGGAAACACTAATGATTGGAAGAACTGCATCACACTAGTAAGAGTTGTGGAGAAGCAGTGGGGTGAAGAGTTGATGTAGGAAAAGCCAGACTAACATTGTGTTGAACTAAATAGATTTTCAGTTTTCTGTTATCCTGTAACTCAGTGCATTTCAGCTCACAATTATATAGCAAGAATACCAATTTCCCACTACTAAGCTTGTGAAATGTTTCCCCTGATACTTTTGTAGTTAAGCCAAAATGGCCAACCATTTCTCTAAATTTCTTTTGAAATTTGAATTGTTTTATAAAACAAGACCCATAGAAACATTTGACAGTATCTTAGCTAACTAAATAAACAGGGCTGCAAATAAAAGATGATTATGTAATCCCTTATAGTAAATATTCCATCATAAAATTTTTATTTCTAGGGCTGGAGAGATGGCTCAGAAGTTAAGAGCACTGGCTGCTCTTCCAGAGGTCCTGAGTTCAATTCCCAACAACCACATGGTGGCTCACAACCATCTATAGTGAGATCTGGTGCCCTCTTCTGGTATGCAGGTAGAATACTGTACACATAATAAATTTATCTTTAAAAAATTTTTTATTTCTATTACAATTATTTTATTTTATGCATATAGTGTTTTACTTGCATGTATGTCTTTGTACTGTGTGGGTGTCTGGTGCCCACAGAGGCCAGAAGAGGAATTAGACAGTTGTGACTTGCTATGTGGGTGCTGGAAACTGAACCTGGGTTCCCTGGAAGAGCAGCCAGTGCCCTCAACTGCTGAGCCTTCTGTCCAGTCCAACAACATAGACATTTTAAACTGGAGCTTTTGAGGTTGAGTTTTAGCAGGAAGACAGGAGAATGGTGCTGTGGGTTTCTTTCCACTGTGACCGTCAACTTAGGATATTTTATTTTGGCTGAAGGCTTTCAGAACATGGTTGCTTGTTTTAGTTGTCTTCTTGTCTTGGGGGAACAGCCCCTTACTCTGTCATACACACCATGTTATCCTGTCTCTCTAGAGTGAAGATAGACCCTGCTTGCCTCATAGCTGGGAGGAAGCAAAGAAAAACAGGAAGCAGTCAGGATCCCAGTGTTGCCTTCAAAAATGTCTACTTCTGGTCAGTGGACCCCACTTGGTCAGCAGGTCTTTTAACACACAGGCCTTTGGGGGGATTCTCACCCAATGCACACCGTATGCAAAAATGACAAACGTGGGATGCAGGGAAAAACAAATGGAGGCTTGGGCTGGGTTTATCGCTCAGGGGTGCTGTCAACATGTGGGAAGTCTGGGTTCAATTCTCAGCGGAAGAAAAAGTTGATAGTGTTTAGTACCTTTCAGTAGAGCCCCAATCCTATTCTTCATATTCCCAGACATAACCAAAATTTAAAAAGTGTGTTGGGTACCTACAATGTGCTCAGAGTGGTAGTACAGATCTCTTGTTGCACGTACAACACGTGTATCAGTACATTTTGTACTCATCAAATGGTTCTACTCACCAACATTTACCTTTGAAGCCTTCCCTGAAAAATGAGGCAAAAATTTGAAAAGTTGTGGAGTGGTAGAGATGGCTTCGTCGGTAAAGGGTTTGCCACCAAGCTTGATAGCCTGAGTTGTCCCACACTTCGGACGGACACACACACACTCACACCACGCACACTAAATGTACACACTACAAAGAATGCTTGAAAGCCCATCATTAATTTTAACAATGTGCATCTTCTCATACACAGGATGGCCTTGTACTTGATGTGAAACAGAATTGCCTTAAATTCCGGATCCTCTGGCCTAGACCTCCCATGAGCTGGGATTACTGGCGCGCGTCACCACGCCCTGAATCTATAGGCTCTTAATGAAAGACAGGATAAATAAAGAGAATTGGGAACTCCAGCGTGTGTTTACTCTGCTAGCGCCAGGAATTCAGCCGCGTGGGCGGTGGTCTGACAATCTGGCCAGTCAGAAGCTTCCCAGCAGGAAGGGGCGGGAGGCGCCAAACTTAGGGGAAAAGAGCGCGCGGAAGGTTCGGTTTTTGGCGCCTACTACACCGCTTCTAACAGTCCACAATGCCGGTAGTCGGCTCCGAGCTGAAGCTGCGGCCCGCCGCTCAGCAGCAGGGCCCGGAGGCACCGCGGCACGGGGAGCTTCAGTATCTGGGGCAGGTGGAGCACATTATGCGCTGCGGTTTCAAGAAGGAGGACCGCACGGGCACCGGCACCTTGTCTGTGTTCGGCATGCAGGCGCGATACAACCTGAGAGGTGACCGCGGCTAGCCCCCACTACCGGGAGGGACTGCGGGAGGACGAGCGGCGGGCTGGGCGCGGAGGCGCGGGGCTGGCGGCCGCGGTTAGTCTAGCCCCGGCTCAAAAGAGTCCTAAGCTCTGCGTTCCCGCCCTAGAGCCTCAAGGTGATAGCTACTGCAGGTAAACCTGGTCCTTAAGGCCTCTAGGTTCCACCTGGTCGTGCGTCTCCGAGGGACGGAGTAGAAGAAACCTGCCCAAACCTTTCCCTGAGGTCCCGACTTGTGCTCCTCCTCTTCCTTCCCCTTATCTCCTGCTCCCCTTTGCAACTGTTTTAAAAATAGGCGCGAAAATGGCTTAGGCGGTGTTAAAGAGGCATAGAAAAAAAAAAAAAAACCCAAGCCTGAGGCAGAAACTGGGGTTTCCCCAAACAGCCTTGGCTTTATAGAGCAACTCAGAGGATGCGTAAGCCTACAGAGTGGCCCCAGGGAAGAAGTGCTCTTTTGGGGTTCCTGGCATCAGGCGTCAAGCACAAGACTTTGAGTGAGGATATACTTATCTCAAGCATGTTCTGGAGGCGGAAACTTCAGCAGCTCCTGCACGGATTAACCCAGTGCGCAGGGCCTCCTAGAACAGGGAACTCTGATGCCCAGTTTTAGGCTCTTTCCTCTGCTTATGCTGTAGACAAGTTATTCTGCTTCTCTAATCTTCATTCAGCTCTCCCTTGTAGACAGTAAAGAGGAAAGTATTGCTCTCTGACAAACATACACTCTGAGCCTTTCCTCTTTACCTTGTCTGTTGATTGAGCTCCTGCCCTGCCCCTTTGTCTCTATTCTGTTTTGCTTTTGGGTTCCCTGGTGGCCATTCGGAGGCATAAACATTTCTGTTTTCAGATGCTAGGTCAGTTTGCGCCCCAAATGTCTGCAAACTTTCAGTGCTTACCGGAGTGATACCGCTCTGCCTGGAGCATGGTGGACTTGGGTATGAGAGCCTTTAGGTTGTGTCTAGGCCACATTTTGGGTGTTGTCATTACACACCAGTGACAGAGACAGTGGCTCAGTAGTGGGTGAGGACTCCACTTTGCCATATGGGTACCCCCGTGTCAGTGCAGACCTGGGGTTTCACTGACTTACCCCGAAGCTGGGTGGGTTTTCCTGAAGCCACTCCAGGTGTGTGTGTGTGTGTGTGTGTGTCCACCCCCAGGTCGTTTCTCTCCACAGAGAAAGCTGAATGATGGCTCGCAGTATTTTACCACATTTTAACTGTTACAACCTATTTTTCAGATGAATTTCCTCTGCTCACAACCAAACGAGTGTTCTGGAAGGGCGTTTTAGAGGAGTTGCTGTGGTTTATCAAGGTAAGGGTGCTGCTGCTGTTGAAGCTGCCTGTCTTCACAATAGAAGCCTTAGAAGTCAAACTGTAAGCCTGGAGGTGGTGGTGCACACTTTTAATCCCAGCACTCCTAGGCAGAGGCGGGTGGATCTATTTAAGTTCAAGGTCAGCCTGGTTTACAGAGTGAGTTCCAAGACGGGCTCCAAAGCTACACAGAGAAACCCAGTCTCGAAAAACCAAGATAAAGCCGGGCGATGGTGGCACACGCCTTTAATCCCAGCACTCAGGAGGCAGAGGCAGGTGGATCTCTGTGAGTTTGAGACCAGCCTCGTCTACAGAGCTAGTTCCAGGACAGGCTCCAAAGCCACAGAGAAACCCTGTCTCGAAAAACCAAAAAAAAAAAAAAAAAGAAGAAGAAGAAGAAAGAAAAACCAAGATAAAAAAGAAGAGGTAGTAGTAGTGAAACCTGTAGCTGTCAGCCGTTCCCACTTCACTGGCTCATTTTCTAGTGCTGGCTTAGATGCTTTTCTGTGTCCTTCCCATCCTGCTTTCTTCACTGATCTGAGCACACTGGGAGAATCCTGCCCAGGCCTCTGGCACTTGCCATTCCCATCACCTAGGGAAACATCGTCAGCTGACCTAGAAATCAGCCTTCTGCTTTCCCTCTTCTGGGGGGAGGTAAATACATGCAATGTCCTGTGAGTTCCTCAAAGGTAGAAAACCGGTTTCTCCTATTTCCTGTTGTATCTCAGGACTAAAATACAGCCAGCCGCATGGTAGGTGCTCAGCATTATTGATTGCTGAATTGGTAGGTACCAGGGTCACGTAGCTACCTGGGTTATACTGGAGTGGTGTGGTGACAAATGGCAGGAGCTCCAAGTTCCTGCTCTGTATCCTGGTCCACAAGAGTGAGGTTCTGTCCAGTGCTGGCTTAGAGTACTCCCGGAGACAAGATGAGTTCTAAAGCCCCTTCTTTAGAGTACTTGGGATGCTGACTCGGTAGGCAAAGAGGGCCTGAGTTCATCCTGCCCCAGTTGTCACATAAAACATTCCGGGTGTGGAATGGAGAGATGACTCAGTGGTTAAGAGCATTTGTTGCTAGTGTTCGGGGTGGGGATTAGGATTTAGTTCCTAGCACCCATTTAACAGTTAGTGGCTAGCGATCTGTAAGTCCAGTTCAAGCTATCTGACTCCCTCTTCTACTGTCCTTGGGTACTGTGTGCACATGGTGTACAGACACATGCAGGCAAAACACACATACACATAAAATAGAAATGAAGCCTAAAACATGCTGGGTGTGATTGCATGTGTCTGTACCCCCAGTGCTATAATGGGAAGGGGGACACAGGAGGACGTTGGTGATTGCTGGCTGCGAGTCTCGCCCAAATAAGCTCTGGCTTTACTTGGAGACCCTGTCTGAAGGGAAAGGATGGAAAGTAATAGAGTAGAACAGCCAGGATCCTCTCTGGCTTCCGTGGGCTTGGGTACCCGTGCTACACATTTTCCAGATAGCCAGATATGACGCATGAACAGACCACACATGGAGTGTTGAACAAGTCCACTTGAAGTGGAGTGTCACACTTCGACATGGAACATGTTTTATGAAGGAATTCAAAGTTGCAGATGAGGTAGAAATATTTTAGGAACTTGGAGGTATTTAAAGAATTGAAGGGAAGGCTGGGGAGATGGCTCAGTGGGTGTAAAGCACTTGGCCACACAAATCTGACAGCCTGAGCTTGGATCCCCGGAGTCCTCATAAAAAGCTCTGTTTGGGACAGTTGGTGGTGCCTACACCTTTAATCCCAGCACTTGGGAGGCAGAGGCAGGCAGAGCTTAATGAGTTTAAGGCCAGTCTGGTCTACAAAGCAAGTTCCAGGACAGCCAGGAATGTTACCCAGAGAAACCCTGTCTTGAGAAAACAAAAAAGCTTTGGTGGTACTATCTAATCCTGGTACTTCTATGGGAGATAGAGACGGAAACCTACTGGAAGCTCACAAGCTAGCTAGCTTTGGGTAGGTATTATACAACAGGAACAAGAAAGACACCCAGCTCAAATAAGGTCAAGGGTGAGAATCAGCTCCTGTGTGCATGCACCATGGCGTGCTGTCGTGTACGTGTACATACATGCACCATAGTGTGCTTACATGTACGTGTACATACACAAAGACTTTGGGAAGCTGAAGGGAATAGAAGAAATGCCATGAGGAAATTTCTAATAGGGGTAAGACCATTCTATACTCCCTCAGAAGCCTGGCCAGGACCAGCCTGCTTAAAGCTGCACGTGGATAGTGTGCCATGGGTAGGGGATGAGTGACGCAGGATCCTCCTGTGTGCCCATTCTATTCTCAATCTTTCAGGGATCCACAAATGCTAAGGAACTGTCCTCCAAAGGAGTGAGAATCTGGGATGCCAATGGGTCCCGAGATTTTCTGGACAGCCTGGGATTCTCTGCACGACAGGAAGGGGACCTGGGCCCAGTTTATGGTTTCCAGTGGAGACACTTTGGCGCAGACTACAAAGATATGGATTCAGGTGAGGAGATATTATTGCCTCAGGTTTTCTGGGTGTTCTTCCTCAAAGATCCATCTTAGATGTGGGAGATAAGTCCACATCATGGGAGTTGGTAAGTTAACTGATTTGTGAAAGCTGTGCTGGGTGATGGTGGAGAAGCCATGGCAAAATGTCACAAAGGCCAAATCATACTCTTGGTGCCTAGCATTTACTGGGCATTATTGGATCCTTGGAACTTTCTCTACCTGTGTCATTGACCAGTGGTGGCAGATTTGGTCTGTCCTGTCTGGGTTAGGGTTTACGATAGAAGGAGGTTCCTCCGGGATGAGATGCAGGAGTTACCCGTGATGAACATTTCCCTTTGCAATGCTGAAGCACTTGCAAACTTGTGTGTGGTGTGGTGTCTCCGTACCGTTCACCCTTCCCTTCCTGCTCTGTGGGGGCAAAGGTTAAGAAAACTCCTCATGTAGTGACTGGCATGTTCCTCTCTCTGGGTACTGTTTGAGTGTCACAGAGACCAGCTTCCCAGGGCCAGGTTCTAAAGTTAATGTCTCACTAGTGTATGTGTATGTATGCTCGTGTGTGCAGGAAGTAATAAATTACTGGCTGAGCAGACACCAGCAGCCTGGACAGAATGCTTTTCTTTTCAAGGGCCCCTTCAATTCCTTCTAGCCAGTGGGAAGAATTTGGGCCTTGTAGTGGTTTGAATAAGAATGCCCCCATGCTCAAGTAAGCCCCTGTGTTTGAATGCTTACGAGTGGTGTTATTTGAAAGGATTAAGAGGTATGGCCTCGTGGGATCAGGTGTGTCACTGGGGATGAGCTTTGAGGTTTTGGAAGCCAGTGCCTCTTACCCCGCTGCCTGTAGTTCTGGAAGTAGAACTCTCAGCTGCTTCTCCAGCACCATGTCTGCCTGGATACTGCTATGCTTCTCACCATGCTGACAATAGACTAAACCTCTGAAACTGTAAGCAAGCCCCGAACACACCCTTTCTCTTATAAGAGTTGTCATGGTCACGCTGTCTCTTCACAGCCGTAGAGCACCGAGACAGCCTAGGTCCAGATTCCTCAGTTGTGTTTGCCTGCGGTCGACATGTTTTCAGTGCTGGTGATGTTCGGAAGTGGTGGACATCTTTGTGGACTAGGAGTGGGCAAACTGATAAAGGAAGAAAGAAGAGAAGAGGTTGCTGGGCTTGGAGTGTAATGTTATAGTGTTAGTGGGCATGGAGTTACCTGAGAAGTTCTGCAAGAGAATAGTGTGATGCTGCATGGAGTGTGAATGGCTCAGCAGCTAACCTCCGTCTTCCAAGCTTGGAGGCCTGCGTTTGATCCTCAGGAACCCATGTGGTAGCAGAGAATCTGTTCTCACAGCTTCTTAGACTACACGTGCCATAGCATATGCCACACATAACAAAATAAAGGAATATAGTAAAAATGCAAAACAGTTTTAATGGTAAATTTAATGTGTGTGCATACTTTATCTTATTTATTTAGAGTCAGAATCTCACTATAAGAGCTTGGCTGGCCTGGAACTGATTATAATAGACAAGGCTGCCCTTGAACTGTCAGCCTCTGCCCTCCCCAAGTGCTGGGATTTGTCTGGGGTGGGAGCGGCCTGTAGCTGGCTTTCAACTCCTCACCCTCCTGTCTCCGCCTTTCGCCTGGCGGGACTCTAGGAATGAGCCTTCGTGTTCACCGCACCATTTTTTGTTTGGTTTTGGTTATTTAGTTTGTTTGCTCTATTACCGTGTTTCTCTGTGTAGCCCTGATGATCCTAGAACTCTCTCTCTGTAGACTAGCCTGGCCTCAGACTTACAGAGATCTGTCTGCGGAGTGCTGGGATTAAAGGCATAAGCCACAACTCCTAGCTAATTGTCTTTTTTTATTTTTTATTTGTTTATTTATTCTGGTTTTTGAAGGCAGGGTTTCTCTGTATAACAGCCCCATCTGTCCTGAAACTAACTCTTGTAGATTTAAATGTTTTTTAATGCAGATAATTTTCCTGTTCTTTCTCCCTTTTTCCCCTACAGGAAATAATTACAATCCGTTCTGAAATTTATCAGATTTTTTAACACTTACAGATTACAAAATCACCACCACAGTCTAGCCGTAGAGCATTTCCTCAAGTCTTTAATATTGCCTTCTTGGAGCTGGGATTTTGGGAACGCCTCCCTCAGAGAACCAAACTGCACTAGAACACTGACTGACAAACCTTGGTAAAAGTGCATCCAGAGGAGAGTCTGTGGAGTTCTGGTCTTCGTTAATAAATCACCTCTCAGCTTCCACACCTCTGCAGGGGGCAGGGGATTAGAGGCCATGGATGAGAACTGGAAAAAGTACAAGATTATAATCTTACTGCAGTTTGCCTGGTAGTTGTAAGTCAGTGGTGTGCTCAGTGATGGAAGTGTGGGTAGGACAGAGCCTAAGCCCAGGAAGTTCTCTCTGGTTTGTCATTTGACTGTCTGACAAGCTGTCTTCAAGTTAAGATCCAGTGTCCTATGGGACACTACCAGATTGTGTTGGTGAGGTGTGACATTGGTGTGTGTTAGGTATAGAAACTCTATCACATGGGGATGCTGGGAAAATCTAAGACTGCTGGGATTGGAGATGATGGGTATGTATTTTTGTTACTATACCAGAATATCTAAAGCTAACTAACTTTGAAGAAAAGAGGCTTATTTAGAGCAAAGATTTCTTAAACTTTTTTCACTGTGACTTTCATTTGCACAAGAAATTTTTTATGAGGCCTGAGGTATACAGGTACACAAACCAAATATTTATTGCTTATAGATCATTAAAAATTTATCCTATGATAATTCTTTGTCATACATGTAATTTTAGCATTTATTAATAAATAATACACTTATTATTTACTAACGATGAAAACAAATTTTACACATTAATGAGATGGGGTGTGCCTGTCAATTTTAACAGAAAAAATGAAATCTTGTCCGAAAGTAGGTTGTAGGGCATTTTCAGAGTTTATTGATCGTTTGATTCCAGACTTGTCAGTGATGAGAACTGTACACGCAGAAACATGTAGTACAAAATGACAGAAGCACGTTTGCCGTCTCAGAAACTGCCGGCGTTTCTGTTGTCGTTTCAAGCCAGAATTCATTGAATGATGTTTTTATGAAACCAAAGAAGATTCTACCGTGATACAATCCAGAGACACGCTAATTTGGGCTGGTGAGACCGCTCAGTGGCTGAAAGCATTTGCTCCCCAAGGCTTAACGACTCGAGTCCTCTCTAGAACGCTGAGTGCAATGAGACAGTTCCTGAAGGCTGTCCTCTGACTCCCTACGTGCACTGACGTGTGCGCTCCGACTCTCTCACAGCAGACACATCCAGAAAATAATACTAGTTTAGAAATGAAGAACAACCCTCCCGTCCAACAAAACCAAAGATAGACTAATATGAATATATGCCAAAGAATGAGAGTTAATATTAGCAGCCCTGGTTTTTCATAATTAGATCATTACAATTCTACAAAAGCAGCAAGCTGTATGCACAGTTAAGTGCCACAGTTATAATATTCAGTTGTAATACGAGCTGAAGTGTTTCAGGCGGTATTTGTTGGTGCTTCCTGCTGTACCCACGTGTCTGGATTCAGAACCGTGTCTGCAGTGAATGGCCACATGCAGTACTGGGGAGCACTCAGCCACCTCAGCTCCTTTATGCGTTTACATTTGGATTAGTTTTTGCATGTTGCATGTTTAGTTTTCACAGCCCCACATTCATTTACCCAGTAGATAAGGAAATGTAGATCTCAGTCCTGGTGGTTCAGGGCCCACATTTTGATGACAGTGACACAAGGTGACAGACACAGTGTTAGGTGTGAAAGGTGAGAAGTGTGTCTCCTTTGGTTCTTGTGAAGCCACCAGGACTCACTCCTGGAACTCCAGCCTGACGACTTTCTCATCCTAATCACCTCTTTTTAAGATTGATTTATTTATTACATATACAGTGTAATTACAGATCATTACAATGATCTGCAGGCCAGAAGAGGGCACCAGATCTCATTACAAACTGATGTAAGCTACCATGTGATTGCCCGGAATTGAACTCAGGACCTCTGGAAGAATAGCCAGTGTTCTTAACCACTGAGCCATCTCTCCAGCCCCCTAATCACCTCTTAAGAACTCTGTAATTGATTTAAATTTCTACCCAAAAATGAGAATTACATTTCAACACGTGAGCCCTTGAGCGACATATTCAAACCATATCCAAACAGCAGTTAGCAACAGGGGCAGTATTAAGGGGAGGGAGTGACATTGTAACAGACTAAATATTTAGAAGACTTGTGCAGAAAAGAACTTAGATTTTAGTGTAAGGACATTGAGCTTAACCCAGCAAGATCTGAGAATTACTCGGAATTGCTGGGTATATTAGAACTATGGGTGGGGGGGCACTGAGTGGATGCTGTCAGGGTCATCCCGTGAGAGGCTGTGACTGATATGCTGTCCTGACAATTCTGCAGATTACTCGGGTCAAGGAGTAGACCAGCTGCAAAAAGTGATTGACACCATCAAAACCAACCCTGATGACAGAAGAATCATCATGTGTGCCTGGAACCCAAAAGGTAGACAGCATCCCAGTCATCTTCCTTTGGCTAAACTGGCCAGTTAGCCACGGGGAGCAAGGTGGCCGGAGGCACTGCCGGTCACTGGAACTGTCTCCAGTCACGTGGTTGATGAACAGTCACACTTTGTTCTGTTTCTACCTTCTACCCACACGATCTTTATGCATTAAATTGCCTGTAAAATGCACCCATGGTTTTATCTTTCTCATTTGGAGCACACAGTTTCAAATGTTAACTTAAAAATAGATTATAAAATTAAACTCCACCAGGGTATAGTGAATATCCAGGAAAGAACATTTCATATTTCTAATAGATAATAGAAAGATGTGCCTCAGATTCCAGTTTCCTGTGGCCTTTGCAAAAGGAATAATTTCCTTTTATTTGGTGCCATCAATGGCAGCCCAAACCCTTAATTTTAGCTCAGCTGGATGAGCATTGCTTCAGCATAAATGTACACTTGCAGATTCCTTATGCTAGTGGACAAGCTTCCATCACCTCTGCTGCAGGGCTGGGAAAATAGTCTGACTTTGACAGAATGGGAAATTGAGTTGTACATATCTGTAACTTCATGGCTTCTTTCGTGGTTGGCTTGTTTTGTATTTTACCTTTTTTATAGCTGTGTTCTCTAAAACCCCTCCTTCTTTTACCATTGACCCCCCTCAGATCTTCCCCTGATGGCACTGCCTCCTTGCCATGCCCTGTGTCAATTCTATGTAGTGAATGGGGAGCTGTCTTGCCAGCTGTACCAGAGGTCAGGAGATATGGGCCTGGGCGTGCCCTTCAACATTGCCAGCTATGCCCTGCTCACCTACATGATTGCACACATCACAGGCCTAAAGGTGAGCTGCTTTCAGAAGACGTAGTTATAGCATTGTAATAAACTAACTCATAGCAGGGAATTTAGTCTGATTAGTATTAAAATTGTATGCATGTAAATAAGACATGTACTGGCTCACCTTATAACCCTCCTTGGAGCTTTCTGGTACCTTGTTGCCTAAGGAAACTAACATTCATATAGGTAGCTTGTTTTTTTGTTTTGTTTTGTTTTGTTTTGTTTTTGTTTTTGAGACATGGTCTCATTGTCTAGTCCAGACTAGCCTTGGACCTACAGTGATCCTCCTGTCTCAGTGTCAGAACATAGTCCAAGAATGGAGTCCTGAGAAAACTCCAAGAAAACAAGAGTCTTGTGACTTCAGTTTCTTCAATAAACAGACTTCTTCTTGGACTGTAGTTTCATGCTCCTCCCAGGTGTAGCATATAGGAGTGAGTTTATTTCAGCTGTTGCTATTCATGTGTCTCGATGGAAAAACATGTTTTTGCCATGTGTTTCTGGTCTTTGTAATTGTATAGTTTACTCACAGGACTCTTACCCCTCAGAGTATAAATTGTCTGATGCTCTGAATAAAGTTGACTTTTGCAAAGACTTTAGGCCCCACTCTCCCGGGTTCACGATGCCAATTCTCAGCCTTCCAGATCCTGGGACTGTGTGTGTAAGCCATCATGCACAACCTAAAAACCTAAAACATTAACTTTTCTCAAAAACAGCGCTGGAAAAGTTACTTTTGTGGAAAGCTTTGAACTACGTGTGTACCCTGTAGAATGTGCTACTGTGTGTGTACACATGGGGTCCACATTTTCCACAGTGTGCGTAGACGAGAGCACAGTCTGCCCGAGTCCTTTCTCTTCTTCCGTGTGACTTCCAGGAATTAAGCTCAAGTTGTCAGGCTTGGCAAGTGCCGTTACCCACGGAGCCGTCTCATGGCCCTAGTCTGTTTTAACATGTGTTCTTAAAGAATTTAAACGAAAATACTGACTGCTGTGTTCTCTCCTGTGGGTCATTTTTAGCCAGGGGATTTTGTCCATACCTTGGGAGATGCACATATTTACCTGAATCATATCGAGCCCCTGAAAATTCAGGTAAGAAATATATCTGTTAGGTTTCTTTTTGAGCTTGGTGCCTTCTTTTGACAAAAGATTGGGTGCAGGGCATCCTTTGTATCACAGGCACTCTGGCTGACGCTGTCTAGTATTGAAGCTCTCCAAATGCAGGGCTTTTGATAAGGGAGATGAGCGGGAATGAGGCCGTCATCGGCCTTAGCAACCACAAGCACAGGACACGGTAAGGCATTAAGCGTCAGTACCAGAGAGAAGAGCCAGGAGATACGCATTTTAACTCATAATTTTAATTGAAGAGCTGAAAAATAAATGTTTGACTTTAAGTTTCATGCTTAAGTACTAAACTTTAAAAAGCCTGTCTTTTTAAATTCCTTTCAAATTCCTATAATATAGCAGCCAGCAAATGAATCGAAATGGTAGTAAAAGTCAAGAATTGTGTCCCTATGTTTAATGTATTTCTCAGGAGTTATCTGGTGGCTTCAGCCTGTAATCACAGCTACTTAGGCTAGAACAGGAGCATTCCAAGTTCAAGGCTTGCCTGGGCTCCAGAGTGGGTTCGATATAAGCCTAGATACCTTGACTAAGACCCTGTCTCCGAATAAAAAGGTAAACAAAGCTGGACCACAGCTGATGGCAGATTACTAATGTAGCTCTCTTGAGGCCTTAGGCACAGTCCCTAATCTTGCAGAAAGAAAAGACGGTACTGTATTGCATTGTTGTAAAGAAGTACTTTGTGATAAAATACTGTGTTGTTTCAAAAGGAGACACGGGAACAGATATAAAGTAAAACCATGATTTTATTTTTAGCTTCAGCGAGAGCCAAGACCTTTCCCAAAGCTCAAAATTCTTCGAAAAGTTGAGACAATTGATGATTTCAAAGTTGAAGACTTTCAGATTGAAGGTTATAATCCACATCCAGCGATTAAAATGGAAATGGCCGTTTAGAGCTTTTTCAAAGCTGCTGTGAACATCACCAGACTTTAGGGCTTGAGCCTGATGCCCAAGGTAAAATACAGTTTCTCTCTAAAGGGAAATAAACTAAATCGAAACTCTGACAGTGATTTGTCTATTTGTAAGTACCTCAATGTCTAAATGTATTACTGGCATTTAGACTGCCTTTCCTTTAGCATTCACTGAGGTACATAAGAAAACTAAGATTGTATACTAGGCAACAACAACCAGACATTTCTGTATGTCTGTATGAAGAAGGCTGACGAGATTCCTCTAAACTTGAACTATGTTACATGTTTACTTATAAATATTTTATATGTTGTAGTAATAAAGAACTGTTTTGCATTTGTCAGTTGAAACTTTAAAAATAGCTTTTATTGTGTGTGTGTGTTTGTGTGCATGCATTTAGGTTGGAGCACAATTTGAGTAAGTTTGGTTGGACTTGGTGACAAGCTCAAGTTTCTGACTAAAATAGATTGACCCAAAAACCATGAGCCTTCTTACCCTTGTTGGGACAGGGGCTCATGTATCCCAGGCCTGAAACACACTCTGCAGCTGAGGATGACCTTATTCCTCATCCTCTTGATTCTGCCTCCTAGTTGCTGGGATTGTAGGCATGGATTGGAGATTGAACCCAGAATTTCATGTATGCTAGGCAAATTTCCACCAAGGTAGCCACATCCCCAGCCCTCTTGGTTTTTGTTTGTTTGTTTGGTCTTATTCTACCTTGGCTTGTCTGGAACTCACTGCGTAGCCTAGGCCTGCTAGTTAAATTCTATTTAGTAAGATAGATTAAAATATTTCCTCCCGCTTGTCCACAGTGTACTTCAGTATAGTTATATTTTATATGAAAATAAAATGGCCAGTTCAGGTTGTTAGGGTCTGCAGTCGCTCAGAGATTCACCAGACTGTCTTAGTTTGGGTTTGTATTGCTATGAAGAGAGACCATGACAGTGGCAACTCTTACAAAGGAAAAGGGGTGGCTTGCTTATCGTTCAGAGGTTCAGTCCATTTTCATCATGGTGGGACATGGTGGCATGCAGCTAGACATGGTGCTGTACCTGTAGCTGAGAGTCCTACATCTTGCAGGCAACAGGAAATAGTCTGTGACACTAAGAGTAGTTTGAGCATAGGAGACCTCAAAGCCTGCACGCAAGTGACACACTTCCTCCAACAAGGGTACAACTACTCCAGCAAAGCCACACCCATTAGTGTCGCTCCTTTGGGGGCTGTTTTCTTTCAAACCACTGCAGTGATCATGAATAAATAATAAGATACTTTTAATTTCTGGAACCAGGTCTGCACCTGAGAGTGCTCCCAAGATGCAGCATCTAACCATATCAGCCCAGGGCTTGTAAAGACAAAACCCACAAGATTACATGTATTCTGACTAAATGTAGGCAGGGTCTAATAAGACACAAATGTCTTGCAGTTGTCCTAGTCATCTTTTTGAGCAGAGTCAGCAAGTTTGATTACAAAAGCAAAATCACTGTCTCATCTTGCTAGAACAACAGATTTAACAGGATCGGACAATTTAAAAATCTTACAAATTAAATGCTGGATTAAAAACTGGATTAAAAACCTGTAGTTCCAGCTATTTACCAGATTGCAGCAGGAAGATTATTTGACCCCAGAGTACAGACTAGGCAACATGGTGAGATTCACTCTCAGAAAAACCAACCAACCAAGCAAAGAAAAAAAGTTTCAAATTAATAGCAAAAGCACATAGCAAAATATAAAACTAAGAAAACAAACAGCTTTAAAGTTCCACAAAGGTAGAGCTTGAAACAGTAATGCCTCTCCATAGGCATGCAATGCTCACACATGGCTGCGTAGAAACAGGCTTTCTCTGCATAGACCAGGCTGTCCTAAACTCAGATCTGCCTGCCTCTGTCCCGAGTGCTAGGACTAAAGGGTGTGCCATCACATCTGGAGGCTGAGTATTTTTAATTGCTGTAAGTTTCCTTGGAGGAAAACTTGTTAATATGTAGAAAAAAGAGGCTGCTACAGATTTACATGGCACTGTTTAACAGTAAAAATTACTTGTTTAAAAATGTAGTACACTCTAAAGTAAGTAGGGGAAACGTTAGGCAACATTAACTTATGTGCTATACTTTTATATGGCTGCAGCACAGGTTTATATCAGCATCACCAGAGATAAGCAATTTTGCAATGGCTCCATCACCCAGTGACAGAAATTAGTTCATATCTGTGATAATCTTATGGGACCACCATGCCATCCATCAATGACTGAACATCAGCATGTGACACATGACTGTACACATTTTTAGAGTAAACAGGACTTTGAAACCTATATCCAGGGCTGAAGTGCACCTCAATGGTAGAGCCACCCACGGCTCAACTCCTAATACCACAAAACCAAATAAAACTATATCCAAAGAAAATGACATAAAAGTTACCTGTAAGTTGGGAGAATAGTCATTCTATATTTCCCTATTTTTTGTGATTAATACTGATTTCATTTTTAAAAAGGGAGAAAATGAATTTCGCAAAGAAAAATGATGGGTTCATTTTTTTCTAAACTGTAACACCCCAGGAAAGCAATCTGTCAAGCAGAACTTTTCCCTGCTCACCCTTCTTACACTAACAGTTTGAAGAACTTCAAATCAAACGTGCTTTGAAAGCAGAAGCAGGTTTTGAGACAAGTTGCAAAAGTCAGATTGGGAGAGAATAGAAAATCGTTGTGAGAAAAAACAAAACAAAAACTAAACGTTTAAAGGTAAGATTTAAACTATCAATCAAATACCTTGATGCAGTCTATCAGCCATACCAAGGCTGCCACGATGTGAGGCCAGGTGTGAGGGGCTCCCACTGCATACAGGGAACTCTTGGACAGTGCAAAGGGATACCTATGAGAAACAGGAAGATAAGGAGCAACCATGTTAGCAAGCATAAAGGCTACAGTAAAGGTGTATTTTAAAGCTGCACATACATCTGCTGTGAAGATATTTGAGTCTACTCTGAAGATCTTATTCATCAACGATTTTTGTGTATTCACATTCCACAGATTACTTTGCACGGTGTTTAACAGCTGAGTATAGAAGGATTCTCCTAAAAAAACTTTTCATTTTCCTACATTCAATGTACTTCTATTACACATTAGTGATTATCTGTCACTAAATCTACTTCCGTCCCTGTGTCTCCAAACAGCTTTCCTTCCTCAGTTGCCCCAAGTGTTGGGATCACAGGTGTGCAGCACCACGTCTGATCTGTGCTTGTCTTTATTTATAATGCTTTTAAACTTCATCTCTGCTGGTTAGCTTTGTCAACCAGACACAAACGAGAGTCATCTGGTGTAACACCCGATTCTGTGTTACCCCCTCGGTACAGTTCGCCCTTACGCGAGTCTGACAAGGGCCTGGAGATTGAAAGAACACACAAAGAGACCTGGGTCATTCGAAAAGAGATCAGCCGAATGCCGTTTATTTAGCCTTGGGGAAAATCTTATATACCCCACTCCTGCCTAAGGAATTCCACCCAGGCAGGTGGGAAATTACCATATCTAACTGCTGCACAAGGACTCCCACCTAGGCAGGTGGGAAATTACCATACCAACAATAGAGTCAACAATGCCCTACAACAAATCACCAGGCGGGGCAGAGGGAGCACAGGAACAAACAGAATGCTTAGTCATCTGCCCAAAAACTGTCCTCAAGATGAGCCCCAGGAATAAGGGCAGACCCGGGCCCTACAATCTGGAAAGACGGAACCTCAATAAAGGAAATGTCTCCATTAGGCTGGCCCGTGGGCATATCTATGGAGCACTTCCTTAACTCATGACTGATGGGAGAAGCCTAGTCCACTGTGGGCAGTGCCACCCGAGTAGGTAGTACTGGACTGTAGGAGACAGCAAGCTGAGCAAGCTATGGAGAACTAGTCAGTAAACATCTTGGCTTCATAGTTCCCACCTCTGTTCCTGCTTGAGTTTCTGCCCTTACTTCCCTTGATAACTAATGTAATAAATTCTTCCCTCCGTTAGTGTTATTTTTAAAGATTTATTTCTTATGCATACAATGTGCTGCTGGCATGTATACCCACACACCAGAAGAGGGCACCAGATCTCATTACAGATGGTTGTGAGCCACCATGTGGTTGTTTTCCATAGAGTTTGTTATTGTTGTTTTGTTTTTTAAAATATCCCTGGGGCTGGAGAGATGGCTCAGTGGTTAAGAGCACTGCCTGCTCTTCCAAACAACTGGGTTAAATCCCCGGGACCCACAACTATAACTCTAATTTCAGGAGTTCTTATGCCCTCTTCTGGCCTTGGTGGGCACCAGACACATGTGGTATACAGACATACATGTAGGCAAAACACTTTACCCATAAAATAAAAACAATAAAGATCTTTAAAAAAAGACAAACAAAAACTATTCCTATGGAGTTTTATCATGACTAAAAGACCTTAAAATTCTTCTCAACCACTGTGGACTTAAACTCATCTTAGTTTCAAGATGCCTTAAGAAATACAAAATTTGCGGGTCGGTGGTGGTACACTCCTTTGTTGATCTTAGTGTCTGTGTTAATAGTGTTCTGTTCAGAAAGCCTTTTCCTGTGCCATTGATTTCAGGGCTGTAACATAAAAGGTAAGAAGTGAAAAAAAAAATAGTGTCTTACTATGTTGTTCTGGCTGTCTCGGAACTCACTATGTGAACCAGGCTGGCCTGGAAATCAGAGATTCCCCCTGCCCCTGCCTTCCGAGTGCTGGAATTAAAGGCGTTCGCTACAATGCCCAACCAGTCCTTTTTATGTCCTACTGTCATTAGTTTGGAGAACTAAATGAGATAATCCGCATGAACTGCTGCTGACAGTGTCTGAAACATAACAGCGGGTAACACATCTGTTGACACTCGTGATGGGGATTCAGGTGCTACCTGTGATTTTGGTTTCCCCCTCCGCCGTGACGTGAGCTGAGGAGACACAGTGATGGCTAGGAAAGATTGAAACTCAAAAGGGCTGCTAGGGACAAAACTACAATTCTAGCTAGAGGCACAACAGCTCCAAGATTCAGAAATCTAAGCTTTTGCCCTAGGCCTTCCCACCACTGTCTGGGAACTGGCAAAGCCTGCTTGTGTAAGCGTACTCGCCAAGGGCGTTCTGACGTCATGCGGGCGGAGACTTTAAAATCAAAATGACTCTTGGTTGGCGTTGGCGGGTGTTTTCCTATGCAGTTGTGCATTTTTACTGGAAGTTGGGCGCTGGGTCTCGTCAAGAAGAGGGGAGAAAGGTAACAGCTGACATGGGGTTAACTCCTTTCCTGCTAAGAGACTGCGGCGTCAGAGACCTGGGGCGGCGTCTGGCAGGCTCTGCGTTCAGGGATCAGTAAGTTTGTGCGGGCAGCGCCTGGAGAGGGAAAAGAGGATGCTGATTGCTGGCCGAGGTGTGGGGCGGGGTGGGCGACTGCCAGGGAGGGACAGGTTAAAACGCTGCGTTCTCGTGGTAATGCAGCATCTGAAAAGCCGTGTAAGGAGAAGAAGTCTGGGAAACTGAAGTCTTGAGAATAAAATCAAAGTGGAGCCGAACAAGGAGGGATGTGGCTCAGTGCACAGCCTATCATGCTAAAGGGCCCAGCTCAAACAAACAATAAAGTGGGCGTTAGTATCTGGTGTTAGTATTTGGGCGTCTGCATTGGCCTGCCTGCCCTTAAGTGATGGAGGAGTGTTAATTTCATTGGTTAATAAAGAAACTGCCTCGGCCCTTTAATAGGACAGAAAATTAGGTAGGCGGAGTAAACAGAACAGAATTCTGGATAAAAGGCAGTGAGGCAGACACTTCAGGCAGTCCCCGTAGTCAGTTGCCATGCCTCTCCTCTCCGAGATGGATGTAGGTTAAGATCTCTCCTGGCAAGCGACCACGTCGTGGTGCTATATAGATTACTAAATATGGGTTAAAACAAGATATGAAAATCAACCAATAAGAAGCTACAGATAACGGGCCAGGCAGTATTTAAATGAATACAGTTTCCTTGTAATTATTTCGGGTGTAAAGCTAGCTGGGTGGCAGGACGCAGCCTCCCCCCCCCCCCCCCCCCCCCCCGCCCCCGCCGCTCCATCTACACTTAGGGTCCTGACAGGATACGTCCTCACCTGTAGCCACTAAGAGCACCTCACCTGTAGCCACTTCTGCGCACATTTGCTATGGTTCCTTGTAACAGGTGGGCCTACTCACCAACCCCCCACTTCTCCTAGTCTCCACCTCCCTCTCTCTCCTGCCACTCTTGTCCCCAGGGCCTAGTCTTTGCCCCCCTCTCTTCCTCCTCTGCCCCTTCTCTCTCATCTTCCAGTAAACCTCCTATGTGGGGCTTATTGCATGGCGTGACTTCTCTTTGCTGCTTATATTATTATTATTATTATTATTATTATTAATTATAATGATGTCACTGGCGAGGAAGAAAGAGAGGTGAAGGGACCAGAAGAGGGGGAAGTGTGGGCTTTTGTCTGTAGAGGGGGAGGCTCACTGACTGGATCAATGGTAATAAATTCATCCTGTTCTGATTTGATAGCTAGGAGGAGTTGGGTGGGTGAACAGGAGGCACAGAGAGAAGGCTTGGGGTGAAGGTAAGAGAACGCTTTAACATAGAGGGCCACTTTCCACTTCCCTGATCGTTCACAATAGCTGTTAAGGTCCCAAATAATACTGGGATCTAGTGTGCCTTTAAGTGACCATTTAGATTGGTTACCTAAGGAATAATGAGGCCAAGTGGTACATACTGTGCTCGTCTTCCTGGGTCTGGTGTTTCTTTCTGTGGTCTGAGGTTTCTTAACCTCACTCATGATAGTTTTTTCTAGTTCCATCCATTTGCATGCAGATTTCAAGATATCATTTTTTTAACTACTGAGTAGAACTCCATTGTTTAAATATATCACATTGTCTTTATCCATTCTTAGGTTGAGTGGCACCCGGGTTGTTTCCAGGTTCTGGATATTACAAATAATGCTGCTATGAACATAGTTGAACAAATGTTCTTGTATTATGATTGAGCATCCTGTGGGTTGTCCAAGAGTGGTATTGCTGGTAGGTTGATTCCCTATTTTCTGAGTTCTTTATATATTTTGGAGATCAGTCATCTATGTGATGTGGGGTTGGTAAAGATCTTTCCCCATTCAGTAGGCTTTTTGTCTTATTGACTGTGTCCATTGCTTTACAGAAACTTCTATTTCAGAAGGTCCCATTTCTTTATTGTTGCTCTCAATGTCTGTGCTACTGGTGTTATATTTAGGAAGTGTTTTCCTATTCCCATGCGTTCAGGCTACTTCCCATTTTCTCTTCAGTGAGGTTCAGTGAATGGTGATGTTTCTCTGATTTCTTTCTCAGCCCCTTTGTCATTCGTATATAGGAGGGCTACTGGTTTTTTTTTTAGTTGATCTTGTATCCTGCTACATTACTAAAGGTGTTTATCAGCTGTAGGAGTTCTGTCGTCGAATTTTTGGGGTCACTTAAGAATACTATCATATCATCTGCAAATGGCGAAAGTTTGACTTCTTCCTTTCCAATTTGTATCCCCTTGATCTCATTTTGTTGTCTTATTTCTCTAGCTAGAACTTCAAGTACTATGTTGAATAGATATGGAGAAAGTAAGTGGACAGCCTTGTCTTATTCCTAATTTTAGTGGAATTGCTGTTTCTCTCCATTTAAGTTGATGTTGGCTGTTGACTTGCTGTATGTTGCTTTTACTATGTTTACATGAGTTCCTTTTATCCCTGACATCTCCAAGAGAAGGAGTGTTGGATTTTGTCGAATACTTTTTCAACATCTAATGGGTGATCACATGTTTTTTCTTTCAATTTGTTTATATGGTGGATTACATTGATAGACAGATGCTGCACCAGCCCTGAATCTCTAGGATGAAGCGGACTTGATCATGGTTAATAATTTTTTTGATGTGTTCTTGATTCAGTTTGCCAGTGTTTTATTGAGTATTTTTGCATCGATGTTCATGAGGGAGTTTGGTCTGTAATTCTCTTTTTTGGTTGAGTCTTTGTGTCATTTCATTATCAGGGTAACTGTAGCATCATAATCGGCAATGTTCCTTCTATTTCTATTATGTGGAACAATTTGATGAGTATAGATATTGGCTCTTTGAAGTTCTGAATACTGCACTGACACCATCCGGCCCTGGACTCTTTTTGGTTGGGAGACTTTCAGTGACTGCTTCTATTTTCTTGCAGGTTAGAGCTCTGTTTAAATTGAGACTTCATCTTGATGATCTGTGATAAGTATGAAGTGTCCCTCTACATATCTTCTGATTGATTTTAGTTTGAAGTCTATTTTGTTAGATATTAGGATTGCACCTGTTTGTTTCTTAAGTCCATTTGATTGGAAAATCTTTTCCCAACCATTTACTCTGAGAGAATGTCTGTCTTTGAGGTTGAGGTGTGTTTCTTGTATGTAGCAGAAAGCTGGATCCTGTTTTCATATCCATTCTGTTACCCTGTGTCTTTTTTTTTTTTTTTTTTTTTTTTTTTTTGGTTTTTCGAGACAGGGTTTCTCTGTAGCTTTGGAGCCTGTCCTGGAACTAGCTCTTGTAGACCAGGCTGGTCTCAAACTCACAGAGATCCGCCTGCCTCTGCCTCCCTAGTGCTGGGATTAAAGGCGTGCACCACCGCCGCCCGGCACCCTGTGTCTTTTTTAAAAGATTTATTATGTATACAACATTCCTTCCTTGTATGCTTGCATGCCAGAAGGCACCAGATCTTATTACAGATGGTTGTGAGCCACCATGTGGTTGCTGGGAATTGAACTCAGGACCTCTGGAAGAGCAGTCAGTGCTCTTAACCTCTGAGCCATCTCTCCAGCCCCTACCCTGTGTCTTTTTATAGGTGAATTGAGTCCATTGATCTTAAGAGATATTAACGACCAGTGATTGTTAATTCCTGTTATTTTTTGGTGGTAGTTTGTGTTTTGTTGGTGTGAGGTTATCTGTTGACTATGTTTTCATGGGTGCAGCTAGCTTCCTTGCATTGGAGTTTTCCTTATAGTACTTTCTGTAAGGCTGGGTTTATGAATAGGTACTGTTTAAATCTGGTTTTGTTGTGGATTATCTTGTTTTCTCCACCGATAGTGATTGGAAGTATAGTAGTCTGGGCTTGCATTCATGGTCTCTTAGTGTCTGCAGCACATGACTTTCTGACTTTCACGTTTTCCATTGAGAAGTCGGGTGTATTTCTGATAGGTCTGCCTTTATATGTTTAGTGTTCTGATTATAATATGGCGAGGAGACTTTTTTTTTGGTTCAGTCTACTTGGTGTTTTGTAAACTTTTTTACCTTCATAGGGATATCCTTTTTTTAGTTGGGGAACTTTTCATCTATGATTTTGTTGAATATATTTTCTGTGCCTTTGAGCTGGAGTTCTTCTTCTATTCCTATTATTCTTTTTTATTGATATTTATTGAGCTCTACATTTTTCTCTGCTCCCTTTGCTGCCGCTTCCCTCCCACCTTCAACCCTCCCCCAAGGTCTCCATGCACCCAATTTACTCAGGAGATCTTGTCTTTTTCTACTCTCTACTTTCCATGTAGATTAGATCTATGTAAGTCTCTCTTAGTGTCCTCATTGTTGTCTAAGTTCTCTGGGATTGTGGTTTGTAGGCTGGGTTTCTTTGCTTATGTTTAAAAACCACCTACGAGTGAGTACATGTGATAGTTGTCTGTGTCTGGGTTACCTCGCTCAGAATTTCTAGCTCCATCTATGTTACCTCACTCAGAATTTCTAGCTCCATCTATTTTCCTGTGAAATTCAAGCTGTCGTTATTTTTTTCTGATGTGTACTACTCCATTATATAAATGTACCATATTTTCCTTATCCATTCTTCGGTCGAGGGGCATTTAGGTTGTTTCCAGGTTCTCTCTATGGCAAATAAAGCTGCAACAAACGTATGAGCACATGTCCTTGTGGCACGACTGAGCATCCTTTGGATATACACCCAAAGTGGTATTACTAGGTCTTGAGGAACGTTGTTTCCTAATTTTCCGAGAAATTGCCACACTGACATTCGAAGGGGTTGTACTAGCTTGCATTCCCACCAGCAAGGCAGGAGTGTTCCCTTTACCCCACAACCTCTCCAGCATAAGTTGTTACCAGTGTTTTTGATCTTGGCCATTCTTACAGGTGTAAGATGTAATCTCAGAGTTGTTTTCATTTGCATTTCTCTGATGACTAAGGATGTTGAACATTTCACCTCATTCTTTTAATTTAATTAATTTAATTTTAATTAATTTAATTCACCTCATTCTTTTTAATTTACAAATGTCATTCTTATATGTAAATGTCACACTTGAAACAAAATTCATGTTTGTACATTAAGAGTTGTGAATTGTTTCCACTAGAAACACCTTGAAGAACAGATTGCTAAAGCTGACGGAGAGTATGAAGGATTCATATCTGAAGATCTCTTGGAAAATATCAAAGAGATTGCAGAGAAGTACAAGAGTACTGCTGTTCTATTTAAGACTCCTGGTGAATGAAGATGAATTGATGGTGGCTGTCTTGTATCTGTCATAGGCATATATTAACTAAAAATATTTATATCCCAAAACTGTGGTAACTTGGTAGATTAGCTTTTTAAGTGTAACAGACAGTTAATAAAGTACATTAGTAAAGTGTGGGTTTTCCCTTCATTTCTGTGACTCACTTCTGATGAAAGTACATGCTATGGTCTAAACCGGGAGTTAGCAACTACAGTGTGAACCAAGTAAGATACACCCATTCACTGACTTTCTGCAAGTGCTTGCCCACTGTGATGGCGTTAAACAATCTAAAGAAGACGTCGCTTGGCCTGCAGAGCCAGACACATTGACTCTCAGGTCCTTGTCATGTGACTTTTCCTCGGAGGATGGGAAGCAGCATCTGTTCACCCTTCCTTCGCCCGGATAAAAAAGGTAACAACAAACCAGAGAAAGGATTCCATCCCAATCCAGGTCGTGAATCAGTGAGTTCCTTGGGGTCACTTGTAGGATCGCAAATGACTCAAGGCAGCTGCAGCATCAGGAGACCTCCAGGACAGCAGACCAGCACTTAGGCCTTGACAAGAGCCGCCGACAGCATGGGCCGCTCAAGGGAGGCTGCACCACCACAAACTTCCCCCACTCCAGTCAATTGTGTACGTCTTATAGAACCTCAGGGCAGGGGCTCCCAAGCCCCCTAAGCTCCCTACTCCATCCGTGAGAAAATATCTTCAGATAGAGCTAAATGAACACAGTCTATGGGTAGTTTTAACACTCAGGAGAACGTGCAAGGGAAGAGGAAGACTCCACCTGTTCAAGTCAAGCAGAACCAATGTATGGGGCACCACGCTGGCCTCAGGGTCAGAAACGAGTCGTGTGCAAACCCTGTGGAGGGGACTACTCTCTGAGAGCGGTGGGGTTACTGCTGCTCCTGAGAGCTCACTGAGCAGCAGAGCAGCACTGACCGAGACCAACTGGGCACTCGGTAATAAGCAGGTTCCATGAGGCGTCTTCCAGCCTCGTGGAGCCAGGACTTGAATATTCAGCAGGCTGTCCTGTCTGTGAGAAAGGGAAACAGTGAAAATAGTCTGGAAAAAACGTGAGCTGTTGAACTATTGCTAGACATAAAGCAAGGGCGGTTAAAATCTTAAAGCTGCGTTGGTAATAAAGTGGAACCAGAGGAAAATCCATAGCTTTGGAGTTCATCTTCTCTACACGATGTAGAGTAACCGCTAGTAGTGCTGCAGTGGGCTGGGCTAGCTGGAGTGCGTGTCTAGCGTGCGTAGCCTTTGCATTTGGTCCCAGAACCAGAAGTGTAGCTAGGCGTGATGGCCAACACATGTCATCTGCACCCGTTCAGAATGCTGAGGAACAAGGCTTTTGAGGTCAGACCAGGCTGAGCTATAGACCAAAGCTCTGTCTCAAAACAAAGCCAGAAAATAAAATTTACTAATAAAATATTTATTAATTAAAAAAGTAATTTTTGAGGCAAAGTCTCTAGTCCAGGCTGGTCTCAAACTCCCTATGTAGTTGAAGGTGACCTTGAACTTCTGACCCTCTGCCTTCTACTTCCAAAGCATGAGATTACAGTTTGTCTCCTTGTCTGGATTATGTGCTATGGAGACCAAACTCAACCCCTCCTGTTTGCTAGGCAAGAAAAATTATCACCAACTGCTGAAAAGCAAAACTTAATTAGGAAAGAAAGCAGGTGGACGGTAGTACATACCTGTAATCCATCCTTTGGGAGACTGAGAGAAGAGGATCAGGAAACCCTGTCAAATCTAAAGAGCAAAGGAGCATTGTCCAGGTTTCAGAGTTATAAAGAAGGCAGCTCAAGACAAGTGTCTCATATACTTGTAATTTTGTTGTCGTTATGTCTCTTGCTGACCAAACCTTTCCTAGTGCCTAGAATGCAGCCCTCGTTATCCCTATCTGCCTCTTGATGTCTGAAATAGTTTTCTCCTTTCAACTGAGGTTTCAAGATATTTCCAGATAGACAAAGCTGACTTCAGGTTCTGATTCTTTATTACAATGACTTATTGTGGTTAGGTAAACAAAATACAGTAAGCATGTATAAATGGGTTTGTGTATACAAGAATAACAAACAAATGGAAGTCCAAAGGTGTTATTTTTAATTTTCTTTTGAGAAAGTCATTGCATGGATCCCTGGCTGGCCTGGAACTCAGAATGTACACTGGGCTGGTTTTTAATTTGTGGCGATCCTCCTTGCTTCTGACTCCAGGTGATGAGATTAATGGCCTGCATCACCAAGCCCCAGAAATAACATGTGTGTTGCTGGATTTTCCCTTTAAAAACATTTTTACTTATTATTTCTAGGGAGATGTGCCAGAATGCATGTGTGGAAGGCAGAACTTTTTACAGTTGGTTCTCTCTCCTCCTTTATGTGGGTCCAAAGATAGAATTCAGGTTCCCAGGCTTATTTGGCAAGCAGCATTAGATACTGAACCAATTCTTTGGCTTTCTTTTCCTTTTTGTGAATTATTTATTAGAGACCACTTAAATTTGATTCCCCCCGCCCCTGGTTTTTCAAGACAGGGTTATTTCTGTGTATCCCTGGCTATCCTTGAACTCATTATGTAGACCAGGCTGGCCTCAAACTCACAGAGATCACCTGTCTCCTGAATGCTAGGATTAAAGGTGTGCACCACTGCCACCCAGCTAATTTAATTTTTTTTTAGATGAGTCTCCTTAAGCTTGAACTCTTGGACTCAAGCCACATTCCTATGGTAGGTACCCGAGCAGCCCAGTCTAATTGTAGCTAGGTACATCACTAAGCATGTCTCAATAGGCTTGAGGAAGGGTCCTACTACATAGTCTTGCCTAGTCTAGAATTCAATTTATAGACTTGGATGCTTCTGAACTCAGACCTCTACCTCCTAAATTCTGGGACTAAGGCGTTTACTACCATACCTGGCTTTTAACTGGGTGTTTTTGTTTGTTTTTTTCTAAGACAAGGTTTCTCTGTGTACTCCTGGCTATCCTGTCACTTGCTCTGTAGACCAGGCTGGCCTCAGACTCAGAGAACTACCTGCCTCTGCTTCTCTGGTGATGGGATTAATGATATGCACACCTTTAATCCCAGCACTCGTAAGGAAGAAACAGGCAAATCTCTGAGTTTGAGGCCAGCCTGGTCTACAGAGTGAGGCCATGATGTGGATCGGGGATGGAGGAGGGACTCATTGCAAAGGCCATGGCGTGGATCAGGGATGGAGGAAGGACCACTGCAAAGGCCATGGCATGGACAACCCACTGCACAATGGAAACTGTTGAGTTCTATTGTTCATTTTCTAAAGAGAGAAAAAAATGGGCATGGAGTTGGAGAGATGGGGAGAAGGGGAGGATCTGAGAGGAGTTATAATGGGAAAACCATGATTAGAATAGATTATATGAAATTGTTTTCAATTATAGAAATGTATAATTTTTGAGTACTTATTTTCATCAAGCTTTTCAAAGAATCCTTTCAATTAAAACATTTTTGAAGCCAGGCAGTGGTGGTGCACATCTGATGCCGTAAGTCAAAAAACAGTTCAGAATTATGAATCATAAAATGGTTATTTATTTTAGGAGAAAACTTACAGATCACTCTCCTAGACAACAGCCCTCTGTGCAGTCAGAAGCAGACCAGGCCGGAGTGGACTAGGCAGGCACCTTTACTGCTGCTTTTACAGTATAAGAGACCACGCCCAAGTGGGCTGGTATCTTAAAGGCTATTGGCTGAAGGAGCAGAAGGTGCTCCAACAGCACACACCTTTAATCCCAGCACTTGGGAGGCAGAGCAGATAGATCTCTGTAAGTTTGAGGCCAGCCTGGTCTACAGAATGAGTTCCAGAACAGTCAGAGCTGTTACAAAGAGAAACCCTCTCTTGAAAACTCAAAATAAATAAAGACAGACAGAAAGATAAAAGACATTTTAGTCTAGAGGTTTACTTCTGGCACAATGCCTGCCTGTTGTAAGTGAATCCCTGGATTCAGTCCTGATTAGTCCTTACCACTAAAAGAAAAGAGAGAGAGAGAGAGAGAGAGAGAGAGAGAGA